>NW_010972594.1:358374-643267 GCF_000737465.1 Haliaeetus leucocephalus
ACCATGACAGAGACCCACAGATTTATTTATTCTTTTTTTAATTTTGACCTTTAAATCTGTATTTCAACACATGTAACTAAAAATTCCAAAATTCCTGTTGTTTATGACAGTCATACAAAATTTTTGTGTATTTGATAATTTACTCATTTGACACGAAGGAATGGTAATAACATTAGACCTGTAATTTTGTATATTTAAGTGAGAGCACTAAGAAATGCTCCCACTGAAACCCTCACTTTTGGGTTTCTATAAATTTCTAAAGGAATCGGGTATAAACTGTAGCTGGGTAGTTGAAGAAATGCCCTTAGACAAATTAAGAGTAATGTTTAGTTCCTTATATCAGGTTTACCTCAGGAAATACTTTGTTCACCAGTATCTCACCACCAAGATACTGTGTAACAAGTAATTTATACTTGTTATATATAACAAGTAATTACACTGAAGTACAGACATTACCAATTTCTCATATTGGTCTATAGCACAAATTCAGTTTACTCCTGCTAAAGGTGACTTTGTCTTACCAATTAGGTATGCTACTTTTGTAGAACCCAATTCTTAGGTAATTTAAAACTAACCTTATGTGTCCTTAGTCTCCAGCTGCTTGCAATGCTGAGACAGCTACTGGAGGTGTCTGGAAGATGTCAGTTCAACTTTGCAGGAATATTCAAGAATTAAAAGATTGTTTTCATTCCTTACAAGAACAACTGCAGCAAAGCATCTTTTGAACATGCTTAATGCCAGGGTATGAAGTAACTGTTTACAACTCAAACCATCACTTTTTAACTGTGGCCTTGGGAAAGCCAGAGCACCCAATCATTTACAGAGTGAAAAAGCAGTTCCCAGTAGACATCACCTTGTTCCCACTTGACAGGTATCCTCAATGATTTTTCTTAGCTTAGCATCTCAGTTCAACATGAATCTTTTCCATCTCAGAAGCAAGATCCTCTAGTCCAAATTCAGTGCTATATTTACCATGGAAATATGGCTTCTGTCAGAGCTATCACAAAGCTGGCTTTTAGTAAGGACAAACCAAGCCTGCATTTACCTACAACACAGTATGTAGTCATACCTAATGACAGATGGACTCACTTTCCCTCTCTAGAGCCCAGTAAGTAAGACACTGACCTGAAAGAGACTCCAATTTATCCCCTAGTTCTACCTGACTTGAATTTATCCCTGCTGCAAAATTCTGACCTGGCTCCAAACTTAAAACCTGAGTTTCTCTGTGTGAGCCTAGCCTGTAGACTCTGGCAGTATATCGCATACTGAGGTCTAGGTGTAGCCTTAGCTGGTCCATTGTAGTGTGCACTGGAGTTTCCCCTCACATGTCCTGGTTTCCAAGGGAAGGAAGCCAAGTGCACAAGCAAGAAAGGGGCCACAGTGGAGTCTACTGATTCTTTTACCGGAATGGTGGAAGACATGATAATATGCACCCACATGGCAGTACAGACAGTGAAGGTATTAAGGTCATGCTCTGGAGGCACCCATCTCCCTCCTTCTTTTTCCACTGACAATGGAGAAAATTCAGTCAACAATATTTGACAATTAAGTAATGTGTCTTCAGTGATGCTACTGTCTTCCTCTCTTCCTCTTCTGTAACAGGAATGCTGTAGAGCAGGTGCAAACAGTTTCAGGCTCTCTGCTCATTTTCCAAGCTAAATGCTCAGCTAGGGCCTGTCAGCCTTGTAGCTGAACTAACAGGGTGTCTAGCTTGAGCGAATATGCCCTCTTTATTAACCTGCCCATGGAGCTATACAGCATCTGGACTGGCACTGGCTCACATCCAGGAAGCTTGAGGACAGTGTAAATGACATCTAGCTGTACATGTGGATATTTATAGAAATATGCAGGAGTTGGCAATTACAGATCTGCCTGATTATTCATTATATTAGCAGATTATAGTTCTAACCCAATTTGTCATGCAGGCCTAAGATCCACCAGCAATGTTACTGGGTGTATTCCAGGCTGAGAGCCTAAGCCTTTGAGCAGAAAGAAGCTTGAGCAAAGACACAAAGGACTTCAGTGGACAGCATGAGACTGGGTGTGGTTACTCTGACTGACCATGGCTGAGCAGACTGGTCTAGTGTCCCTTAAACAGGCCAAATTTTATTTTACTTCACTCTTGCGTGGTTCAGTTGACTATCCTTCATGAAAAGAACCCAACTTATGTCACTCCTGGCCAACATTAAGCAGCAGCTGGAGTAGCCTTTTCAAGCTCCCTGAGTGAGGGTCACCCACCTCCAGCATTGTTAGACTAACAGCTCTTGGAATTTAGCATGTCCTTAGGTGCTGCTGGCTCAGCCCATACTCCTACCAGCTACTCCCACCCTAGTCATCCCAAAAGCTCCATATTACACAGGGGAAGAGGAGATTATTTGGCCTGGGATGTTGTGTCACCTTTGTCTACTTTATAGAAAGTACAAGTTCACATATTCAAGGGCAGTTGTCAACTGGGAACCTTTAATTTATGTAAGGTAACTTAGTGCTCCATTAGCAGTACAGAGAGGCAATATCTGGACCAAAGACTGCAGCTGAGAGTCAACAAAACCAGCAAAGCAAGAATGAAAGTTCTTAGTGGAGAACATCTGCTACTACAATAAAATTATGTTTCTTGCTTTCACTCAGGAATCCTGCCAGATACTGTTGGAGAATTAAAGCAAAGAAATGAAAAATAAATTGGTCTACCGAAGAGCTGGTGATTTCTTTTCTAAAGAAACATTATTTTGAGTTGTTCAAGAAAATAAATACACAAATAAAACCCCTCACATTAAGTTCTATTGCAGCTTCTGATATGTGCTATTTTTTAAAAAAAAGCATAGAAGAAACCTGTTGGGTAATTAGATCATGAAATACAACTCAGCAACAGACATATAGGCACATAGTAATAACTGCAGCTGAACTTAAGATCTAAGCCTTTAGCCATAAATGAGATGCCCATATTGTTTTTCTGGCCCTTACAGAGTCCAACATATAGGAAAATGTCTAGATTAACTGCAGGGCAGCTTGTAATTTAACTGTCTACAGGATTTGAAAAGCTTCTCAGAGTATGTTTACACTGCAAACAGCACACACTGCATCTTGTATAAACATTTGTAAGTTAGCTTTAAACTCCTATCCATTAGAGCACCAGTACACACTACAAAGCCAGCACAAGAGAGTGGGTGAGTATTGTATCAGTAATGCCAACTTCCTTTATCAAATTCTGTTTATTTTTGTTACTCATGTCTTGACATTCACTTTCAACAGACAGATGCCCACAAAATGAAACCCTTATTTTCTTCCTGATTTTGGTTTAAAGTTTGTAGATAACCTTCTGTAGCTAACAAGCCAGGTGCCCCAAAATGAAACTCTTATTTTCTGACTAACTCAGATCTTCTTAAAATAACTGTGTAGGTAATCTTCTGTAGATATAAAGCCATCTTAGAGTGATCTGATACACATTAGGAGAGTGCTTGCTTTGATGAATCTGAGTGGGACAAGCCCAGGGTGAATTAGAAAATTCACAACATACTATAGTGAACAGGGTGACTCCTTTAAGGACTTAATAGCAGCTCAGAACTTGAGTTGCCAAGAAATAATGAGATTTGCCTCCTAACAATTATTAGCCTCAAGTAGCAAGAAAGTGTAGAAAAAAAATGCTTTGGACCTTACACTAATTGTCCTCCCAAATACCAGAAATGAGCATCTGAAGTGCATATCTCAAGAAAATTTAGCTAATAATCCTAGGAATATGCGGTGACAATCCCGAGCTTGTCTTTTATGAGTTCTCATTTCTGCCTGCTGTCTGAATAAGACAAAATACATGGGCAATTGGCAATGTTGACATTTCAGGCTATTTAGGATGAAGGAGGAATGACATCTCAGAGCAACTAGGACACACATCTATTGGCTTTTCATCCTGCAGCAAGAGTGACAGACGAACAAAATGTTTCCAGCTGCAGGTTGGAAGAAAGTCCCACATATATGTGATTTAGTGTCATTTGGTCAAGAGACATACTCAGTCAGGTCCTATTTTGTCTGCAGAGACCAAATCCTGTCAATTACAACAAACAAACCTTTCCGGTTAGCTATAGGGAATATTTTACATACAATAGTTATCCATAGCCTTATTACAGTTTGGCTGGAAATACAGATATGCAGAAAAGAGTTTTCATGACTCCATATAGCTGCAAGCAAACAGCAGGACCTCAAAGCAATTTTCAGAGGCAGTACAAAAGGGGAACCATAATAATACAAAACTGGATATTTGGCTTCTAAGCCATGAGTTGGAGAGTTACTGTTTCCTATTTTGTACATTCTATTACTGTAATTTAAAATACCTATAGACTGTTACTAGATTTACAAAAGAGAAAAGATATAGGAAACACTTTGAAACTAGATTCCTAGATCCAGAAAATCTATAGTCCAGCTGCAGCCAGCCTGAAATGAAATGCAGAAGGAAGAGTAATTGTTAGAAACTAAATTTAGAAGCCATGAAAGGAGACATGCTTGTTTGTAGCTAATGGCCCCTGATAAAGTATGCCAGCTGGTGGCTGTGGCTTCCCTGCTTCAGAGTTTCACAGTGCAATGAACCATACACTTAGATGACTCACTGCCCACAGGCAGGACCAACCTGTTTGATGTTGAAGAAGAGCTAGCAAGAACAGTGGGGCTCTGACAAGGCAGACGGAGCTGGTGATACCCTGTGGATACAGTGATAATGTAGTGCTGAGGTTCTCCTGTGCAGGCATAGTGACAGAATCAGCATAGGATGTACCCTCTGTTCCTTTTGCTGCTTTTGTATTTTTATTTACTGTGTTCTGGTATATGGCAACTGTTTGTTACCTGATGTGATCTTAGCACCGCTTCCTCTGCTTGTGCTTTTGAGCCTTTCCCTGTCTTTAATTACCACTCTCCCATACCCATGTCTTGTTCATTTGGCACTGGATTCTCCAAGATATAGAATTTACTGAACTTTCCCTTTTGATGGATCATACTCATGTTTATTGATTCATTTCCTTGAGAGAGATACAGTGCAGAAATAATTGTTACACCAGAGTTCCCTATGCTCTACCCTACTGCAAATGCAACAGCTACAAGAACGCAATGTAATGCACTAATCTTTTAATCTTTCTGGTGCTGCTTTAAGGGGGGGGGAGTGGAACCAGACACCTCCTGAGGACCCTTCTGATCTGAGTTGTCCTATTATCCTGTAAACACAGGAAAATTTTTCTTATGTCACTAAGAGTTGTCCTGTCACTGATTTCACTACCTGAGTTTCTCTTTTCCCTCCCCTTTATTCCACCAAGTCCAGTTTACAGTTTCTTTGTTCAGTAATGCCTCAGTATTTCTGCACAGAAATAAGGATAGGGTCTACAGACTACAAGATTTCCAGGGCACAGCCAAAACCAGTTTATACCTGCACTTTACCTAAAACAGTGTGCATCCTCCTCCAGAAGTAAATACATAGTACAATTAATGACACATTTAAAGTTGTTTTCTAAAACATCCTATCTAGATACTATCCATTAGGTAGAGAATTATCAATAGAATTTATCTGAGAAGCCCAGAAAATCTAACTTTGTGATTTTCTTAATTCAAAATATTTCAACCTCTCCATTTACCTTAGTAGCTTTCTTATTAAAGACATCTATTAGTAAGGAAATACCCCTGTTTATATTATCTGCTTCAATTATACTTTCACCTTGAATATAGCAGCACTAATGGTGTACGCTGTTAATTTATGTGAAAAGACTAGTTCTCCATTTATATGACTTTATATTCCAAAGAAGCAAAGGCATGCTTTCATGTTGTTGCTGCTCCTTACACAAGTGGGGAAACCTGGATATAGCAGCTAAGAATTACATATCTTTTTGAAGAGATTACTGACATTACTAGCATTGCTCCTGGCATTTTTTTCGCTGTGCTCCCATTGTCTGGTGATTCACCAGGGCTTCAGAGAGGACCAAAGAATTTTGCTACCGAGCTTTTGAAAGTCAGTGAAAGACCCTAGGAATTGTCACCTTGTCTCTGACTTCCTTCAGAAGGGAAGTATCTCCAATATCTCTACACAGAGCTGCATTGTGCAACATAGATGGCTAATTTAGCCAAAGCAAGGAATTTTTTCCATAAAAATGTATGTTCTAAAATACCAAGGACCACATGCAGAAAATTCATAACCTCTGTTTTGCAAGGAATCATGCTTTCTGATTATAGTAGTGCCTTTTGGTCATCTTCATATCCTTTTTATTTTTGTGAATCTTCCTTATATTCCCAATATACATCAGGAGTACAGTGAAATAATGACACATTTATTTGTCTCTCAGTTAAGTCCAGAGGTTAGAAAACAGTAAAAACTGTCATCAGTCATTGCCTTTAGGACAGCCTGTACCCGGTATGCAGTCCTTCATCTCTAAACATGGTTACAGCCATACCTGTTACAAAGACAACAGCTTGTTATGTTCCTTCCTTTTGTGCACAGCACAGGTCTGATTATAGCTAATCACATGCAATGCAAATCACTTGGGGGTAACTGTGTACAAAGGCAGACTTTTCAGTAGTTCTGCACACCAGAATGTTTATAGCTTGCTGAATTTATCATACTATGTGTAATAATAGACTTTAGGACTGAATAAATAAGAGAACAAAAATCTTCCTTTTTACCATCCCTGAGCAAGCTTTGCATGTAACTTCGTTGAGAAGCATAGTCACTAATCCCTTCAGCATATGCCAACTAAATATGTGGCAAAGAACAAGGCCAGCTACATGATTCTGCCCCCACAGCACAAGCCAGCAAAGATAACAGCGCATGGCATTCCTCTCATCCCCTGTCTCAAGTGTGACAGTTAAGAATTTCTGCTTCCTGCTCATACTAAAAAGGTAAAAACCTTCCACTCCACAATATATCTTCCATGTTTTTCAGAAGGACACATTAAATTTCAACCTCACTTTTACAGTTTCTTCAGAACATAAACCTTACGTGAATACACTCATGACAAACTGAGTTATGCAGTTAAACAGTAAAGGCTTCACTATCTGACTGGGAAAAATAGGAATAATCAGGTGGCAAATGTTTCCATTGCTTACATAATTGCAATCATGTTTTTAAAATTATAAGTAAAAAAAAACTGAGTTGGTGGTTATAGCTAGGTCTTTACTATATTATGAGTCCTTGACATAGAGGGTGGTATTTTGATATGTGGGTTTCACACTAACATACAGTAGCTGCTCTGAAACAAAGTGTTCCAGACATTCATCCATACAGAGGAACTGAAGAGCAACAATGGGAAACAAAATGAGTCTTGGATATTTGAACAAGGCTTACCATGCTTTGTATTTATGCCCTATGTCTAAGTTGCATTATCTTGCTGGAACATATTCAGTGGTTGGTTCACTGTTCATGAGGAACTGTTATTTGTAAGAAGATGTCACAATAGCCATTTGTTTTGTGTAAGATAACAGAATAGAACTGGAACACAGACAATGAGACAGTCTTGGTCAGACTCCTGGTTTCAAAACAATAACTCAATGTGAAGATCAGTTGGTCCTACTTACTCATAATCCAGGGAATAAATAGGGTGAAAATAAAAAGACGTAAAAGCCAAAGACTGTTAATGACATGGAGTAAACTAATCTTCAGAAAAATGGTTGTGAAAGGCATGCTGTCGCACTGGGCTGGTTAATAACTACCAACTGCCTTGTCATACACTCTTGGCACATTAAATAAGTGGGATCATCATGCTTGGATGCTTTACACGCATCTGCAGAGAACATGAATTAACCTGAGAAAAGTTATATGCCATTTAGTAATGCAATTAAATACTCCCACAATAAGTCCAGTTTCAGTACATTCACCTGTGGCATGAATTACTTTCTAAAGGGCAGACCATTGCTGCATCACTGATGTGTTGCAGGATTTATTTGTTCCAGTAAACATATCTGAATGTCATTCTTTCAGGCTGCAGAAAAAAAGGTATTCCACAGTGTAGACTCCTACATATTTTCAATACATTTGTTCATTTATGTTTTGAAAGACATAGTGTGTTGTCTAAACATAGGCAGTTGTCTAAGCATAGGTATCTAGACCAATTTTAGATGCTCTAGCATGTCCTGTGTTGCTTCCTGATGTTGCTCCACACAGACATAGGGGGTCTCTCATGGGTCTAGTTGTATGTGCCAGCTTCTGACATTTCTACTCCCCCAAATGGTTTCAAATATAACAAGTTACCTATATTTAGGTGGCTAAGCCCAAAGCCTTGTAAACTTATAAATTGAAGCTATGTCCAAATCAGGAAACTGTTAATTATACAACTCCCTCAGTTATACATTTTGTTAATTAACTAACTTGCCTCAGTTGGGAGGCTACAGACACCAGACTTGCTAAGAGGTTGCAACTGGTCAGTTGGCACACTACCCAGCCTCCAAGCTTGCTCTTTTACTCTTTTACACAGAGAAAGTGCTGTACAGGTGAGATTTGCATTTTTCTTCTTTTCTTAAGTCTTGGTGTCTAAAATGCCAAGGCTTAGTGGACATACAGCATTTGGTACTGGATTTTTCCAAACAAATGCTTGCTGCATTTCTCTTGTGCCTGAAAATTTTGTTTGTGTATTGGAAGTTAGAGACCAGGAGTATGCTCATACAGTAATTCCTTTGCAATAGTAACCATAACAAACCACCTAATATGTCCAGCAGCCACTAAACATGACTGACCACACATAAGATTCGTAAGGCACTTTCACAGTCATTGTCACTGACATGTCCCCTGGCATGGATGGAAGTGCTAAAGCCACATCCCTTTCTCTCACACTCTGTAATAGCACTCTGACTTAGTTGGTGTATGCCTGGAGGAGAAAATTACAACTTTTGCTGTACACAGGTCAAAACATTAGCCTCTGTCTTTTGACTTTGGACCTCAAGCCTTCATGTGAAAACTTCAAAACAGACAGATCCCATATACTAACTAAAGCAACTTTTACCCTGCCAGCTTGTATTGGTTTTGTGTGGCAAGGTTTTGGTAGCGGGGGGGTTACAGGGGTGGCTTCTGTAAGAAGCTGCTGGAAGCTTCCCCTGTGTTCGAGAGAGCCCACACCAGCCGGCTCTAAGACAGACCCGCTGCTGGCCAAGGCTGAGCCAAGCAGCGATAGTGGTAATGCCTCTGTGATGATAACATTTTTAAGAAGAAAAAAGTTGGGACAGACGGAAAACGGCAGCCAGAGAGAGGAGTGAGAACATGTAAGAGAAACAACCCTGCAGACACCAAGGTCAGAAGGAGGGGGAGGAGATGCTCCAGGCGCAGGAGCGAAGATTCCCCTGCAGCCCGTGGTGAAGACCCTGGTGAGGCAGGCTGTCCCCCTGCAGTCCATGGAGGTCCACAGTGGAGCAGATATCCACCTGCAGCCCGTGGAGGACCCCACGCCAGAGCAGGTGGGTGCCCGAAAGAGTCTGTGACCCTGTGGGAAGCCCGCACTGGAGCAGGCTCCTGGCAGGACCTGTGGATCTGTGGAGAGAGGAGCCCACGGAGCAGGTTTTCTGGCAGGACTTGTGACCCTGTGGGGGACCCATGCTGGAGCAGTGTGCTCCTGAAGGACTGCACACCGTGGAAAGGACCCACGCTGGAGCAGTTCATGAAGAACTGCAGCCCGTGGGAATGGCCCATGTTGGAGAAGTTCGTGGAGGACTGTCTCCCATGGGTGGGACCCCACACTGGAGCAGGGGAAGAGTGTGATGAGCCCTCCCTCTGAGGAGGGTTGAAGCGGCAGAAAATAACGTGTGATGACCGTAAACCCCATCCCCGTCCCCCTGCGCCACTGGGGGGCTTGGTGGAGAAATCCAGGAGTGAAGTTGTGCCCAGGAAGAAGGGAGGGGTGGAGGGAAGGTGTTCTGAGATTTGGTTCTGTTTCTCATTACCTTACTCTGGTTGATTTGTAATAAATTGAGTTAATTTTCCCCAAGCTGAGTCTGTTTTGCCTGTGACAGTAATTAGTGAATGATCTTTCCTGTCCTTATGTTGACCCGCAAGCTTTTTGTTATATTTTTCTCTCCCCTGTCCAGTTGAGGAGGGGGGAGTGATAGAACGGCTTTGGTGGGCACCTGGCATCCAGCCAGGGTCAACCCATCACACAGCTGATAGTCACCCTTTCCCGAATTCCAGTTTTACTTTTTAGCTCTCTCAGATTCAACATAAGAGGAACTTCTCTTCCTACAGTATATCCAGTGAGTTCTCTGTAATGTCCATTCCAGGTGCTTGTCTCCACTTCTTTGCCACCCAGCTGGCTACTGTTACAGAAGAGTAGCCTATAGAAGACTTCTTAACTATTTCTACCCCAGAGTTCAAGGACCTTCCCTTTAGTCCTCCCTTCAGCACCAATTACTGAAAATGAATCTCGTGCCAGCAGGCTTCACTTCACTTTCATGCTTCTCCTTCCTTACTTCCGCAGAGTCAGACTGACAAAGTTATTAGTGGAGAAACGAGTACTAATCCTCACTTGGTGTCCAGGCAAGCATGGTGCACTCACTATCCTACTGCTGTCAGTTGTTCTTAGCTCTTATGCTTCCATGAACCTATTGTTAAGCTGTGTGAGAACATACATGTGCATTGTCCACCTGTATTTTCTGTAAGGCACAGGAAACATGAAAGTGTACAAACAGGAAGGATGTAAAGTGAATTATACAGAAATAAATCTCCAAGAGTCAATGTTTCTGACAAAAAGACACATTCTAATTGTTTTCAAGATGAGGTGAATGGAGTACGACAAAAGCAGGGTTGTGGAATACAGGTTTAGTCTACAGTTTATGAAAGGTGACAGTTGTCTATTTCTCTCTTCATTTCTGGCAAATTTATCTGTATTTCTATATCTTGACACACAGATGGGAATTTTGCAGGCCTTTACATTTACTTAGAGGTTGATGCTGTCTTTGTATTAGCCACTTTGCATTAGGCGGTGTGTTGCAAGTGTAACAGTGCCACTGAGCAGTTCTTTTCTGAAAAAAAGTTACAGCATCCTTTGCTGGCTGCAGTTGGTACCTGGAACAGCACCAAAGCACTTAACTTACCAGTGATTCATTCAGGTGCCCTTCCAAATTGTATTAAGACTAAGGTAATTGACTTCCATAAATTTAGAACAAAGGAAATGTGCTTCCTAATTCAGATTGCATTTGTTTTTAAACCAATTTTGTTCCATTTTAGCAAAAAGAGTAGCACAAGGTTATATGTTTCAGTATGGTCTACTGCTTAAAACTGGGTTACAAGTTCACAGTTTTACTTATGATAATATCTTAATAGCATATTGTAATATAGATGTGTTCAAAAGTCAGTATTTTTCATACTAATGTTTAAGTCACACTGTTTTAAACAATGACTGAATGTATTTGCAACCATGAGGCAACTAGAGAATGTAATAAAAACCATTGAGAAATGGTGGTGTGATCAGATGAGAATTCTGGGAGCCATGCTATATATACATTCCTCTATTACCTCTGGTTGGAATGGCACTTGGTCTAACTTTGGCATGTTTAAGTTTCCCACTCCTAAAGTTACTTAAGTGCATAAATTATTACGTACATAATTTTAGCAGGTACAATATCTTCTACTATGTATTACTACAGTAAGAAAACTTTAGAATGGACTGATATATCGACTGGAAATTTATCTAACCCACTGTTTTCCTGCAAACACTCTATATAGATAATTCTAGAACTCCCTTAATCTCAAAATTCATGCAACTTTACTAGCCTCATCTTAGAAATAAGCTTTGAAGTACAATTGGTTGAATTCTGAATCACACCAATGATGAATAAAGCATAGACATGACAGCTTGGGGACGAGCTATTAACTTCATATATGTCAATTTTTTCTGTTACTTTGATGTTGCAAACCCTTTGTGAACAGCAGGCTTTCACGTATGGATTTTAGAGGCTTTCTTACAGCACAGTATTTTTTGCGGCTCTCTGAGTTTTATAGATCTTTTTTGTGAGTTTTGTAAAAAACTGAGTAAAAAGAAAAAAAACCCTCCCTAAGTAAGAGACTTCTTAACACTGTTATCTCTTGAGAGATTGCCCTAATTTGCTCAGATAATGCTTTCACTTCTCCTGTTTTACAGAGTAATTCAGTGTGATTAGTACAAATCTCCTGTTAAAACCTGAAATCCCTACTTTTGTAAAGCAAGCATATAAAATGCTTATCTCTTGAGGAAAAAGCCTGTATCGCATATTCTTCCTTCTTGTTGATACTTCAGAAATGCCCTTGTTTTATCAAATTCGGTTGATTTGCTTAGCTTTATAGCAACTCATACAGACTCCACTAGTTATTTAGAAGCATTGACTTGCTTTCTATTGGAGTTTTTAGGGTCTTTTAAGTAAGAAATTACATGCAGTTTGTATCAGAAAGGAATACATCAGAGAAAATAAATCTACTTAATTACATTTGTTATTATTTCCACGCTTTAAAATGTTCACCTGAAAAAAGATGTATAGCTGGGGTTTTTCATATCTTCTAGTTCATATTTTAAAAAATCCAGTTTTTCTTCTAGGAGTGAATTTTGCTTTGGTATTTCTGATTATAATGGTGCTACTATGTTAAAGTTAAAGCTCCCAATATAATAGCAAATTCAAGAAAAAAAAGTTCTAGGTTTCTCAAAGGCAGCTTTACCTACTGTAAAATAAGAAGACTTCGTTGCCTGTGTGGAGATAGTTGTTGCTAAAACATTTTTGTGAAACAACAGTAAACAAAAGAGGACTCATTTATAAAATAGAAAAGCAGTGACATAAAAAGAAGTTATTGAATGCTCACTGTGTAATACTTTTATGGCATGAAACAGCTTTTTGCTTTGTTAGTAGAAACAAAGCTGAAGGTAGTGACTTCCTAACAGGAAAAGATATCTACTTCGTGCTTAGTCCCTAGATTTAACAAAAGACAACATGACTGAGAACATTCTGGTTATTTTTTAATTAGAAATCCAGACTTCTTTTAATGTTAAGGTCTGCCATCATGCCTACTGGAACTTGGGGTGACAAGGAATTCACCACCTGTGCTGAAGTGCGATTTTTTTGAGGATAAAAAGTGAAAACCTCAGCAGTACTCCTTAGAAATGAGCCTACCTATAGTGCATTAATGCAATTCCTGTGATATGTCCTTATTAACCAAGTTCATTACACTACACATTATTTGAAACTGTTGGCAGAATCTATTTGTTTGTTGCTTACTTTTTTTAGATGAAAAAATCTATAGGTGGAAAAATAAGCCACGATGTATGTGTACTTGATGAGAAGTTTGATGTGCTATTTTACAGGCATTCTTACTGAGAGCACGTTTCCTTTGGTGCCTATCATACATCGGGTACTCCATTTTTGGATTTGCAGTATTTCAAACTTACTACAAACCTATTATCATCCCTCAGCCTTACACATCCCAGGGGAGAACATAACGTAGAAGAAAATATGGTAGACAAGAGAGATTTTTTAAAGCAATAAGAATTCATTGTTGTAGGTTAACTACTACTTTTCATGCATGTGTCAAAAATAATGTAAAGACCTTAAAATAAAAAAAAAAATAAAAATAAAAACTTTAACAAGCTTTCTTTATGAGATAAAAATATTGACATCTTGTAGGAGACAGGCAATCAAGATTATAAATGGAACATAGTTAATAAATCACAAGAATACAGAGCTGGGAGATGAAGAATTGCATAAGATTGTCTATTCCATGTCACTACACTAAGGCAAAATCCACAGTGCCCAGATAATCCTTAACAGACGTTTGTCTAGCATATTTTTTTTAAAGAAAAGATATTTCCTCGGTCCCTGTAGATAGCTCATTCTAACCTTTCATTAACTAAAATACCAGAATTATATTCTTATTATACCATCTTTTAGCAGAACGAGCCCTTTTTTCTGACTCCTATTGCTTGATATCGCTTGCATTTCACACTGTATAAAGCATCCAAAATTGTTTAGGCTCTTTTGGTTTGGTTTTTAAATCTTTAGTGATTTCTTTCCCATTAACTAATCTTTCTCTTTATTATTCCTTCTTTTAAAAATGTAAAAACTACTAGGCACAGTTTTCATGCAAAATCTGTGTTGGTTTCTTCTTTATTTCTGATTTGATGGCTGGGTAGATTAAAACATCCTGGAGATACCAGATCATGAAAAAAAAACCAAGCCAGAATATTTCACCAATAGCAACTATTTTTCAGGAATATGATGGAGAGAGAAGTAGTTTGTTTGGTCCTGCACAGGACCTGATTTGAACACACCATTAACAATGGCTTGGATGGGTATATTTTCATTAGCTTAAATAGTCTGGGCTAATAAAAACTCAATGCTCTATTTTATTTGAGTTTAAAAAATGTTATCATTAGACATTTCTAGGTAAAGATTCAGAATATTGACTCCAGTGCTTCCAAAGTTTTTGCTGACTTTTCTGACTCCCAGTCCTCTTTACCCAGTCGGGCACAGCTCTATGTTTGGGCTCCTCAGTAAGGGAAAAGGTCAAAAAGAGATTTACCTGGACCCAACTTGACCCATTACATCTCTTTCTTAGATGATGTAACAAAAATCACAAACCTAGACTGACAGAATGTAACTTTTATAGGATAGCCATTATCATAGGTTTAAGTATTAAATGAAGTTCTGAAGCTTTATTCAATAATGTCCCAATCTCACTGCAAAATTATAAAAAAGAAAAAAGGTGCTGATTCCTCAGTACTGTATATTGGGAGAGACTTGAATTTGAGGTTCAGTAAGAGATTCAAAAACTCTTTAATTGCATGCAGATGGCAAAGATGAATAGAGCCATCATTTCAAATGAAAAATGGTTCTGTCCACCACCTTTATGGTATTTTCCAGCTGATGAAGACATCTATACTGAGATTTTGAAATGAACAAATGAACAGTTTAGATTATGCTGATGTGGTTTCCTTCACTAGGACTTTCTCTTGAACATTTATGAAATTAAATTGAAGAAATGTAAGCAATGCATTTTATAAACTAAGATAGTTCTGTACAGTCACACATTTATTACAGAAAAAGCTTACAATAAGGGAATATTAAGATTACATCTGAAGTTCACAAAAGGGCAAGGGGTTTTGCCTGTGCACCTACTAGCCCCATTCACACAGAAAGCATGATACCTTGCGGAAAGTAAGTTAGGAGGCAAATATCAGATTTAGGGACAGAGTTTCTCCTTTACTTGATTTGATCTACATCTAAAACCAAATCTTTTCTCCTTTTTTCCAACCCAATCTTTCTTATCATTATGTCTTGGTGGAGCAGAAGTCCCATATGACAAAATGGGTTTATGTTGACATAATCTCGACAGACAAACTATAAAATGTCTGCATAATAGATACACTATTGCCATTACTACTAATCTACCTGGGGGAAAAAAGGAGAATTTTCTTGGTTTTCTTTTTAATTTGAATGTGGTTTTGTAGGTATACTTTCTGATGTGTTCATTGAAATCCAGATATTACTTGCAGCCATACTCAGTATTAAATTACATGTCACAAGGGCACATTCATTGTAAAAAATAAATAATGGCTTTCAGGGAATGTTGCCACTGTTACAGGACAGTTTCTAGAACATATCGTATTTCTCAAGTGCACACAGTGCAGTGTTAATTGTCAAATGACAGAAATTTGGAGGAAGAAAACCAACTCCTTCCCCTGAAGTGAACTTAGTGATTTCTGAAGCATTACTGTTTGCACTGTTAAGACTAACAATAAGAGTCTTAATTCATACTGAATAGGAAATACAGTTTTGCTATCTCTTTACTGGAAAAAGTATATGCTGCTACATGTAGGCCATTTTTTGTTTTTCATACCCCCCCCCATCCAAAAGACTACAATGTGTTTTTCTTGTCCTTCAAAAAAACAATCAGCGAACTGCTTCTTCTACTAAATAGAATGTTCTGCTGTCATCATACCAATGCTTCCCCTTGGCTCCATGCACTCTAGACTACAGGAAGGTAACACTGGATATGTGTCACCCCAAAGCTCTTTGACTGGCATCTGACCTATGTCAAAGTCTTTGTTGATACCTCCTTGCTCTATTCTGTTTTCACATGTATTACTAGAGTCTGTTGCACAATGAACAGATGTTCCTCCTACTGTGCTGTATGATTGTTTTAAGTGACTTTTTTTAGAACAGATGTTCTCCTACATGCACTTCATTTTCTCTAGTTTTTATAGGCTAACAGCCTGACAACTAATTCTTGCTCAAATTTAAGGACAAATGCTCATCAGAGAATCCCACCCAGGCCGTGGCCCATCATTTCTAGTAATTAGAGCTAGCTCAGGGTAGTACAGTATTCCAGAATACATTGATATATCAACAACAGCAACAAGAAAAACAGTAGTCTAAGGATCTAGGCAGGGAAACCATCAAGTTTCAGCCACAGCAAGTCCACATTCAAATCTAATAGCTTACAATCAGGCCAAATCACACTGGGAGTCAAATACCACAGCGGAGTTCAGAAACAAGAATCAAGGCCTGGAAGGAGGCTGAAGTAGGGGAACAGGCAGATGCAGAGGAAATAGAAGAGATGTGTAGGGTATGGCGTTCGGAAGATCTCGCGATGTCATGGAAAGATGGAGGGTTAGTCGCAGCCCTATGATGCATCTGTAATCCCGCCTACCCTTGTTAGTATAAAAGGAATTAACTGCGCAATAAAAGGCGGAAGTTGATGCTCACACTGTGTGTGTTATCTGTCTCTTTCCCTGGTCCGGGCCGACCAGTGATCTAATCACGGCACCTTGATATGTAGCAAACGCTACAGAGATGCATAGGCTAGATCAAAAAACTCAGGTATATCTGCAACATGCACCTGTAGAAGTCCCGTAAATGCTAGCTGGGCATAACAGTGCACAGCATTTCTGGGGACAGCTGGCTCATCCACCACAAAGTAGTTGTTGGCAAGACAAAGGAGACAAGGGAGATCGATAGTTACCTGTTTGGTGAGTGCTACTAGAGGCTTACAAATCCCCAGTAAAGCACTCGTTCTTTCTATGGGTAAATACTTAAAACTGGTTCACTTAGGAAGAAACTGCTTGCCAGCAAGGGTAACAAAATAATTGCACTTTAAGTTCTGGAATAAAATGAAATTTCTGAGGAATAAAATAGAAACTAGCAAAATGAGTGTTGGAAAAGGTGCCTAGCTGCAGGTCTGTTATCATTTTACCTGCTCCAATTTAACTATCCCTACTACATAGTCAGAATAAGATTTACAAATATTGTTAGACTTCATGTGCGCAGTTCTATGAAGTATGTGTCTTACTGATTTGTCAGAAAAGAAGAAAAAAGTCAGGTGAACTGTATAAAGTGTCAAATTAGAGATCTAAATACTGAAAAATCAAAAAACTATTAACAAATAGGGGTTTGTGAACAGTGTTTGACCAAGTCTTTCAGCAATATAAATTCCTCAGAAAGTACTTTTGGGGGAGGGGGGAGAAAGACATGTTTAAATTCAAATCTTGAAGAACCCCAGTTCTTCAAGGGATGCATTTGTGCAATAAGACAGTTGTTGATTAAGAGAGAAATATCGCTTTCTACGGAAAAGCCAGGATAACTCAATAGATTCACAATTTTTCATCATTCATGGGTAGGTTGACATCAATAATAAATGTGAGCTGCAGATTTCCACATCAAACCCGTCTGCATTAAAACTGCAGATAAATTAGAGCATGCCATTGAGCATGGAATAAGACTTCCCAGAGTATTAAATCCATTTGGCTTTGTACTTTATTTTGTTGAATTATGGTACAGGACATGAGGAACCCTATAGAATTTTGTGAAGTTTTCACTTTTTCTGTTTTCATATTTTACATTTTTATCACATTTTTATTTAGCTATGATTGCTAATGTAAAACAGACTGACTTGCTTTGTCAACCACCACTAACATGTATTAGCTGGGCTGCAACAGAAACAATGTCATTTAACTCCTGTTGCTTTCCTGATCGACAAATCAAGGACATTCAAATGTCACTGACTTTTGTTTTCTTTACTGTAATGCCCGCTTTTATAGGTTTTCTATGTCTTTTTACCCTAAGAAGTCTTGTGGCCTGGTATGACAAAGGCACTAATTACAGTCTTTATTAACTAGTGTAATTCTTATCAAAATGCATAATCTTATCATCCTTTACTGTGCATTTAGCTACACATATCCTCATATGAAAATGAGAGGAGGGATTTTATCAGTTTAATGGTCCAGCAAATTACGTAAAAGTTGGTTTTCATATCAAAAGGAACAAGATTACCAATGTGTAACTATTTCCTGGAAGTAGTAGCAAATGTCTTGTCATTTTTAAACAGCTGTGTTGTCAGAACACATATTTCTGAAAACAAGACCATCCCTACTATACATTCTTCAGAAGTATAAAACAGAAAGGCAGCCCCAACCTCAGAGCATCGTTGGTGTCAGTGCAATAGAAATATGGAAAAAGTAGGTAACATTGGTCACTGTGATGTGTATTGTATGATTTCTTTCATAAAATTTTCACAGGTATTCTATCAAAGAGAGTTCAAAGGAAGATATTAACAGGATATTTACAGGAAGTTCCCAAGTTTAAGGGAAACTGTAAGCCAAAGGGTGTAGAAAACTAGACAGTGTTTCAAAATGTAACCAGTGAGCAGTGGAAGTTGGAAATAGGTGTTGGGCTGATCAAAACCAAGGAACATCCATCCCTGTCCCCAGTACTGAATCCCTGCTCTTTCAGAAGACTCTCCTGGAGCAGCCGCCTTCAAGTCCCACTCACAGCTACTGTTAAGTATGGAACTAGTTCAGACTATAAATATTGTGCTGTGCTCTTCATCCTGGTGCAAAGTGAATAGGAGGCCATTCCTCACCATAAACTGACACCCACAAGGACATATCACTTAATAGCTAGCAAGGGCACAAGCACTCTTCAGACCACAGGTAGTTTGAACATCTGAGAGATGCCTTTGGCACTAATGTACAGAGAGAGTACACCCACAACGTAATTCAAGGGTGACTCAACAATATTGTTCTATGACAAAAAGATCTGGAACCGTCTCAAAGAAAAACTATTGGGGAATAACATACACCTTGCCATGGCACTGTGTTCTGAATGGATGACTATTTTGCTTTACTTCTGCTTTACTTTCACTTACATCTTCTGGATTCCAGTTTGAGCACTTGGTATTTTCTACCTCACTTTTTTGCTAGTCGTAATATTTAGCTTTGCACCCTACTTCATAATATCAACTCCTACAATCAGAAGGCTTTCCCATGTTCTTTCTGGACTGGAAATTGGGCTTGCTGCTTGAGAAATAACTGTTTTCTCAAGAAATGTTATAATGTTGGCTTTTACGTTATTTGACACCATAATAATGAATACAAAAAGAGCAAAAGGGTATAAATTGCATAAATACAAAGAGCAAAAAGGAAGACAAATAGATGAAATAAAAAGATAAAATTATGAAAAGGAAACAAAACACTTTTAGAGCTCATTGACTTTAAAAAGCAGCACAAAGAATATGGGAAAGGTCTTTCATTCAACTCAGAGCCTTTGTACTCAGAAACACTGTAAATAAATAAAATATAAGGAAATTTTTGACAAAGGAGTAGAGATGAGAAATATCCTCAATTAAAAACACTTCTTCTAAAAAAGATTGGGAAAAGGAGAAAGAAAATGTCTATTCTTCAACTCAGAGCTCAGAGCCAGAGAGAATAACACACACACAGACAAAACCTTTGACAGTGAAAATACTATGTTTTCCCTAACTTCAAAATGATAAAATCCTTTTAATATAAAATTTGTTTTCCAGGGGGAAAAGAGATGAAAAGTGTGGGAACCAGACAGTTCCTAAGAATTAAAAAGAAAAAAGTATTTTGAAAAAAACAATAAAAATAGGACACCTACATCTGTCACTCTCAGTTCTAAGATAAGAGAATGTATATGGTTGTAAGACTGCCAGTGAGTGCCTCAACAGACAGCTGCTGTGAGATGATAGAATTAGTTAATAAGGTCTTACAATGCCAAATGAGCAGAAGGTTCTCACTGTGCCACGAGTTATGTTGTATCACAACTCACTGCTACACTGCTATCAGACAGCTGCTTGAAAAAAAGTCTGCATATGATGCTAGAGTTAAAGTTACCTAACTGTCTGTGGATCTGAAATGGGTTGTTCAGCCTGTAGGAGCCAAGATACTAACTGAGTGTCTTGGCATATATTTCCTGCCAGTTGCTCTATTTTGATGTAAGAGCCTACAGGCTACTATGTGACACTATAATTGCCTCTCATTCCCTAAACGACTGTCTCTTACAAGTTTCTTACACAGAGCTGTGCAAGAAAAAATATTTCCTTAACCAATGGAGGCAATCTCATTGCTCAGTAAAGTGTTAATTCTTATTCATAATAATTATATTAACCATAATACATAGGGAACAGAACCACACTGTGGTAGGTATTCTTCACAAAAAAAAAAAAAAAGAAAAAGACAACTTCACAAGTCTTTTCCCACTGACATGACAATTCAAGTGTGAAATGAGAGAAAATAGGTAGAGGCAACATATGGGGAAAGAAGACTGATATGAAGAAAAAGGTTACATATAGGATGAAGATTGGCTCTAAAATGTCTGAAAGTGATTAAAAGTATCTTATATTTGATGTGGTACAGTGAAGCACAAGAAGTTTGCATTTGTCTTCCCCAGTATAAAGGATCAAGACAACTTGTTCTGTGAACTTTGGCAACTGTTATGTCTGGCAAGGAAAAGAAGAGTCATGGTTTCAGACATGTTCAACAAAACCAGGATGATATAGCTCTATTTAGCAGGATATATGACCTGCAATGAGTTTGGAGCCTAAATGACACTCAGGAGGCAGCTGACCAAGAGGTGGTAGACTAATTTTATCATCTGTCATAATGAAAAAATTAAGGCTAGGCCTTGAGAAAGATTAAAAGGTTTACTTAAACTTAAGGTAATAGGTGGATATGAGGGTCAGTAGAGAACAGTGGAATCACAGAGGATTCAAGGAAATTCTGTGAAAATCCCAAAGAAGCTGAAAAGAGAAAAAGGAGCTTCCCCTGAGGGCACAATGTATTCCTTCTTCCCTTGACATTGGAACATCTCTCTGTGGGTAACTTTTTGGTACAGCTCTTAGTGCAGCACAGACAGCAGAAGAGTATGATGGGGGGAGGGGGGGGTGTTGGTGGTTTTTTGTTGTTTTTTTTTTACCAGAAGCTTCCATGTAAATAGGAGTGTATTTTGACGGAAGAGCCATAATAGGGGAGTTCAAATGCTGGGAAGTCACAAATTTGAACCAGACATCTTGAAGAAAGAAGGATGACTAGAATGACTAGATCTCCTAAAGTTACAACAGTTAGGGGAAGGGGAGGGTGGAACAAACAAACAAACAAAACAGAAGAGGGAATGGTATCTCAGTTGCAAAGAGACATATTCATAAATACAAGCTAATTCTGTTGTTTCTATATGCCAAATAATTTTCATCTTCTGATCATGGGCAAATCATAAGTAATCAGCTATTTCTTGTCAATTTTTAAAAATCTCCCATTTAAGTGGCACCTAGAAACCAAAGATCAGTAACAAAACTAAGTTGTTTGTTCAAATAATTTTAGTTATCAAAGAATGTAAATCCCATGTATGACAGCTGTATCAGATATTTTACCAAACAAAACGTTCTACACAGGATTCTGCCAAATCTAGTTATTCCTATTATATTCACTCATTAATAGCTCCAACACAGGAAACCCTTTGTTTTATATATATATATTTTTTAAGAGGATTCCTTTTTTTGTACCTCTCGAAATACTTAATTCAGCTGTGAATTCCTATATTCAATAGAAGTATATCTAAAGAAAATAAATTTCCTAAGTAATTTATGCTCTCTGACAATATTTATTTTTAAAAAATTGAATAAAATGTTTAAACATAATAACTTTAACTGCACAAAGTCAAAACAGGTGGCATTTGAAGAACAATTCATGTCTATGGGGTGTCAAAACTTACTTTTTCTACCAGAAATGTGTGTGGTTTAGTGGTATAAGAAGACAAGCAAACAAAACCCAACACAACTGTTTCACTTTACAGACACAGAATGATTTCTCTCTGTCATTGTAGTGACTATTTGACAGCAGCTGCTACTCTGTGACCCCTTGGTCTTACTCTCTCTGTTAGCTTCAATCTCAGTGGTAGTCACTTCTCTACTTTTGCTGACTTCATCTGCCTGCTCCTCTTTAACTTCCTGCTTTGGTCCTCTTACTCACTTCCTTTCTTTAAATTTCAGCTAAATCCCTGTTTGTACCTTGTAATTTGTTGCCTCTGTAAGGACTTCTGTGGGTTTTTGCAAGTACAGATACAATAGTAATATCATTTTCAGTGAGTTCTTAACTGTGCTTAATCAGAGACAGAACAAAACAGAATCTCTGCTTCTGGAGTTTAATTCCTAGCTAAAAATTAAACATTAATTTTTGTATCAGGTAGCAGATACAAGCAAGCATACTCTGAATTAGTTAGTAAAATAACATTCCCCAGTTAGGTCAAATATTGTATACCTATCATTCAAATAACAAGCCATGACTTTAAACCACAAGACTACTCCCAAGCTTATGACCCTGTAACAGTAAAGTAATAGAAAATTCTATCTGATGGTGATCCAGTTTTGAATCTTTTGGCAAACCCTCAGTCTCAATGACAAAGAAATCGCAGAGTGAACATATAGTTACATTTATAACATTTATTCAAATTAATTTTCAAGTTATTGTAGCTCTAGATATTAACAAAACATTTATTCAGAGTAGGTCTTAAAAAGACTCTGGCTTTAGATCCCAAACTGAACAAAAATAAATACTGCAATGTGTTTAACACAAAAGTGTTGGGGACAGTATAGCTCTATGTTCAGGCAAACAAATTGTCAGCCTAATTGGATGAGCATTGAAAAACGTCAGTTACAGCAGTCTTTATTTATGGTGAAACATCTTAAAATTAAAGGTCAATGCAGAAGCAGAAAGTCTTTTGCAGTTTCTTACTGGAAATAACATATTTTCACACTTAAATTCATGCATGTGTTTTTGCTTGAAATATTTTTGTTGTTTTGGAAACATATCTACACTATGGAATGTTTGAAAAAACAGTGCATGGATGTTAAAGGTATTCTTCTGCTTTGGAAATGACAGTCTGAAATCATAGTGCAAGCAGTTCAAAAGCCAGGAGAATATCATTCTAAAAAAAACATAAAAGTTAAAATAATACCAACAGGTCTGTAGTTCAGCTGTTAACACTCATAACTGAAATGGTACTGCTAGGCCCTTTGTAGTCAAAGCCTCAAAAATTAGTCAGGAAATGCACATACTTTTAAAATTGTTCCATCCATTTTCCAAAATCAAAGTAAATCTCAAATAAGTCTTTAATTTGCATTTTAAAAAGTCTCTTGATTGCTGGTTAATTAAATATTGATTGTTCAAAGAACACTTATTGAAATTTAGTAGGAATGCAAGAGATAAGCAAAGTTGCTAACTCATTTGTACAAAATTACCTCTGAAATACATGTATAATTACATTCTTATTGTTTGAATGAACTGTCGTTGTTGCTTGAAAGGATATTTAACTTTTTAATTGGTAGTAATAAAGCTAACAGGAGCTTCTTAGTTCTTAGTTAATGTAAACACTTCCGCCCCAGGATCCAAACCACAGCCCATGCCTTAGGTCAAGTGGAACTGCAGAACAAGAAAAAATGTAGCTTAGGACCTGTTTGTCTTGCAGTGTGCTATTTCTCTTACAGTGAGGCCCTGCAACACCTTGATGCCTATCCCAGTAACTCAATATGCATATCCCTCTGGCAATTTCAGTAAAGCTTTGTGTCAAAATTATAGACATTTTACTGCCTAGGAAAGGCAAACTATTACATTTATAAAGTGCACTATTTTCCCTTGCTGTTGTAGATCCATTTTGGTTTACTCACTAGCAAATTCAAGTTCATATTAACATGAGAAATGCAGAGTCAGAAATTCCTCATCCATAACAATGGGGCAAAAGAAGAAAACTGAATTCAAATCCAATAAATTTAAGGTATTTTCTGCTGCTGTTATGGATATAAAATCAGTGGCTTAAGTTAGATACCGATACTGTAAACACTCAGCAGGAATAAAATTTCTTAGGGGAATCTGCCTTTGAAATTCCTTCATGGAGAATCTCTTTACTGACCCCAGGCAGAAAATGAGGGAATACTCACTCCAAACATAAAGTATTGTCCACACAACTTCCTTTGGGAAAAAAGTCTCTGGCAGGACATTACTTAAGACCTTCTTTCTGTTCTTCCTCTCCTTTTGGATGAGGAAAAATATAGGAAGTAAATTGGTAAATGAAAGAGAGTCTATATATTATTTTATATCTTTTCATATTTTTTTTTATCTACAGTGAGGAAGTACACAGTGGGTTTTAAATGTCATTTCTATACACTGTTACTACAAATACATAGGAAAATAAAAAAGAAATGTCTTCTTTAACCAAACTGAAGATGAAATGATACAAACAAACTGTACTACATTCCTCAGAGGGGCTGTATTACTATTGTGGTTACTTGGCCTAAGATGATGGTTGGCACTCTTTGTATCAGCAGAGGAAAGACCAGTCAGAAATTAGTAATTTTTTTTCTGCTGAAAAGAAGAAATAGGATTTTTTTTTTTTTTTTAACTAAGACAGCTTTTTGTTAAACCCTTCTGCATGCAGTCCCACCCATTTTCTGCAACTGAGCTGCAATGGCTAGTTCCTCATGCCTCTGGTCCTTTCTCATACTGCCAAAACAAGGACATATACATTCAGAGTCTTGAGACTGGGGCCGTGCCAGAAAAGATAATTTATCAGGAATATAGCGGAGAGAAAAAATGATATCTGAATATCTGCTCTATTGGCTTTAGCTGCTGGACAGCACACTTCAATGCATCTTTAACTAAAGGACTACTAGATTGGGAAGTTTCTAAAAAGCCAGCAGATTAAATGAGGAAAGAAAAGTCAGAGTAATTTGTGACAGCTCAAGTATTCAGATGCTTATCCTTTCAAATGTATACATCCAATCTGCAGATGCTCTCTAACCTCCAGTCTCAGTTTGCAGAAGGAGTTGAATGAATCATTGAGTATCTATATTTGATTCAGTTTTATTTCACATCTTCCTTTAAAACCATGTAGATATATTCGAAATAAAGAATTATTTTTTTCAGCTTTACAGAACCTGTATAGCATTCACAATTTCAGATTAAAACTGAGGCAGCTGATGAACCACAGACAGACAAAAAGACTGTCTATATTGGTTTGCAGGGGCTGAGGGGCAGACCATGATGAAAAATCCTAGCACAGTAACAGGCCCTGTGTGCAGGAGGCAGTCCACAGCACAGCTCTCTGCAAACTTCATATTGTGTTGCCGTCTGGGACCACGAATCATTTTGACAAAAAAGACTGGCTGCATTTATGGGCATGTCTGATTCAATTGCTGGGCAAGGGACACGCAGAACCAGGCACTGTTGTACTCCAAGTAAAGGGGCTGGGCGGACAGGCACACATATGGCTGTAGTTTGTTAATCCCCTTGTACTTCAGCCCAGCTGAAGAAGTAGAGCAATGTAAGCTTTCCCAAGCAGGCTTGAATTGAAAGAGTTCAGAAACTGAAAGAGTCTGAGCAAGAACCTTCACTTAAAATACAGTATTGAAGAATTTAAGGCAATATTTAAGCTTCTGTTGTTATTTCTTTTCTGAGGAAAATCACTATCCTATCTGTGGGATGAAAACAAAGGACAAGAAGATTTACCAGGAGAGTTAAAATTAAAAAATATGTAACTTAATTAAATCACAGCTGTGCAAAACATGATTAAGTAATTGAAGGGATAGACTCAAGGACAGAGATTATTTTAGGCAGTAAGAAGTGTATAATTATGAGTAATGGGCTAAATCTGAGCAAAAGGAAATTTTAAGGATAAAGCCCAGAAACAAAATCTCACTAGTAAGCTCAACTCATGTACAAAATAGTTTTTGCTGGTGTAACGACAAATCTGGCTTGGGTAAATCTAAACTGGGGCACTCACATACTGTAATGAGGAGGGTTATATGCCAACTGAAGAGGAAGAACACCCGAGAATATATGAGCCACCCAGCAAGCCAGAATAACCTTTGCTGGAAAGTTCTGCAGGGACACAGAGGGAACCCCAAGATTTAAAAATTTAAAATTTAAAAATCCAAAAATACAAGTGATTGAAGAATTACTTCTTTTTCATTCCTACATTGTATGGTGTTTTCTCTGCAATATTATGCCATTCCCATTGCAATATTTTGCCAGTCTATATGTTTAATTGTACCTGGGGGTGACGGAGAGAAACCTGTGTCAGGGCAAGCAGGGATGGAAGGGCAGGGCCAGGCCAAGATGTCAGCCCATGGCTAGAGTCAGGATCAGGCTCCGGCTCCGTGAGAGGAACCCGGTCAGGCTCAGCCCCAGGATGGCATCCTGATGGTTGGGGCTCATCCCTGGGCCTTGATCCAGCCCCAAGTCCCAGCACCAAACCCCCAGTCACAGCCTCCCTGCTCAGCGAGGGGCATCCCCACACCTCACACCTGGGTGGCAGAGAGCTGGGTCCGCATCCCCATGGCAGTGGCAGGAGCACGCACCGGGCTGTGCTGGGGGTCGGTGCCACAGCGAGGCCTGGGGCAGGGTTCCCAGTGCTCAGTTGGAGAGGATGTACTGATTACACTCAATTTCTGTCATATCTGAGGCATTCACTCTTCAGTTTTACCACATTCTGACATCACTTAATGTGATTACTTAACAGATGACGTGTTACATAGGTGCCATGGATTTGAGCTTGCGCTGTTGAGGAACCGGAGCATGGGTGGGCAGCGCAGAGCTCAAGGATAGGAGGGATCACTTGCTTCTTGCTCCAAATCCTCCATGCTGCCAGGGGAGCATTCAGCTACCAAAGCTGGGTAAAGCCAGGGATTAGCCAAATCTAGCAATGCTCCGGCCACATTTGATTCAACATATCTCCTTCAAAGTCTAGTTATTTAAAACTGCAAGAATTGCAGTGGTAGAGAGATAGGATGTAGCTGCTTTGGCTTTAACAGTTTATATTATCTGACTCTCCTATCCATAGCACAAACTCAATTCATATGGGTGCTTCACTCAGACACTAACTATCTGTGAAAAAATCTATCCCTCTTAAACGAAAAAAATACAACAGTTTTCTCACCCTGTTCTCCGAAAGACTAGAGGGAAGGTAATCTCATACAGTTCATGAATTTGTAACATGAGTACCTCCTAAATCCTTCCATCCTATCAGGAACAGAAACTGCACTCTGAAGGGCTGCCCACCAAATCTTCAATTAAATACCTGACTTATTTGGTTAGTTATGAGGCAGGAAAGATTTTGAGAGGACAGAAAGTATATGAATGCACAGTGAAAAAGATGCTGTACGGTATTTCGAATACTCGCTGCAGTAGACTTTCTGCTACCTGCACCTGAATTTTTCACATTCCAAGTACTGTTAGCAGAAGAGGCCCTTTGAACCCACATATACACAACAGCAGCAAACCAAAATGACCAGGATTCTGCTTTAGGAGTCCCACCACCACCAGTTCCTCACATGATTTTAATCTCCCCTCACCTCTGGAAATTTAAGGCCTTAATCTGGGGTAAGGTTTGCCAGATCTTCAGGAGATCTCCCCACAGTCTTCATAGATCTTTGTATCCCTATCTTTCTTTTTTTAAGTATGAGGGAGTAAAATGGTACTGTGTTTGCAAAGCTACTTCTCCCCCACACTTTTGCTATCATCTTCAGAATGCAGTTTCAACTGCTAAGAATCAAAAAATATAGTTTGAACAGATTAAAAAAATACTATATATTCTCTGATGACTAGCCAATAGCTCTTATGAGAGTTTTATATTGACAAGATCATGCAACCACCAACCAAGCACACAATAACTCATCGTTTCAGTCCTGAATAGCAGATAAAGTAATTCAAGCTAGCTATTCAACAGCTTTCACTGGCAATATTGTACCAAGGGCACTGCTTAAACTCGGGTTTACTGTAAATTTTGTATATTTAGGTAATCACATTTCCGTTTAAGCCCTGGCATGACCCCAGATTCAAGTGAATGTAATAGTTAGTCTGTCCACGTGATAATCCTGCTGGGTTATGTAAGGAAATTATTAAGGGTTTCACTATGTCCTGTCAGCTCTGAGCACTAATTCTAAAAGCACATTCTGCTTTCTTTGACAGATTTTTAAGGGAATGCATGTCCTAAATGACTGTTGGTCTGCATAATAATCTGAATGATTACACTCAAAGCTTTTATAAAACACTGCTAATAGTGTTTATTTAAATAATGTTCATTTAAATGTTGTATATTACCAGTTTATGGTTTCATTATCAGCTTTAGAGTTTGGAATTTCCTGCCTTCCCTCCACATGGACAAACATTCACAATGCGACTTCTTCAACTTTCAATAACAAGTAACTAAATTAGATTCTAAATTCAGATGCTCTACTTTGTAATATCCCAAGTCTTACACAGGTATAAACCTAGAGGTATAATGTCTCGGTATTAACTGACACGATAAACACATATGACTCCAGCAGATCTAAATCTCTGAATTTCTGTAAGGATCAATTCTTAATCTCCTGGAAATAGGACACAATAGTGAACATAATGTTTTAGTTTACAGCTTCTTAAGAGTCTTCATTTTTCCAATAACTGTCACAGTCTGCAAATGTGCAGAATTTCCTGGATCCCAAGACTTCAGCATTTGCATATATTAAAAAAATCTGCATGCAAAAGTGAGAATTCCTGCCTCCTGAATTTGGTTGCTTTCTAAAGCCTCATTTCCTTTTTTTAATTTTCATTTGGGTTTGGGGTTTTTTTTCAGTCAAATTATACTGGGAATACTGGTTTCTATTAATTTTGCAAATACAGGCAAATATCCAAAATCTAAGCCATAGTGTTTAAAATGTGGCAGTACGGCGCTTAACATCTAAGAACTGAGCTTTTGACTTTGTCCTTTTCAGTCCAAAGGGACAAAGAAATACTAAATATTTAAAGATTAGGAATCCTTTGTTTTATATCTGTCATGTCTGACCCTTATATCCTACCTATGAACTCTCATGAGTGAAGTAGCTTTATCCACTAGTACATTTTTAGAGCACATCTAACTCAGTGGTAATCTAAATAAAGCATGGCTGGAACCAGCATTAAACACAAGCATGAAACAAGGAATCACTCTTAGCACTTTGGGATTCCTTCTTTTTCTTGTCTATGTTTACAAATTATAATCCATGCTATGTACATTTCTATTAAAGGTTATCTGACAGCAACTCAAAGCAAAAACTTTCGATGAATACTGTCTAGCAGTTTGAACATTCTGTAATGATATACTTTGCAGTCTGAAACTGAACCGGGGAACTCTTTGGCACAGACTGTTGTGGAAGCCAAGATTAAAACATGGAGGCTAAACCAAATCACAGAGCATAGATTTCTTGTTCATCATCAAACATAATTTGGAAGCAACCATTGACTCATTGCCTGGATCTGAGAATACATCAAAACAATAAGCTAGTGAAGAGCATTCTGCACAATATATTGTTAAAAAGGAAGTATCTTTCTTTTTAATTTTCCATTTTCATTAAGATGTCACTGTCTAGCATAAAATCACATTTTTATAAAAAAGCAATTTATAAAACAAGTTGCATCATATTTTTACTATTTTTAATCCCTTTCCTGAGCTTTGGATAATGGACACTATTTGAAACAGACAGCACAGCTTTTTGTATGAAATAACAAAAATAAAAATTAGTTAGACCAATGTTCCTCTGTGTCCCATATACCCAAAATATATATAAAACACTTGATCTAACATCAACAACTCCTGTACAAGGACAGAGAATATTTTGCTTTAGTCTGGTAGTAAAAGATGAATGCTATACATTTGCAAAGGCCTAGCTTATATCTGTATTTCCGCTAGAACAGCTTCATTGCTTAACAAACCAATACGACCTAAGTAAAACTTGGTCTTGCTATTAGCTTAAATTCTGAATACAATATCTGAAAAGCATTTTTCTCAGTATTCAAATAAAGTTGCCCTTCTGGGGAAGAAATTTTTTTAATACTGAAGAGCAAGTCTTTGAATCAGCTGTACATGACACGTTTTGTTTGGTAAAACATGCAAAATGCAAAAAGTCTGTGTTTCATATGCCTCTCAGTTTTGGAAAGACAGCTTAAGAGCCAACAGAGAAATCTGATTTAAAATAGCCTTCTCTTCTCCCCTTGATTTTTGCTTCCACCCCTCCCTCTTGTGTCTCTCCAAAAATCTATCAGTGAGCAACATTTTGTTGAATTTTTCCCCTTTCTCACAATTTACTATGTTTTCTAAATTTCTGAGACTTGAAAGTTTTTGAAGCTCTCAGAAGAAGGGGTTTTTTTGGTGATTTCATACTGTGAACATCTTTCATTACTTATGTTTACTGTTATCACTGAAGATTAGGCCAAACACTGTTATTTATATCTCTTTAAAGTTCTTCAGTTGTTTTGGTTTTTTTTTTTTTAGAAAAAGATTTAATTGTTTTTACTCCTACAATCTTTTTCTCAAAGATTTATGTGAACATATTTTTGGAGAACGGTGACATGTCTGAACTATTCAAAGTACGATTTGGCTTATTGTTTTATTTATATGTTACAGCTGACATTACTATTTCCTATCTTAAATATAAATATAGCTATGATTTTACAGCAATTCGGATGAGATGCAGATGTGCCTGTTAGCACCATCTGATTCTGCAAATGACTGAGCATCAACAGAAGGTTTACAGGATGTTGATATGAACACAGTAAACAATTTTATTAAAGTCAGGAAGAGAATTTTTTTTCAAAGTACTTAGTAGACTAAACTGCTTCTACAATGTTCCGTTCTCATAACAAAAAAAAATACAGTACCAGCACCAAATATAACAGTTTTGTATGTTAGTCTTTCCTCAGATATATCCACTGATAAACACTTTACTCCTATGAGTATATGGCTATCATTTTCTTATTCCACAAGATGCAAATAACAACCGATAATCACTACCATGTTCAATCTAGATCCATTCTGACAGTATTAAGGTAATTTAAAAATAAAAGATTTACATATTTATTGACAAGATTCTTAATACAAGATGGAGGCAGTAAGATGTGCAAAATACTGAGTTCTAGTAATAACACAGTATTGATTCTAGCAGATCCTGATGATAAATAAAAACTAAAGGCAAAGTACAGATACATTTATTTTCAACACTGAGCCCAGGGTAAAGGTATCACTCAATATCATGAAAGAAGAAGAAGAGTAAATAGAACTTTAAATAAAGACTGCATGTAGATTGTGCATTAGACTGCAAATGGCAATTAAGAATATTAATGAAAAGCATGGCCATTAGAGAACATCTTCAGCAGTTTTGCAGCTGTCTTTGAAAGAATGAGAAGATAAGGGCAGCAGAGATTTTTTGTTTCTTCCATTTGGGAACTACATCCAAATAATTGTACTGATCATGTCTAGACTCACACCACTGCAAAGCCATGGAAAGAGGTAGTTAACAAAGTTGATAGCAAACTAGTTTGTCAGTGGGTGTTTCAGGTACACCCCTTCTGCTCTGCAAATGAAAGGCCTCCTGCAGCCACCCTTATTTTATTGTTAAATTCATTCACTCCTGCAGAAGTTTAAATAGAGCATATAATTTCTATCCTAAAGAAACCATAAGATAGACACCTTCCTTGATTTCTATTAATTATTTATCATATCTGTTATAGTAGAGGTATTTACAGTCTATATATCATGCTGTTACACAGATAACAGCTTGAGATGCTCTCTAGCAAGTTCCTGAAAACAAATAAGTGATACTGAATATCATTATCCACAGTGGGATACTCCTAAGGGAGCATCAGGTGTACATCAGATAATCATTGGATTTACATCATATCATCAGCTTTCTAATCCCAAAAGAGCTGTCACAGACAGACAAAAACCTGTCAGAGCACTATGCATTGCTCAGCTGTGTATGCACGATGTGAATGCAGACCACAAGCTGTTCCTTTGGCCACTTCCCCAATTGCCTTTGATATCTCTTGGGAAAAGCCAGTTCAGGTGTTCTGCTGAAAAGAAGTGGTGCAAAATTTATGGCCGATGCAACAACTGTGGCTATCTGTCAGTCATGAAAGTTTTCCCTAGACAGGTCTGAAACATACTGAATATTTTAAGATTTCATTTTTCAAGTTATCTATTCTACTGAGCAAAATGAGGCATGTAGACCATGATTTTTAAAACTAGTGGAAATGGCGCACTGTTAGTATACATTTAGTGGTAAAACTTTCCCTGGATTTAATAAGGGTAAAAGTTCTAATGTCACCAAAAGTTTAGGGGTTGTGGGTTTTGTTTTGTGTTTTTTTAAAAATAATTTACTGTCTAAAATAATTAAAAAAATGGCAAGTATCACTGTATTTATACTGTTATCACAAAATACAGTATAATGTAAACATAAAGTAGCACATGTTACAGAAACAGAAAAAAAGTTGTAAAACCTAAAATCACTAAGTACTTTGCAAAGAACTTTCAGGGTCCCTGCACATTCCCATCATCCTATGTATGGTGTGAAATACAGGTAATCATTCCAATGTATGGATGATTATTCCAACACAATGAGAAAGATATAAAAAATCTTCAGTGCAAGCAGTATAATTTCCACCTAATTAGTTACTTCAATATAGCAGAGGAGGAAATCAATGACTGTATTGTCCATAATTGCAGGAACAGAACTGATCAGTAATTTCTGGTATATGTTTTTAATGGTCAAATGTAGTTTCCAACTATTCAAAATCTCCCAGGGGAAAACTGAACTTTTGCCAACATTTTTTAAGGATCAGTCAAGAAAAATGAAGCACCATTTTTTGCTTCAGTGAGTAAGCTAATAGCTAGACTACCTAATGTCCCAGGATGAAGTTCATTATATCAATGTACAGTACCTGCTTCAATTACACTTTGTACAGCCAGACTAAGTTGTGAGGGAGACAGGACTTTCTAACAAGCTATAACAAGATTCTTTTAATGAGTCCCTTCCAGGAACTAAAAATTACCACAGTTTTCACAGTCTTCCATTATATAGGTACTGTGCATGTTCCGTGTACTATTAAGCCTTGAAAAAAAAAGATATTTCATCAAATTTCACTGAAGATGTCCACTCTCTATATAGTGCATTGACTATGTAGTATCTGCATGTTATGATAATAAATGTATTATGAGATGATACCAGAAATATAAAGACATAGAAAAGGAATCATCTCTTTTATTGAACCAAAATAAAATTTGGCTCAATTCAACATTTGTGTCATATTGAGGTGCCACAGTAAGTGCCACCAATGTAATAGTTGAGATGTCCATGCCTTCACACATTTAAGTTGTTGAGCTCCTTTTAGATTGGGGAAGTTAGAAATGTTTGGATTTTTCCAGCATCATGGATTTCTCCAGCAATCTGAAATGTCAAAAAGCATTGTGCATTCATAAGACTATAAAACAAGCTGCCAAGGTCTTCATTTGTCTACCAGCCCAAGCTTATGAGGATCTCAGAGCGTATTATTCAGTTAACACACCAGAAAGATTACCTTCAAAAACTTTTTTAAAAGGAAGATAATGAGACTGGAAGAATCATGATAGAAGGAAGTACATAGGCTAATAAAATCACAAATCCACTATCAGAGACAAATGGGTGATTTTTTTATATTTAAATTTAAAATGCTTCTCCTGAAATCATGAAGCAAATTTTTAATATTCCTAACCCATAACTATAGTGGAAGGACATTTTAAGTCAGAGGAAATGCTACTTCCTGTGTTGTATTTATTTCCAATTATATAAACTTGACACTTGAATTCCTCAGAAAAACAGCTGTGTGAGTCATAAGCTTCCTTCACAGCTTGCTTCGTTGTGCTAAAAATTTTACCTTGTCATTAACTAGGAAAAAAAAAGAAACAAAGGTAGAATAAAAAGCACTTAAAGGTTGGGACTCTTTTTAATTATAGCTGAACAAAGCTGAACAAAAAGTTATGCATATATCACTTAACTCCCTAGAGTCATAGTGACAGTCAACACAATGAACATCAAGACATGTCATCTGGCAATCAGATTCAAAACAAGCAAAAAACAATGGTGCTTCACACACGAGCCATGTAATTCAAGGTCAAAAAATATTATCGATGCTAAGGTTGAGGGGAAATTGGATGAACTCTTGGAAAGGTAACCCACTTTTGATTATTAGATAGACAGAACCTACATTCAGCTGAGGAAATCTTCTGAAATTAAAACAGTGGAGGTCTGGAGTATGTTGCAGACTCTTACTGACCTGCTTTTATGCATCTCCTTGTGGCCACTGTTGTAGAAAGGTGCCTGGGATAAATGAATCTTTGTTTTGGCCCAGTTTGGCTGTTTTTATTACTTCCCATTTAGTCACTAGGAAAGAAATATGTGGTTTTAAAATTTGTGCTTTTGACACTCTATTTACTCTGTGCATCTGCTGGAGGGAATGAGAAGTAATTTTTTTTTTTTTTTTTTTTTTTTGGTAATATGTTTGGTTATATGTTCTTCAGGACAGGAATTGGTTAGCATAATAAATAATAAATAACATTAAGAACTTCATCTTTATCAAATTCAGTGGGTTTTCTGGAATTCTCTGAAAACCAATTGTTTAGTAGATCACAATTTTAAATCTAACTGCTAGGGTTAGGAGAGGTTATATTAATTTCTGCAAGGATTTACAAAAAAAAAAGAGAACAAATTTATATAAAGGTGCAAATTTTCATGTATTTTATGACACTTATTAAAGAAATTCATTTCAAGGTAAATAGTTATGATTTTAGATATGTGGACTCTTTATTAATACTGAAAATCATTATCTAAGGGTTTGTATGAATGATTTTTCTAGGCCAGCGTGCAAAACCAACAACCAGAAAAGAAAAACTATAAATCCCAGACACAGATCACTGTATGCTCTTTTCCTTAGGACTTGCTTTATTTCAAAAACCAAAACAAAACAAAACAAACTTCAAAAACAACAACAACAAAAAAATTTAAACTACAGTTCAGATTATCCAAGGCCTTTATAGCTTCAGTCAGCCGTGAGAAGAGAGGTTAGATCTTTCTTACTTAATATCTTACCCTGCGCCATGCTCTATCATTCCAGTTCCCTACCACAATCACTACACATGCAGGAACACAGTAAACCCTGAGATGTCAAAGCATCATCACAGCCTGTCACACTACTTGTTGTTGGGGAAAAAGAAAAACAAACAAAAAAAGCATTGACTGGCAGTGTCCAGATCTCTCTATCTAGTTGCCATCTGGGAATTCAAAAACAGATCAATATTCTTTTTTCTATGAGTAAATTTAAGCTATTCAAGCTTGGTAACCTTGGAAAAATTCAGCAACACAAATAGAATGACTAGATATTACGTTGAGGTCACATATACGGGAATATAGGAAAATAGGAAAGCATTATTACTGTTGTATGCCTCAGCACTGTGTTAAAAGGTATTTTGAACTTTCTCTTTGAAGAAGTAAATGCTCAGAACTCGTCACAAAAGCATTATCAGTTGTGTGGTCTTCCAAGCACACTTTTTAGTGTAATTCTAGTATTGCAATGGGATCATGAACATAAGCAACTGAAATCAATTTCTGTGGGGTATGATGTGAGTATTATTACAAAAAGTGTTTATCTTCTCAGACTTGAGACAACTTCAAGCAAGGTATGATTTAATTTTCAGATTATTGTCAAGAAATAACTTTGGCACAATCATCTGTTTGTTTCTTTTAAAATATATCTAGTGCTTAATAGAAACCAAAGACAGAAAACCAATTACACTTGTCAATGTTTTCAGAACCACACAATCTTTCTTTCATGAAAAGGGGAAATATATGCTGCCAAGGGGGTCTGATGTTTTAAAATAATATAAAAGCAACTCTTAAGCTCAAGGGCACTGTTTTATTCAGCATTGACAAGAATAGCAAGTGGTGAGTCATGAGTCTTTTTTTAAATTCATTCACTCACTTTCCATGCATCTCTTTTTAACTGCTGAACTTGCAATACCATCTGCTTTCAGACTTCAGTGACTGAAGTTGCCTCTAGCTGAAACCAAAATTATGAATATTTAACACCTGCAAACAGAAGCAGTAGTTCTCTCAAGACCAGCATCTAAGCTTAGTGGACATTTGAAAACCTGGGTCTGCATTCTCCATCTCTAGACACAGTCAAATACCTGTGTGACAAATTCAGTAAACACAGAAGCAGATTGTGGCTACTTCATGGGTCTCAAATCTGAGTGTAAAGGTCCATGTTTGGTAGCACTCCTCTCTTAGAATATGCTTACCTTTTCTGTTTATTGTCTTCTCTCATACAACTCTTTGCAGGACACTAATGGTCAGACAGCTTTAGGTTTAACACAGCTGAAAAACAACCTGGACAGAAAAGGAGAAAAGAAAGGAAAGGTATGCTCCCTTCCCATCAGCTCCTTAGCCTCCCTCCTAGAAAGGCACTCCAGACAGCAGTGCCAGGGAGGGACCAGTAGCCAGAAATCACAAGTGAGAAATGGCAATACTTAAGCCAGGGCTGTTGCGCCAGATCATTCCTTGATCCTTCTTAATCAGATGTAGCCTTTGAGTCCGGACTGAGAGAAAAGGCCTGAAATAGTCAGGCTAGCATGATAAGAGACAATAAAAAATACTTGAATAATTCCATTCTTGGAAATTTTATGCAAAATTATACTTCAATGTATTTATTTGTTGATGGCCCGGTATACTAAGTCTGTTAAACCTATTCACAATAAAATTATATGAGTCTAAGTAAATTAAAAAGCCAAAGGACTGGGCAAAGATAAAATATGATACAGCTACATGAATGTCTCCCAATAACAAGATACCCAAAACCAGGGCTCTTTCAAAAAGACTTTCCTTTTTCCACAACGCCTTTTGAAAAATTCAAAAAAAAGTGACATAGCATACCTGCTTATTCTAAATTCGATTTCTGACCTTTTTTCACTACTGCAAAATAAAAATTTTGTATTGTAACTTAATTTTTTTTCACTTGGTTTCTATGGAGATTATAGATTTTGTCAGGGATAGACTTGTAGAAATTATTTTAATATTTATTCTAGAGTATGCTCTTTTAAGAAACACATTAACTCTGAAAAAAGAATAGGAAATAAATCCTGTAAGAGATTGTCTAATACTTTAAAATGCATTATTCTGTTTAGCACAAGCTTCATGGTGATGCATGGTCTGGCAATTCTGATGGAATAAGTTATGCAAACGACCTTTAGTGATATTTTGGAAGATAATTTGCAAAATGTACTCCATACACTATATACACCTCTTCTCTTTTGCTCATTTGCTATTGTTATTGAAGTGTAGCCAAGTGTTTTCTTAACAGTTTACTGACATTACCTGCCACAGTTTAGAACCACTTTCTGAGTCTGCTCAACAAAGGCAGGAATCTGGGTAATATTTATGAAGGGGAAAACCAAAACCTTTTTAACTTGAACTATAGGCCTCTCTTACTAAAACTATTCGTCAGCGCTAGAGAGTGCCCTAGAGAGTGTGGTGGGATATCTAGCAGCAACTGCAAAAAGAGCTCCATATAGTGTTCTTCAGAAGTGTAAGTGAGGTAAATAAAACCATGTGGTTTAATGTTCAGCATACACTGGTCATCTGGAATTTTAAAAGCCTCAGTGGTCAATAATTTTTTTGCCACACCTTTGAATCAGACAGTTTGAGCTCCAAGATAGTTAATACAAAGAAGAGGAAAAGGACCATCTCTCTGAAGAAATTCTTAAATCATGCATTTGAAATTCTGTGAATTTTGTAAAACCCCCAGATTAATGTATCCATAAGGCTTGACCTAGCTGTTTCTGTGATTGCCAAATTTTCATATTTTTTTTATTTCTCCAAATGCGATAAGAAAGGATGGGATGGCTTAGGACTGACTTTAAAAGATTACTTGTTTATTGCTGTGACCTTTATTCTTGCTGTTATTAATAGTTATTTTCTTTTAAACAATTTCTTTATAACTGTTTAGAATTTTGTCAGGCTTTATCATTAGGGGCTGAAACTTCCATGCTCATTGGCTACTTTATGCTGGTTCTAATAAATGAAATGTTTCTTTAATCACTTACACTAGCCCTTTCCCCCCACTCCTCCACAGTAGTATCAGGTTCTGTAATACTCTGGAACTAAGCAAGAAAGTTTTCATTTCCTTGCTCACTCTGATACGGTTTCAGATCCTACACATCTGCTTTATCCTAATCCCCATGTGCTAGCCTTTTAGTAAAGGTGGCTACCAAGGCTAGAAAAGCATTTATCAAAATGAGAACAAAATTTCTTAGCACTGATAAAACTAATAACTTACAGACTACCACATTACGCTACAAAATCCCAGTAAAAAGGAGGCGGGGAGTGGAGGGGGAGAAACATAACATAGGGATCATTTTCTAATTTTTTTTATTTTGAAACCAAGGTTGTTCACTTATTTTCTTGTTACAAGGGGAATTTTTTTCACCTAACACTTTCACTGTCAAAATCCTGAGGCTCTGCCATAATTTTCACAGTGACACTTCTTCATCAAGCACAAAGAAATACATGTTGCTTGTCCTTACCAGGTTTACTGAAACATTTGCCCTACTGTTTTTAACGGTACAAATCGGTCTGCTGGCTACTTCAGTGCATAAAATAAAAGAAGAAAACCCTCTTTTTGATTTTCAGTTTCCTGACTGAGTTTTACAGTCCCAGAAGGTAGTGGGTCCTTTACTGAGAAATTACTATGATACAGTAAAAATGGAAACCACAATGTCAGAGTGGAATTGTTCCTTGAATTTCTAAATGCTGTTAATTTTAACTCAGCCTAGTCTTACTGTGGATGTAGGACTTATAAAGATACCTCAAGAGCACCCCAAACTGACTACAGTTCCTTAATACTAAGCTCAGACTGCTCCTTGCATAGGTATATCCTTTCAAGAATGTTATTGTTCTCTGACAGTAACCTATGTCAATTCTGCTGCCTGATTTTTTTTCAACTTTAGACCACTTTGACAGCTTTTTTATTAAAAAACAATTTTTTAAGTCAGGATCTGCTGCTAAAGTGAGGCTGTAATTTTTTTATGTGTATTTATCACATTACTAGCATCTTGGCATGCTCAGTTGCTGAAGAAAAAAATTCTTTGTGACTCAATGTGCCATCTGTATTCTTTGAGAGCTTACAAGAGCTTCAATGTCATACTAATAAAAGGAAATTTCAGCACAGCTGTGACAGCAGCAAAATCACCTGTAAGACATATATCACCAAGTGGTATCCTAGCATTACTCCACAGGTGTCAGTGAAATTATCCAACTAGAGAATTTCACCAGGCTACAGCTGACAAATTAGTCTTTTTTTTTTTTTTCCCCCAGGTTCCTTGTTGCTTTCAATATTTGATTTAGAAAAAAATCAGTGAGGAAGTCTGGAACAATAGAGTATGATCTACCAGCAACAAATGAGATCTGTTTTAAGATCACAACAAAGAGACAAAAAGAGAAGAAACAGCTGCTTGCCGTTTTTGCAGCATCCCATTTTTGTCTATTGCAGCCTCATGTACAGTCTGCCTGCATGCATCAAAATAAGATAAATCTGCACACAGTTTACCACCTGGATATATCATGTGTATGCAACATATGCAGAGGGCATGTAACATACATCCAATATGCGTATCAGTCTAAAAGAAACAGCAAATGGAATGTTTTCTTTTCACATTATTTCAATTTTTCACCAGTTCAAGGTGCAAAATGCTCCGTTTCTTTCAACATTTGACCACAGTAAAGGTCACATTGTTTATGTCAGAATGGTTTAAAGGTGTTTGTTGGTAGTTGTCTCACCTTAATGGAAATACTAAATATTTTTTGAGGTAAGACACGAAGTACATCAGTAGAAATATCAAGCCTCAATCTAAGGTTCTTTTTTTTTCTATCACACATACTGTACTGATATAAATATTTTTGCTGCTTGTAAGACTACAGTATGGCTTTCAACAGTGCAAACTTTTTCCACCTTTCTATTTCTGAATAATTTAAAGTTAAATAATGTTCTGCTTATTTTTTTGTGGAAAGGAGACTAGAAGATGATTACAGCATATCGTATTTGAAAGAATGACATAGAATAGTTAGTGTTGCATAGAATGTATTACCATTCATAAATATGCATTCTGAGATGCCTAACTCACTGACTTCAATATTTACTAATGACATAAAATATGCATATGTCTTACCCAACATAAGGTACCTGTCTACACTTCAAAAATCATGGTCCACCACAAAGTACATACCTGTAGCCTGTGGTACCTTGAAGCCTATTAATTTAAAATAAATTTTCTTTGGCTATATTGTGTCCTTTTCAGCTTACAGACTATGAACATTACCAAAGACTATCTGCCAGAAGATCACTGCAAAGGCTGTCTGTATGGAGGTGTTTATATGGAATGCTATTTACTTTGTGAGCAAATAATTAATATAATCCTTCAATAAATTTACTAAAATAAAGTATACACATAAAGAATACACAGGCAATAAAAGTGTCATAACTGACTCTTATTTAACTGGCATAAATTATTCTGCATGGTTTTTGTGTATGTTCATAGGTCTCTAAATGCCTTTCAGTGTTGCCCTTTCCCATAGCTACAGCTACAGCACAGACTACTTGCATTTTTATTTTAAATTTATTGTGAGTCCAGAAAAGGCACCATGAAAGATGGTGATACCTGGCTCTATAATTCCACTTCCTTTTAACCACTTCATCATCTGTTTGTTATTCATATTATTTGCATGGTAACAAGAACCAAAATGTTAACATTAATTTATATGACCGATACTAAGGAAGCAAAATAACAGATTATTACTTTTTGCAGTACTAGGAGTTGCCCACAAAAAAAACCAAATAGTGAAGAAGAGAGCTTTAAATAAAACTCCCCAGCATGCCAGCAGAGTAGTGGAGTCTTTATAACAACTGAAGTACAGGTAAAACATGCAAGGTCCAGAGATGACGAACTGGCATTTGACAATGAGACATGTTGTTGTTTACCTGCAAGTTTAATACACATATTTTCAATGATTTCTCATAAATCATGTATCTAAAATATAGAAGTTGTTATCACAATATAAATTTGATTAGAAGGGCAAGGTTTTATTGCTATTTTATTTTAATTTCTTGAACTTTATTGCTTGCAAAGATTCTTTTTGATAATTCTGTATTTGCCACTAACCATAGTGCACTTATTTAACAACACAAGTGCTTATACATCTGCAGTAACTAGGTTGCTGGGGCATTGTGCCTGCCTGCAGGAGCTAACCCGTTCCAACTGCAAGAGCACACTCATCAACTTGTAATCATCATCAGTAGAGGGGAGGCAGACACATATCTTTAGGTCACCCCTGCTGGCCTTCTAGCACTTTCCTTTCTAGGGAATTTATTAAAGTACTCAATGGAATACCTCTTATTTTTTCCTTCTGTTTTGTGGAACATCCAATTTTCTCAGTCTGGACTCACCAGTCAGATGAATTTTCTCTTCACATCTATTCTCTGAGCTCTGTTTGGGGAGTTTTGTTTAGCACTAAGGATTCATAGCAAAATTTTTCTGAATACACAGTATTCAGAATGAACCATATTGCACAGCTGTGGCCAGAAAAGTCACAGGGTATACCTGGACAACAGAGCGTATCACTGGACACAGTATTAATGTATTTGTAAGAGTATTAAATTATTTGTATGACTTCTAGAAAACTGTATCTTTGAATTCTAACGTGCAACACAGCATTCATCTTCTACAGATATTAATGCCTTATTATTGAATTGTGAAGCTTACCTCTTTCTGAAAAGAGACACAAAAGGCATTAAAATTGACTAGTGCAAAACACTCATCAGATCTATAGAACGAACAAAATTGCCATGAGGCATGATTTTTTCCACATTAAGTTGGTATTTTAACAATTATATCACTACTTACTTCTAATAATTATGAAACAGGTATTCGTTTTGGAGTTTATTCTAGGATAATGTGTTCCCATCATTTTGGAGAAGTTTTGAATGGTTCTGTAGAAACACACACCACGTCTTTCACTGGCAGCTGAACACTACTATTTTGCGAAGCTCAAGAGGGCAGAGGGCAACTGTCATTGTTTCAGTCCAATTATAGCAGGAGTGAGAAAGGTGGGCTAAAAAACTTACTAACAAAGATGAGATATTTTGTGCTTTAACTGTGACATAGTAGCATTGAAAGTATTTCTACACTGGTGCAAAGGAGTACATGAATATCATCTGCTGCAAGAGCATGACATATGTAACTTAACTTTGTCATTGCCCAGGGATTTGAGCATGGCAGAGACCTCTAGGCCCCCAGGATAGCACCAGAAGTCCAGAGGTTATTTGGTGAGTGAAAGAGACTTTGTAGTGCTTTCAGAACTGTGAAAGCTCTATCACAGTGCAGTTCAGAGAGCTGTGAGAAATAACAGATTTAACTGCCAGTGAGTGTACATATTATAAAAAAAGAAAACCTGAATTTGCTTCAGCAGACGAACCAAACAGGCTTGATTGGGGCATGGTGAACAGGAGCGATGCAATATAAAGCTAGATCTATGACTCGGATGACTAAACAGCATGTGATTAAAGGGATTAGAAAAAAGCTGTCAGATATGCTAAGCAACAAAAGATATGGCCTGAAAAACATCACTGAAACAGGAATATGCGCAAAACATTCTGTTTAACTGTATTTTCTTGTTTCCGATGCATTCAGTTTCATAACAAAACAGTTTATTTAAAAGCTGAAACAATGATAACTGAAATAGAGGCTTCACTCTTTCTAATTTGTTCTTTATAGTGTTGAAAAAAATGAACAAAGATTTTGTTTTGCAAAAGTAATTCTCTGGAATAATTTCCAAACTTCAGTTATGTGACTGGAGCAAGGCTGTGAAGATCATTGGTTACACTAAACTTACAAGTAAAATAAGGAGTAAAATGGGAGATTGAAACTAAACAGACAGAGGCCATGGGTGAAGGAGAAGAGAATGCAGAAAAATTAAAACAGTGACAGTTTACAATAAAAGTAATTTTAGTACATTCTTTGTAAATTCCTGGAACAAATACCTGAGTAAATGTATAAAAACTAATATGATACAAGAAGGGGTGGAACAGTCTAACAGTTTAAATTAGACAGCCTGATGTGAAAAAAGGCACAATGTAAGCCATGGAAAACAGAGATTCTGTAAATACTCTCTTTGAATACCCCACATTTTTTTATATGTGATTTTTCTACATATGATACCTAGCTTGAGATCGTGATCTGCTATAGGGAAATGAGAAAGCTGTGTCTTTTTCAAATGTAAATGTTTCCTTTGAAGTCTTCCATTTTAAAAGGAGGTAGTGATGCTTATACTACATTAAAACACAAGTGATTTCTCTTCACTTGTGGAAGCTTTATGTGACAAGGGATAAGTGCTAATCTGAATACCAAATAAATTAGGATAGATTAGTTTTTATTATCAAAAACTACCACTACGATTCATCAGTCGTATGAGTATGAAAGTGTTTGGAGAGACAGGTCAGATTATTTTTACTTAGAGAAACACAAGAGTTGTATAGAAATAACATGAAATATTGAAATATGTCATCTTGTTATGCTCATCTAGACTCAGGTTTGTTTGAAACCTTCTGAACTAATACTTAGATCATAGCTTTCTTTTCCAGAAGAACTCTCTTTTGTATTTTAAATAGCATTCTTAGTGTTATATCTCCAAAATAATATTTATTGCTTCTTCAACATCATCATGCTTTTGATATATATTTCTTTTACCTTGGATGCTATTCACAGAGATATCCCCATATAGTATTTTTTGCATTTGATTTCTCATTCTTTGGAAAAGTATTTACTGAATTTAAGCCTGATCAGCCATGCTTCTGTGTCGATATGTTTCATTTTTAACATTTACCTCCAAAATATTGCAACTTTTCCCCCATTGCATCATCTACAAAAATTTGATAAAACTATAGTTGTCATTCTGTCATCAGATTTGCCAATGGAATTAGAAGCAGGCTCAGGTCCCTACTTGAAATTCCTCCAACCACAACTCAAGTAAGAGTCATTCATTCCCTAAAAGCAATTTTTCTTCATATTGCATCTCTAGGCCACATTTATTTTTCCCTTAACATTTTCAAAAGCTTCATGTACATTATTTCAAAACTACTCTTTTTGTTTGTTAAGCCTCCTGTCCTGTCAAAAAAGGGTTTAAGAGAAGCCATTTATGACAACAGATCTGTGGGGTTTTTTAAGACTTGCCAGACATCAGAAAATTGCTTCTGCAATAATTTTTATCAGAGTCTTTTCAGTTATTGGTTCTGTGCTGGTAGATCTATGTTTCTGAAGAACTATCCCTTTCTTATTCCAGTACCCTAAAAGGAATTTCATCATAGGCCATCAGTGGAGTACCTTTGACTTTTCTACACATTCTTGAGCTTAATTTCCCTTCGTCTAAACACTATGCTTTCTTTATCATTATTTTAGTTAATTATATACTTACTGTTTGCCATTTTTGTAAAACTGTTTAAAGAAAGGAAAGCATTTATTATTCCTATATGTTTGGATCATCAAGAATTTGCTTTTCTTGACTTTCAGACACTGAACCTTAAACTTCCTCTGACATCCTTTTCCCTCTTGTTACAGCAGTTTTTCATTGCTTTTTCTATTTCTTCATAACAGAAAGTCATTATATCTTACCTTCCTGTTTTTACACCCATATGCATGTACGATTCCTTAAACTGATCTATGGGCATAGAAGTTTCCCTTGCTGTTGTCACTTTTGAAACTCGGTTGAATAAAGATATCTTGATGTATTCACAAGTGATTTTTTATGTTTCCCATGTACCTCAAAAAAAAAAAAGAGATTTCAGAATTGCTGTTGGGTATTTAAACTAATCTTCTGTAGTACTTTGTTCCTGAACACCTCTACACTTTAGTTTTACTTTTCATGAGACCATACTCATCAGATCATCATTTTTTAATCTTTAAACCTTATTCTACAGCTCTCACAACCTCTTTTCCTGGAGAAAACAGGAAGATATGAACAGTTCCACACTGTTCATATCTTCCATTTTTAGATTTTCTGAGTTTTCTTTTTCCTCTCATTAAAAGAGCTGCTGTTCAAGAAATTTTCTCCTTCTGAAAGAGCTCATGCTCCATACATTTAAAAATCTTAATGGACTATCTATGTCCATTTTTTTCCAGCAGATATTTGGGGAACCAAAGCACCTTCTGTTACTACAAAGACCTGGTTTGTATAGTTTTCTAGAAAATATGAAAATCCTTAATTATATTATTAGAACCAGACCATGGCGATGACATTACTCCTACTGTTTTCCTCTTTTCCTGGAGAAATTCAGGAAACCTGCCTCTCACCTCTTCCTGAACACAGAGAGCAAAAACAAAGTACCTATAGGCTAAACCAAATAACAACATGCTTATTTTTAGAGCATTAACACATTGACAGTATGAACTTTGTAATAAAATTCAGTAACAGGAGGCACTGGGTGCAAAATTCCTAAAGCCACGACCTAAGTTGATAGGTAGCACTTGTCAAAAAGGTGAGGTCAGCAGACTCCTCCACACAGCACAACAATACCAAGGTCACTGAAAGTATGAAGGTCCAGAACTACAAAACATTTTTCTGCTAAGTGGTCTTATCAAAAAACTGTTTAACAGAAAATCAATGTAACCTTTCCAACAAATTAGAAGAGATGTGCTTAGTATGTTTGTTTTGAAAAGAAAATGTTGCCACTGTGTCTAGACTACATCCATCCAAGTAAAATTAGTTTGAAATTACTAAGTTATATTGTCATGAAAAAATATTTTCAAGTCAATATGCAGTAGCAGAAGTACAAGTCTATCATTGCAAGATCATTTTTAATCCAGATAATTTTCATCTGGTTTACAATATAACTCCAGAAGCAGTGGAAACATAATGGAACAGCTGAAGAATAAGCAGCAAGCAGATCCAAATCTCTTAAATACACCTTCGCTGAGTGTATTGGGTTTACACAACAAGGTTTAGGTAGCAGAGGGGGGTTGCAGGGGTGGCTTCTGTGAGAAGACATGGGCACACACTGCCATGTGGGAACCAATTCCAGCCAGCTCCAAGACAGACCCACCCCTGGCCAAAGCTGAGCCCATCAGTAACATTGGTAGCTCCTCTGTGAAAACATACTTAAGAAAGAGTAAAAACTGCTGCAAAACAGCTGTGAGAGAGGATCGAGAAGATGTGAGACAAACAACCTTGCAGACAGCCATGTCAGTGAAGAAGGAGGGGGAGGAGATGCTCCAGGCACCGGAGCAGAGATTCCCCTGCAGCCCGTGGGGAAGACCATGGTGAGGCAGGTTGTCCCCCTGCAGCCCATGGAAGTCCACGGTGGAGCAGATATCCACCTGCGGACTGTGAAGGAGGACATGCCCTGAAGGAAGTTGCGTGAGCCCATGGAGAGCCCTCACTGGAGCAGGCACCTGGCAGGAGCTGTGACCCATGGGAGAACCACACTGGAGCAGGCTGTTTCTAAATGACTGTGGAAAGTACCCGCGCTGAAGCAGTTCTTGAAGAACCACAGCCTGTGGGAAGTACCCACATTGGTGAAGCTTGTGAAGGATTGTATCCCGTGGGAGGAACCCCACATTGGAGCAGGGGAAGAGTGTGAGGAGGAAGGAGAGGCAGAGACGAAGTGTTGTAAACTAACCACAATTCCCATATCCTATTCCCCTGCATGCTTGGAGGGGAGGAGGTAGAAAAGCTGGGAGTGAAGATGAGCCTGGGAAGAATGGAGGGGTGGGGGGAAGGTTGTTTTATTTTTGTTTTATTTCTCACTCTCCTACTCTTTTAGAAGTAACTGGCAATAAATTAAACTAATTTCCACAAGTTGAACCTGGTTTGCCCATGATGGTAATTGGTAAGAAATTTCCCTGTCCTTATCTCAAGCCATGAGCTTTTCATTGTATTTTCTTCCCCTGTCCTGTTCATGGAGGGGTAGTGATAAAGTGGCTTGGTGACCATCTGATGGCCAGCCAAGGTCGACACACCACACTGAGGTAAATCCTTCAGCAGTTAGAATACCAACACTGATTGCCTCAGCCAGTATTGCAGAGTTGAATTCATTTCAGGTAAAACTTCAAATACCCATTTACTTTTGAAGCATGTGTGTGGGAAAGCAGCAATACCAGGACCTTTGTTTCTGATACCTTCCTTTTTGTGCTTTGACTAGGTTATCTCACCGTGTGGAAGGGGGAGAAGTACTGTACACTGAGTGGGAACAACTTAAATGACACAAAAATATTCCTGAGAGACATTCCCGTGCCTGGTGTAACTGGTATTTAGGGCTCATTGCAAAATTCCTTTGGGATAGGATCATCCACCTAAGTTAATAAGTCACAGTCTCACACAGGGCTGTAAGTTCCACCATGTACATTACTACTATTATCAGTGCTAAATGTTAGTTTTATGACAGTAAAATAGTACTTGACTGTTATATAACAGTAAAATGTAGCAAAACAGAAATTACATTTAACACATCCCAAACTCCTGCGGTCTATTAGAACACCAACATTTCGAAACACTAAAGCAATGTACTGGGAACAATGAAACAGTCTGTGTGATAGCTGCAAGGGAAAAGGTTTATATTGCACAGGTAAATAAAAATATGTTTTATGTGTTTACTGTCAAATAATTCCCTTCAGAATAATTTACCTTTCACCATCCTGATTCAAACCTACAGAATAGATAGGAGAAAGATCTGCTAGTAATAGTAGACATACTACATTATATTGATGCTAGAAAAAGTTAAGTAAATCTGTAGCTGTTGAAAAAAAAATAGGCACTAGGGCAGAACACAAGGTGTTCTGTAATTTCTAAGAACAAACATGGGAAAAAAAGAAGTATTTAGCTAGCACTACAGTGACAAACTGGCACTGCTGAGGGAAACACAAATGAAAACGTCAGAAAAGTGCCCAAAGAATCCCTATCAAGCTTCAAATATTCCAAAAGAATATGACAACTTAGAGTTCAAAGAGCAGGGAAAATCAAGGAGGATCAGAATTAGAATTGCTAGTATGTTAAAAGCCACCTCGTGCTATGTAGGAAAGTCATCAGAAATTATTCTTACTAAAGTGGCTTCATAACTACAGCATGAATCTGCAGTTCTGAGTATTTAAGGGATGAAAAATTATTTGAGTCAAGTTTGCATTTTTTTAGTTTTCTGTTCAGAAATATACCAGCAACACAGAGGCATCTTACACGAGACAGCGATGACCAAAGTCTCAGTAACTGGTTACTTACTGTCTTTTCAAAGAGAAGTTTGCTGCTAGCAGCTAGCAGCTGTCACAGCTACTTCCTATTGACAACACTCACTTGAGCCAGAGAGTCCTCTAAGTTACATTAGCACTATTGACTGGAGCTGAAATTTTCCAGGAAGGCAGAAAAAGGAATGAGAGTATGGATCTGAGCTGCAGAACCCCGTCAACATTTCTAGGAATGTATTTATTATTAAATGAAAAAGCTGTTAGTGTCATATTAAATCCTGATACACTAACACAATCCAATTTTCAGCAGCAATTCTGATTTCAGGTGCTCCTTGGACATCTTAATTCTGTCCTCTGCAGTGTGTATATTTTTGATAGGACAAGCACATGGTCTCAGGCACTGAACTGAGGCAAACATCTGAAAAATAGGGTTTTTTTTCAGACTGGTTTTATTTAAATTCTAATCTAACAAAATATATGAGCACATAAGTAGTCATATTCACTTCAGATTGCCCATCTATTCAAATGTTTTGCTGCAACAGAAACTGTGTACTGAAGTGGAATTACTTAGCAAAGAAAATAGTTTATTGGGTAGTTTGTAAAGAAGGTATCATCCTCAACCATTCATGAATGAAAGTGCAGTACACATTGAATATTTAATCTTTGATGTGTATAAGTAGGATAGGAGCAGATTTACACTTCCTAAGATTAGCACAATGAAAAGGAGGACTTCCTCACATAGTTTAGGCTGAGCACTTTGTTTCTAACCATGAGCTTCCATTTATGTTTTGTTGTACACACTTTTTAATATTTGTGCAAATCCTAGCACCTGAAAGCCTAGAATATTAACTAGAAATTCCATAATGGATTGAGAACTTTAATTTATGTTATTATGTGATCATTACACAATCCAGCTTAGTAGGGTGGAGTGCTCTATCAGTGGATTCCTTAAACATGTTGGAAAGTGTCCCAAAAATACATTGACCCAGGCAAGTGCAATAGGAGCACTTGGTGGTATTGAGTTCATTGCTGGTGTTTGAGTTCAGTTGAAGAAAAAAAAAAAAATCTTATTTTGTAAGTCATATGCTGCTGATGCAAGTTAATGTATCACTGTATGACAAAAAAAACTTCTGAGTATTAAGACAAATGTCTGCATACATGAACTAATATAAAGACACTTTTAAAACATATTCAATTAATTTGATACCCTTTTCTTCTGTGACATCAGTTTATCAAATGAATTATACTACACCATGGAGCATAAAAATAGCATGATATACCCAGAGGTGAATAAGTTTTCACTCTCTATGAATTTTTGTTAGTGTCAATCATGTATACAGTCTTGCCTTGTTTTTTTATCAGCTGGGGGCGGGGGGGAGGTATGAGATTGCTATATCAATTTTATGGTTAGCTAAATGTTGATTAGTTCTTTCACTGCTTTGTTTTGACGCGTTGAAATCTGTCTGTAAATCTGACATTTGTAAATTCACATTTCATTGATAAACTACTGGCAGGACATAGAAATTTGCTGCTAGACTAATTATATCACCTCTGATTCTGACAAGGAAGGCGGAGGAGCAACTCATCTTGAAACCCCAGTGTTCCTGAGTTAATTTAATCCCATTTACTTTCTGCAGGTGTTAAGGATGATAATAAAGGTATTACCTTTCTTCTATACACAGGACTTTTTTTCCCATTTATGTGCTCAGCTATAGTTGACAATCAATTTCAGTCACACATCTCTAATATTATTCCACGGGAAAAGGCTGGATAAATCCAAGCAGAGACTCCTACATGCTTTATCTAAATAAATTTTCAAATAAAAAGAACATTAAAACATGAACATGTAAGTTAAAATTTAAGAGGGTGAATTCCTTAGCAAAATCTACATCTACTGAGCTGCACTAAACTGAAGGCTTCATATACTGACTGTTGGTTTCTAAAGCATTTACTTTTACTAAATTAATTATATTAAGTAAATTCCCCTTCCACTAACAAAATGCTAGGATGCTTCAATATATAAAACTGTTTCTTAAATATATGTTTGGTGCAAAGTCATTTGTTTATCTGTGCAGAGTGATTCAGCTATTGAATTTCTCACGCTCAGCATACTGCGTACATTTATCAAATTACAGAAAGACATCTGCTATTATTGGGAGTAAAATAATAATAGCAGCAGCCACAATACAGATTACAGAACTGTAGCTGAAAAGTTCCCTTTCATTACTGTGGGATGTTGTCGTGGTTTAACCCCAGCCTAATAAGCTGGGTTTTGTAATGATCACCTAATAACACAAATTGAAGTTTTCAGCTCTTCATGTGCTCCTGCAGGTTGAGAAAGATGAACTCCCAGACAAGTGTTTAAACTCCTCAATCTAACAGACATCAGGCTGAATATTTTCATTAGCCACAACCACTGGCTTTTTTGAAAATGAACGGATCTTGCTTCCCTAACAACCTTCCCCTCACTGCTTGCATGGTATATGCAGCTATATTCCAGCCATAGTATAGGTGACTAACTAGAGGTGGCACAGCTATAACACAGCTGCGCTCAGGAACACTATGAACAATTTGTACTACTTTCAGCTGTTTCAATTCTGTCAGTGCAGCTGTAACTATGTCAGGTGCTCTGAGTACTTCCCACACATCTGTGAGAGAGACGAAAAGATGAAACTTCACAAAGAAGCAATTTAGTGAGAGCACTTCACTCTCACTTGCTAGCACAGGTTGCTCAAGAGCTACAAAAGATTGGTATATTAGTCAGTATGACAGCACTTTACCCTGCTACAGAGATACACATAAAATTTAAGTATTTGGTTTAATTGTTTTACATTTATTTCTCAGCTAGGGTGTTTTACAGACACTTCACTGGACGTTGAAAACTAAATCAATGTGATCACAATAAAGTTCCTTCTGCTTTCAAAGTGGTAGACTATAGATAAAACTGATGCAGTCAGCCCATAGCTGTTCTTTGGAAATAATTGACATTTTTGTTGTTTGAGAGAAGATACTGTTAAATCTTGTCAGTAGTGAAAAAATAAATGGAGTTTGTACTTATACTGCATTGTCTTAAGTTTGCTCAACATCTTCTTCATAAGAAAACTGAAAATGCCAGCCACAAGAAACAATATTTTTCAACTAAATGGTCCTGTTCTTTTAACAATAAATGAGGGCCAGGACGTACAAATGAACCAAAAGGAATACGCTGTTTCAACTTCTCTTTTCATCCTTTTATCATCAAAGACAAAACTTTCTGTAAGTTTTGAAAATAAATCCCAGTAAGGTCTCCCATACCTCCCTCTAAGAAAAAGGACCTAGCTAGCTTTCACCTAACAGTAAACTCTCTCTCAAAGTGCTTATACACGAGAAGCATCATCAATATATTTACCAGGAAAAGAAAGGCATAGAGATGTGTTTGTTTACATTCCTGCAAGTTAGTGACAGATCAGGAACAAATCTTTTACTTCCCGTTATGAGGTTTTAATCATCCAAAATGATAACTTCCAGACAACAGAGAATTTCAGAAGATCTCTCTCGCTATGCCTCACTTTCCACAGTAGTTCTTATTCTGCAGGTAAATAAAAAGGGCTGGTGTTGTACAGCTGCTCCTTGGAGACTTAATCCTACTTACTGCTAATCATGATCATCATATCACAAAATTATTTTTCTTTGTCCCACCCTTAGATCCTCCATTTTATATTCCAATTACAGTCTGATTTAAGAAAAAGGGTATTTTGACTGTTGTCACCAATTACAAGATTACCTTTATATGCTACTATATATAAAAAGGTGACCACTGAACTGTTCTCAAAACAGGTAATTATTTAGCTGGGAGACATGTTTCTAAGAGCTTACATTTCTTAACCTAATTTATTGTCCTCCCTCTCTTCAGTTTACTGGAGCCCACAGGTATTTTTTATTAGGCTAGGAGGCATCAACAGCAAGGATTTTGCTTTTAGTTTCTTCTAAGGCCAACTTTGATTATATTGTCTGCAAATCACTTGTCAGCCCAGTTCTGTATGTATAAGACATAGCAGTGACTGGTGAAATAATTTTCTGTACAGTTGGGTGCTCTGGAGTCGTCACTGGTAGTTTAATAGGAACTAAATACCTACAGTATGCGGATTATTTTGGTTCTGCAAATACAATATAGGGAATACCTCACACTGTGAATGGATGTGGTTGAAGTTTAGGGTTTGGTTTTGCTTCTTACCATTAAACAATATTTAATCGGTTTAACCACATGTCATAATAAGGAACTTTGCTGGAACAGGCAATATCAAGCTTATCTGAAATGAGTAGAGGTCATTTCAACTGCTTTCAGTCTGTTCCTCAGTTATGCATTGCAACCAGCAGTGAGTTTAATGCTTGATTCCCGTGAGAAAAATTCTGGGAGCAAAAGACTGTCTGTAGAATATCAAGCTTTTTGTTCAAATGCCTAAAACTAGTCCAAATTGCACATACACAACTTGGTTTTGAGAGGTTTCAAGAAAAAAATATGTATAAGTACAATCAAAGGAGACAACCATTGGCAATTACAAAACTGCTTTTGTATCTAAACAGTGGCTAGACCCTGCCCACCAAAAAAGTCCCAGAAAATTCTCAACAGAGATGAAAGATCTGTAAAATTTCATAGGATTACAGCTCTGCTTATAGTCCTGACACTGTAGAAGGTTTCTGAGCATCTCAGACTCTTGCCAGATGCTAGTTACTTCACTTGCCTTGACATCATTGAATGTCATACATCTAAAAGTGAAGAATCTAATCTAATATATTCATGTAGATTTCCTTGTCAGTAAATGGAAGTAAAAAGAAGCTCCAGTGGGCAATTAATCCCATTTCTCTTAGACATCCAGTTTAGGGTAAAAGGAATTGTTCTTTGGAGATTCTGCTTTCTTTCCAAGATCTACCAAGAAACTCTAAATCACCAGCTCAGATTGAACACCTCTTTTTTAAGATTGATGAAGATGGGTGACATAAATCACTACTAGTATTTACAACATAGAGCACTGGATTTAATACCTGAAGTCAACTCTCTTTTTTCCTTATAGTATTCTCTCAAGTCCCATTCCCGCTGAGCATCAGTAACTCTGACAGAGGTGAAGTTTTATTAGAACGGTCAGATATTTTGTACAGCAAGGTGGTATAGTAGCTATCACATATTCCTTTCCCTTGCCTTGCCTTGCCTTGCCTTGCCTTCCCTTCCCTTCCCTTCCCTTCTCCACCAGCTCTTCCTCATATTATTTCTTTCAGTCAATTTCTGTTTCTAATCTAAAGTTTAATGTCAGCAGTGCAAGAAGACCTCTGAGTAGTTTAATTTTTTTTTTTAATTTGACTACTTATAGCATGTAAATTTAAGTATCTAGCATTGAAAATCTTCAAGGACAGAGCCATCTTTTTCTAGATATTTATAACAGAGAAAGTGCCCTGATTCTTGCTTTTGTGAATAGAAAGCTATTCATACAATTACCAACAAGTTTTTAAATATACACTTAGGTAAGACTAAGTATTTAAGTAATGAGCATGACAGGAAATCATAATGATTAAGATTTTAATTTAAAAAATATTTTATACATTGTCACAAAATTGAGTGGTTTGGACCACTTAAAGAATCATCGTCAAAGCTATTGGCAAAAGTGATTTAATAGGAATTTATAAAAGCGTGACTTCACAGAATTCGATGTCAAGGTTCACTCTATTACTTAATACATGAATGAAACATACAAAGAAAGTCAAGTTAAAATCAAACTAGAATGATTTTTACAGATAATGAAGACACAAAAGAGTAAGAGAGAAACATAAAGAGGAAAATTGAGTTAGAATTGATTTTTCATGATTTGCACAGAAATCAGGTGATATAAAAGCTAGGGAAGACCCTCCCATTGAGTCATGAAGTTCAGAGAACTCCACCTTGCTTTCTAAACTCCCTTTGGAGCTTAGGTGCAGCTGGATCCATTCCTAGTCTCAGACTTGGTCAATTGTTTATGTCTAAAGGATGTCTATATGTGAAACAGCAATCTGAGATTCATTCACAGTTTGAAATGAATCATAAGATTTCGAAAAGGCAATACTTATACTGCACTTGCTACAGGATACTTGAGTTAATTGATATACACATGCACACAGACACTAAGATATATTTATAAAGCAAAGCAAAAGTAGGTATACCTGTTAAAAATTCCCCTGGAGTTCAGTGAAAATATTCAGGTCAAATGTCTCAGCATTATTCTCAATGTGTGAAGGGTTGAGCCTCAAGGAGCGAAGGGTATCAGCCCAGGTCCTGATGTCAGCTCTTGGCAATGTCCTCTGATTTTCACAAATTGGAGAGTTTGCGAGCTCTGAGAGGTGTCCAACTCAGAGGAACATGCTGGTCGCAGCCCACTGTGGTCCAGAAGAGCTCAAAATGTCTCACTTAGTACCGCTGTTTATAGATTCATGAGATGATTGGCTTTAGTCATCAGCAAATTGCTGGGATTCCAGTAGCACTGGTACTGTTTCACATGAGTTACAATTCAGATAAGGAAGACTCCAAGGCTGTCAGAGAATGACTTAAGATTCAGATACGGGATGCTCCAATGCTGTCAGAAGAGGACTGAGATATATCCCAAGGTTGTCAGGAAATAACTAATTATTCCTACTCCTGTCCCCAGCCTCCACTAGGTAACAGGAGTTCTTAGTATGGTCAGTGTAGCTCTCTGCCTTAGCCATGCAAGAGTTCCTGGTATGATCAAGGGATGCTTAACTGCCCAACTCATTACACAAATGCTAAGGCCTAGCAGGAATTCCTGAGATGGTGGGGGAATGCACCACCACATGCATACATATGGTTGGATAGATCCTTGAATGGATTTTATGCTCAACTACTAAACGCAATTGGAGATATTTGGTCTCTATGAAAAAGAGATGTTAAATAGAATTAGGAAAGGCAACCTCACATCCAAATAAAATTACAGAAAGTACACATATCTTTTGGCAAACAGGTAATCTGCTAGAAATATCTGTTTCTGGCTTGTGACGGTTGCAACCCACCCTAGGCAACCTACCACAAAGACCATGACAGATGGTAGAAAGTATAGCTTGAAGGGAGGGCATTTGGCAAAATTTTTGGCAGACTAGAAACTGCTAGGTAAAACCAACAGACAAAAAGAGAAGTTGCTCTCCCCTACATGTGAATGGAATTGGGTTTTTTTATATTTTTTCCAAATCACTGTCAGTCATAAGAGAACTCTGTAGCAAGTATGACAAGGAGAGGACTAATACATAAGCAATGAGCCCAGCTGTATGCTTTGTCATATTTATATCTTGACCAACAGAAGTATAAATCTGTTTTTTGAGAGTGTTGGTACTCAAACATTGACCTCATCTTCTTCTGTTTAGGTCTCATTCAAAAGTATATATTCCCACCAAAGTCATGTGAGCAGACCAGAAAGTATGGCACTGACCAGCTACAGATGCTGGAAGTTGCGGCAAAAGGTGACATGAGAAGAACCCATCAAGGACACCTGCTAACCCTAGTGCCTGCACAAGCACACAGTCTCATATGAGACAGGGCAACCAACTGAGCATGGCAGGCTCTTTGAGTAGCAATATTTTCTTCCTTCCTCAACACAGTATTTTGCTGCAATCATTATCACCACCACCATTATCATCATAATTTTATGCAGTTTATGTTCTATATGGATGTGAACATGTCTAAATATGAATTTGTTCTTTACATTGATGTGATAAAAACACAAAGAAACATGAAGATTATGTATTTTTCTCTTCTAATTCTGAACACCATTCCACATAAATCAACCTCTTCCCAAAGCCTGAAAAAGTTAGTGGGCTTAACAGTAGATTTGGAAAATGAGCTCACGTCTGTCTTTGAGAAAAAAAATGGGCCACAAGAAGCCTCAGAGAAGACTGTCTAATAGTTGGAATTCATTAACAAACATGTAATATAGAAGCTGACTTGGGGATTCAGAGACCACTGAATAATACCTGGTTTTATGACTTGCAGGACATTTCAATATGCAGCATAAAGAAACACAATTACACATGAAACTGATAGCTGCTTCACCTACAATACATCAATACCAACTGCCTATGAGGAAATAACTTCTGTGCAGGAGGATCACTGAAGCAAAATCATGTTTTATGAGCCTATGTGGATCAATATAACAAAAAATTCATTTCATTCTCAGCCACTTAGTAAGAAAGAGAAAGTACTGGAAAAACAAAAAGACAAAGTCATCGCTTGGCCTCATCTTTTCAAAGGTGTCATGTATTTTACATGGCAACTTCTGAACACCCAGATTTGGTCACTGAAGGCTCTGTTGTAAGAGGTCCTCACCTGCAGTTCTTTCTGGAGCCAAAAATTAATCCAAATTACAACCTTTGTAAAAGTCAGGCCTGCCTTTTAGAACATGAGAAATGAAGGGCATGGGCCATTGTTGAATGTCTACCAAATAAGAACAATTCAAAAGAATATACTGAAATGCAACCTGTCTCTTTCTGGCAAGCCAGCACTAAACATAATTTCTGAAGGGTCATAAGAAGAAACAGTCCAAGAATTTTTACTGAGAAAAGCTTTTGATTGAACTACACGCCACAAGAGGCAACCTACAAGATGTTGTTACTTTCTCCGACCTTCCACAAGTGGATTTTTGGTGGGTCAGGAACGGTTGTATCATCAATTTGTTTCTTTGGCCAGGTAGGTAACAAGGCTTCTACTGCATTGTAGAGATTTATCTGGAGTATTCATAACAGTAGAAATTACATGTAAAAGACTGAAAGGTGGATGCACTGTTCACATCAGCTGCTCACATCACTGCTAGCTGAGCTTCAAACTAGTTATGCTGTGTAGGTAAGTCTACTCGCTGCATAAATCTGTTCCTGCTGCTTTCTAACTTCATGTGCTGTTATTTGACAGCCTAATGCTGTTCCTTGAGTACCATTTAATTCAGGCTGGTTTTAAAGTCAGCAACATGAAAAGCAAAGCAGAGCCAGAAAGCTAGGAGAAACCAAGTAACTCACAAGAAGATATTTTAGTACATTATTTAAATATATTTAGCACTCATAGAAATGTCACATTATTCCATGAGAAATTACTATAGCAATGTGAAAGAGAAAGAGAAAAAACATTATTTTAACTATACATACATTTGATTCAAATCTTATGAGGATAAACTTCAGGAAATGAACCTGAATATGTTTTTAAAAAAGACAATATGATCCCACATTTTCTTTTCTTTATCTAATATCTATGAACCTATAAAATATGTAACACTAACAGTGATGGAGGGGGTTATCTGTCTGTCTGTAAAATAGCCTCTATACTTATAGGAAAATAAAGTACTTATCACTACATGCAATGTCAGCCAATATTTTACAGGGGGCTTCCCTGATGGATTGTGCTGCTTTTATAAGGTAAAGTTTTCTGAGTGTACTTTGTCTGCTAGTAGATGGTTTATAAATACATACCATCTGCGTACTTCAGTGACAGTATACATAGTTTTGTTAACATAATTTTTAAGTATCCATCCCACTCTAAATCAAAATACAAATATATACAGTCAGGTCTTTTTCTCCTTAGATTCTTTGATTTGTAAAGACAATGAAAAAACAAAGTCTTATTCATAAATAAAAATATGCCATTAAATGCATTTATATATATGATCACTCGATCTTAAATATATTTATGACTTCATGTAAAAAATTTCATAGAGATAAATCCAGTCATATAAGATGAATCCATCTTTTCTTTTAGTTAATTTTATTTTTAACCTCGAGTTTCAATTGAGAAAGAATCTGTACAAGTAAAGATCATGATATTGTCTATACCGTCTCTCAAGTATACACTTACCTTTTTGACAGAAGAAACTGCTTCTCAGGCTTGCTCTTTGCAGGTTCACCAGTAAGAAAATGAAATGCAGCCAAGGATTATTCTCTATCCTTAATTATAAAAATATAAGTCCTTAACAAACAGCACAAGGGGACTGAATATTCCTCCTTTCAACCAGCCTATTTCTTAAGAGTCTGTGATCCATTTTAGCCTTCCTAATTCTATTCGTATTCATTGACCCAAAGGGCTTTTCACCCATGTTGTTGTCATTTATATTCCTTGCTCTTAAGATCAGGGCTGGCTTTTATTTTATGTTACAACATCAGTAAAGACAATGAAACCTTACTTAGCAGCAAAATAATGTTTAAATGCATAATATATATATATATTCATGAATTAATACATACTATTAAATGTGTTTATGGACAGGATAATTTGATCCAAAGCATATTTATTTAACAATTTAACATTGCAAATTTCAGAGGTAAATGTAAAGAATAATACATTTTTATATATTTATATCTTTCTACTATTCTATCAAAACATCTCTTTAAATACGGATGATGTTGAAATCTACATATTCCACTAAAATAAATAGGGCACCACTGAAGAAGTTCTTAACTTCAGCTCCATTTCTCTTTATATGATGTCAGTTATTTGAAACACTCAATGAAAATCCTTTCTCTACTTTTGAACTAAATAGCCAATTCAAGACAAAACTGTTCCTCTAAGTTCTTTCTCTCAAACACATTTTATGACTTCAGCATAGATAAGTACAGCTAGATAAAATAAATAAAAAAAATATTATTCTCATGTCTCTGGTTGCTACAATATCTTTTTCTCTGATTAAAACTTTGTTCTGAAACTTAAGCAAAACAGAACAGAGCGTTCACTTGGTAGAAAGAATACATCTTTAAATAATTCAAAATTCCTCATGATCAAGGTTCTTAACTTCCATATTACACAACAGAAGGATTTTTCCTTTTAACTTACAGGTACATTGCATGGTTCTACTCCTGACAGAAAGTCAAGAACCTCATTAATTTTAACTTCGTACTTCGAATTTCAGTCACTCTTCATAGTAGAGATGCTTTCGTGAATCAAGACTGTACTATAAGCTAGCGTACTTGAATCTAAAGAAAAGCACAAACTGTTTTAAAATGGCTTAGGCATCTGGCTAGAATCTAGGTCTATAAACTGCATCCCAAAGCCACAGAACTAAATGGCATGTTACTTTGATTTAAATGGCTTTTGATCCAGATCACTATAACTACATTAAATCAAATAATATTCTATTCTATTTGGTTCAATTTCTTTATATCAGAAAAATTACAAATGGGGGTTGATCTTTCAATATAGTGAATGTTTCTTCAAAGTGACTTAAAGACACAGAAATATTAAACATAGACTTTTATAGAGGGGAAAATTTACTATTTCTGTAGGTGCAGCAATCATCATCAAAACCATGACCTGGGTATTATCAACATTTCCTGAGGATTCTGCTTCACAAAGCCAGTTTGAGTCCAAACTCAAAATAACCTGTCATTTTCTCTGTCATTGTTTTACACATATAAATTCCCCTCTCCCCAAAAAGAAAGCTGTTCTTTACTAACTTTTCCCTGCCACATTCTTGCCTGCAGACTGTATCTTCAGGAATGCTTGCCATCTGACCAGATAACTTTGATATCAATCTACCTTAGACTTGATGGAATTTCCTAATGGATCCTGTGATCTTTATCTTTCTGTGAAGCCAGAATGGGTGATGCTCGATCTTTGTGTGCCAGATGATAAGACAGTTGTCTGGGTCATGTCATATTAGAAACAGGGGGTGGAAATGAAGCTGGCAGCTGGCATGGGAGGACAGAATTGGCCTATTCTATTGATAAATAGAATTGGCCAAGGGTGACTATATTAGAGAAAGATGTCCTTGTACATTTAGATAGAAGCTAATAAAACATATTTTTTTTCTAAACCACAGGAATTTTAAAAATGTTTAACTTGTAAGTAACATGTTGTACTTTGCAATATGAGGGGAAAGCTACATCCTCTTAAAGCATATTTTTTTTAGGGTGGGAAACTGCAGCACATTCCAACTTCCTTGCACAGAGTACCTGGAGTCCAGACAGAGGAGGTAAAACACGTGATACAGTGTCATCTAAATTGGGAAAAAGCACAGCTTTATACATTTTAGTGAGTGTCTATGTTATCTTGGGAAGCCAGCTAGCATCTGGCAGGTAACAAAATCTGTAGTCTTTTTGCAGTTTACTGCTAATTCTGCAACATTCACAGACAATCAAGCCCCCTCTTAAATGAAAAAATGAAAGCACACTGATAACTGCCAATGTGTAACTGTTTGAACTCTGAATAGGCAAGCTAGGTTCAACAAGGAAAATGTCAGCTCATGAAGAAAGCTGCCTTCTATACTGATATGACCCTCTGGTTTCTCTTAATTTTCATCTCCCTGAGTTACTTGGGAGAGAAAAAATGTTTTTAAAATGTTTTAAATCTGTCATAATTTAGTGATTTTCACCAAACAAATAATAACCTGATATAAAAGTTCAAGCACGCTAAACACTTGAACATCTGTCATGTGATGAGCTTTGCACCTTTAATTAGCTCCTTTGCTTGAAAAACACAAGCTATGCTTAGCATGTTAACAGTGTGCTTCTCAATTTCTGTCCTCTTATTAAGTAAATAGATACTCAAGAATGCAGGAGAGAACACAAATCCTTTGCTCAGTGAGTGGAAACAAAATACTGTATTGAACAAATAATTTTCTGCAAAAGGCCTTTTCCAGTACAGGATTTGACATTCAGATAATGAAACTATGGTTCGAAAGTTTGCATGACCTCTACATTCCAAAAACCTGTCAAGCCAACACAACCTCAGATGATGCTTTTCAAAATTGTGCAACGGGTCACACATCTTCTTCTGACCATAGCTGATCATCACTTTGCAGATAATATTTCCCAGTTTTTTTCATACCACAACAAAGAAGGAAATGGAAAATCTCCTGTTACCTACACACAGGAGGTTTGTTCAGAAGGAAACTTTCACTGAAACTATCAGTGTTGCCTGGATTCATTCCCTGTACCTTCAGTTTGAACCCAGAGCTTCAGAACATGCTCATTCTTTCACAGGAAAGTACCCCAGCCATAAAACAACAAATAATAAGACATGGAAGCTATTTAAACAGTAAGATCGGTCCTCAGGAAATTCTGTCTTTCTGAAATTGTTTTTCTACTTGTTTCAGTTTCTTTCAGCCTAGTCCTGGCAACTGCCTCAGGAAGTTGTGTCTTGGGCAACCATATCACATTATAAACATGGGAAATACCCCACAGCTTTTCGTATATTTCCTGATTATTCCACAATTTCTGTACACTTAGTCATTCAGCCTCTAAACAAAAATGTGTAATAAGTATCAATTTTCTATGAAGATAGAAGCAAAATAGTTTATAGGCAGGGAGGACTTTTATAAATTATTTATTATATGCAATATTAGAGAATTAGGTAACGTTAACATTTAAATTCACTCATCCTGATATTCCTCTTCAAAGTTTTACAGATATCCACTTGAGAACAGGAGACGATAATGCACTAACACCCTGATCAAATGTAACAGAAATCTTAATTTCAGAATGAGCAGCTTGCTGAATTGTTTATTAAAAACTTTTCAGAGCAAGATTCTTGGAGAAAATATCTGGTCAAGATGCCGTAGCGAGGACCCTGGCACTTGTGTCTATAGCATCCAGGAGTCAATAAACAGCATTAATAAGCAATACAAAGTCCCAATCTTGTGACAACCAATTCACAAAAAAAGAAGAAAAAGGCTATATTTAGGAAATACATGATTAAAAGCATGCTGCACCACCCTTACACAATGTTGGAGTGCCTGCTTCTTTCTTGAGGCCAGGCTGGTTATCATTCACAAGTGGCAAACAATTGCGAGGTACAGACATCATATAGACTCCTTAATCATATAGATTAGACTCCTTATATTATTTACCTCATCAAAGACAGGGAAGGTTCCTGATTTATAGGCTAATATTATCATGTACCAAAAAGTTCATTTGCTTAATCATTTTGCAACCATTTCTCATGGGGCAGATTACCTGCAGTTTTTTCACAATGTACTATGTCAACACATACCAATCAAGAACATGAAAGAACCCAGTCTAGCACGACTGCACTTAATTTGGCAATCTAACTTAACCACAAACTCACTAGAAATTTAGATTGCTGGGAAAAAAAATCTGGATACTTCCCTTTGTTTCAAAGACAATCATATATGTTCTCTCTCGGTCTACAGTGACAGTTACATGTCCCTGAAGAGGAGAGGTGGCTGTGCTCTGTTCAGCCTGGACACTTTCCTCAGTCTCTTTATATCCTCCTTCCCATTTGGCCAAATAATGAATTATTATCAGATCTTAAGAAAAGATCCAAGGCACTGAAGTTAGCTGTCTTGACCTTCCATTGTATGCAGGAGAATTTAGGCTTCTTCAGTTATTTGTGATGCGCGCTGCCTAACACAACGTGGTGGTATTTACAGCACCCATGCAGTGCAAGGCTCTGAGGTAGATGCCCTGCTCAGCCTGCACAGGTTGGAGCCCCCACCCCAAAAACCTTGCTTCCTGAAATAACCTGACGAACTGTATTTTATTCCAAAGTCAGACTGTCAGGCAGCCAGAAACAGGAGAATCATCAGTCCTTCTTCCAGAGGGAAAAGAAACTTTGACTACATTTAGGAGGAGGTAGAACAGAGAATCTAGTGTGTGGTCCTATTATTTTTCGGTAATGATAGTCTAATCTAACTGCTTCTGTGCTCATGTGGCTAAGTATCACCATCACCACCCATTCTTTAGGGAAGTGCTTTTTTCTTAGACTACCCTTTACCATTTTCAGATAACTGCAGAACAATTACTTTTCTGGCCCTGTTTGAGCGTAAACAGCAACAGTATCCCAACAAGCTTGGGGTTTTTTTGAGCAGACGGTTTGGATCATGTATGAGCAACTGAAGTGCTAAATAAGGGGACAAGAAAATTAAAAAACCTCACTTTTTTGTTTACCTATTGGTGTATGTTGACCCATGGTTTTTAATTTGATCCCTCTTGAACCTGTTCAGAGCTTAAACAATTATCCAACACTGACATTTCCTGTCTCATTTCCGGTCATGGCAATTTTCATGCAAGATACTGTAAACGGAATTTGTTAAATTTCCAGATTAATTCTCTACCTTTCACCATTTCACTGCAGTATTGTACCTAAGTGATGTTCTACAGCATTTCCTGCTGTTTTAAGCACCATGGTCCTTTTGATAATACAGAATTAAGCTACTTGAAGAATGTCAAGCATCTTTATTTTCATTCAGATTTCTGTACTTCCAAGTACTCTTTTCCTCTTGCTTTTTTTTTTTCCTTTGAATACAACTCAACACATTCAGCATAAAATATTAAACTTAGTGCAATGTTTGTTAAAAACAAAAGGTATGCTACTGGCATCTTTTTTGCTTCATCCTTTTTTGTTGTTTATTTATCAGTCAATTAGCAATCTGCTAAGTCAACTAAAGTAAGATGAGTGATTTTGTACTTTGAAAAATATGCTATTTTTTTAATGAAAGCAAAGTTGTCAAAAGGTTATTCAAAATCTGATATTGGAACCAGATTGCAGACGCAGCAATCATAACCTTTGTATGCTGGGAGAGCACATAAGTAGAGATTCAAATATGCTTTAGACAGTCAATAATTACTTTTGGTAATGAGGACACAATAATAATTAAAAAACAAACAAAGAAACAAACATACATGAAAAACAAAACAGAAATCCCATTGGGATTATTGGTCACAAATGAAGCTTAAAATAAACTAAAAATACACAGTTTTAAATAAATTTGGATCAAAAGTTTTGTTTTGATCCTTTTTCCACTGCTGAAAAAACTGTGGTTAATATTATTCACAGCAGATTTCTTAAATAGGAAAAGAAAGACTGTTTGATGATGATTTTTCTTGACTTTTTAGTGAGGGTTTCACTAACACTTCATAAGAATGTGAGCTCTTAGATATTTATCCTTAGTGCAATTCTAAATCACTATTTCCATTAAGGTATGAATAAAGGCAGATGATTTCTAGCTTACACAAATAACAAATGTACTTAGTCTAGCTAGGATTTGCTACCGTTATTCCTTTTTAAACTTATAAGTATCAGAGGCACATATATCTAAGAATATATATGATTTTTTTTTTAAGGTGACCTGAAGAAAGCACTAAAATTAGGGAAGGGGAAGCCTTGGTGTAAGAGAATAAACATGATATTAGTCTCCAAAAAACATTTTCATATATAATGCCCTGGCAAATTAGAAAATACTTCTGTTTCTGAAGAAAAAAGAAGACATAGACAAGAAGGGCACTGGGAAACTTTTGTTATCTTCAGCTGAATCATTGCTGCCTTAAACCAATATGGTTGCTCCTAATTTTCCATGCACAAAGATCTTATACAGAAAGACAGAAGTCTTAACTTCATGTGTTTCAAAATGGACTTTCCTTCATAATGCAACTATTGATTGTGTACAGCAGTAATTGTGCTCCATGAAATGATGCCTCTAAAGACATTGAAAGCAAAGTAGAAAATATACTTCTTTGTAACTAAGAAAAACATCACCAGTGAAATTCACAACATGCTCAAGAATAAGTGAATAAGTGAACAATAAGGCTGTGGAAATATATGGGGAGAGTTTTTTCTGGGTTTGGTTCATCTTCTCTAGTTTTATCCAACAGCTTGGGGCTAGAGAATATCACTGGGAAGGTCTATTTCAGACCCACCTTCAATTGAGAGTTTTGAACCCTCTCTTTAAGAGCAAGACCTTCTCTACTAAACTGTCATACTTCATATAATTAAATGGTCTTCCTATCTCCCCTGTGCTTTTTCTTGTTCTTGGGCTTAGTCACTGTAATTTGCTATCTCAGCCTCAATGGCTATGTAACTCTCTTTATCAAAAGCTGGAACAGCTTCAGCTGATAGTACCTTACATTTGCACATCTATATCACCAGATGGTTAAGAAATTTTGAAAGACCTCAGTACGAATCACTGTCATACCAAAACCAGAAGGGAACTGGGGAAGAATACTTGCGAAATCTTGTCCAAGAAATAAGCACCCTATTAGCTGTAGGTAAGACGCCACCTCTTCCTTTAGAAAAAAGTCAGGACCTTCATAGTAAAAGCAACCGATATTTCCTCTTAAGGAAGAGAATTTTTGTAAAGCAACAATTTTAAAAAGCTACTTTTTGTTGTCAGTCCTCATGGCTATTTTTATATCTGTATTAAAATACACAAGGAGAACAAGTAAAATTTTTATAGAAGAATGCACAAGTGTTCTTACAAAACTTTTGGTCTCTCTTCACCCAGAAATCACTGCCTTAGATCTGATGAAAAGCTTTTCCATCTTAAAGACCCAAAATAAAATTTCATTGACAACAATTCTACTTTAGAAAATGAAATTACTTGTTGAAATAAAAGTACAACTGTCCTGCACAACATGGAAATGAAGGTTCAGAAACTAGATGATTCATATTTAACCTTAGTATTTTCTGTGGCCATTTGCTAGACTTCTTCCAGTAAATGGGATTTAAAGGCTTTTCTTCCAAAATGTTGATAGAAACATGATACAAAGCAAAAGGAAAACTTCTGAGAACTATATAATGCTGAAAACTAACTCCACCCTTTTGGTATCATAGCTTAGTTACTTCATGATACTCAAACAAAATAAGTGGATTATTTTGCTTAAATCCTGGTCTTTGCAAAGGGTACCAGGAAGGAAAAATTGCATGTGGCTTTTAATTGGAGAAAGAAATAGTGAAGTAGAAGCCCACAAAAGAATCTGCAAAAACATGCAGTTTCTTTGAATACCAGTTTTTGTAAATTATAATCCTTCCCATGGCCAATGTAATATAAATTCAAATCTTGTTCAATCTATTCTCCCATTATAACCAAATTTGATATAGAGAAAGCTTCAGGTCACAATATAGGTGATGTTAAAAAAAAAAAAAAGTTAGTTTTTTCAAGTCATTATAAGATTGCAGAGGCTATTAAGCACTGTTCCACTCCCTATTTCATCCTCCAAAGAAAATTGATTTGGAAAGAAAACCTTGCACTGTGACTCCAGCCTGAGTGAGAAAGTAAGTGAGAAGGAGTGCCAAAGAAACCCAGCTATATAGACTTACTAAGAGCAGACTTGGAGAACTTATCATATGGTGAGAAGGGATGAAATGGTTGGGTGTAAGGGAAATTTCACTGGTATGGTCTCAAAAGGATATTTAATGTGCTTTACAACCAGCATGTCAAAAGCAGATTTCTCAGTGTGAGGAACAAAACAGAGAAGTTTCACTGACCTTGAGAAAATGGGGCCAACTCTGGAATAAGGCTTTTCTTATTTTTATCAATTTTTTAAAAGTCTAAGTCACTGTTTCCAGAGTCTGACAGTTCCTACAAGATGTAATGAAATAAAAATGAATGTTTTCTTCCTTAGCTGTAAAGTATGTAAATTAAGGTACTGACAGTAGCCTCCCCTCTTACTGATATAGTTAGTGAATATATCCTGGGGTCAAAGGTGTTACTTGCATGTAAAAATAGTAAAACCAAGAGAGGAATCAGGCCTATACATTAAGCTAAATTATTTGGTAGTATTTGTGGCTGTAAACAGAACAAGTTCTGTATGAGTTTATATCTTATGCTTCATGTTTACAATGGTTCTATCTCTTGTATGAATTTAATAAAAACACCAGTGCTACTGCATATTTTCTTTTAGAAAAGGCAGCAAAGAAATCTCCCTTCTGCCCAGCTGTTTACTTTCATAAAATGTATAGGAACTCCATGAGAATCAGAGTCAAACTTAGTTGAAACTGGCTGTTGGGGTCAAAAGGATCTTCAGCAAGGAGAGAAACAAAGTACATGCTATACAACATCATGGCCTTCATTTCTCTATATATTTGTGTACTCTCCTAGAATATTCGCTGCCTATTGCTAGCTTTTCACCTTGACTGAGCTTACTGTCCTCTTGTAATAGTCTACAGTGACCAATCTGAAACTCAGTTCAGAAACAAGCCCCAATTCCTGATAAATTTGTGCAACATAATGACCACCTTTTAATCAACTCAAATGCTATGCAAAAAGGCACTTTTCTTATCACTAGACTCTGGCTCTTACTTTCCTCCAGAGAGCTTTCAAATTGTGATCGAAATACTGATTTACAAAGAGAAAAAAAAATTAGCACAGCATAAGCTTCAGCTCAGAATACTTCTATTTAGTAAGCTGGTCTCTGTATGTTTGTATGTGTTTGCATGTAGTTTGCACAGCTATCTCCTACTGGGGTGGCTTAAACATGACAAAGTGCTTGTGATTATTATGACCTTTACCTGCCCACAAAGCCAAAAGCAATTCTAGTTTTAACAGTTCTTAGATTACACCCTTCTACGCTAACTGAGGAGACTTGTAGTTTTGGAGCAATCTGTATTTTTCATGCTAAACATGCATGGTTATTACTCAGGAATATGGGGCAATCAGTCTTTATAGTTGAGGTGCCATAGCAATATGATAAACTTTACAGCATCCACAGTAACAGAGAAAAGAAACAAAAATTCAATTCATCAGGCATAGGAAAATGGCATGATAGATATTTATTGTTGAGTTTCATAACAGAAATGTGACCTATAGTTTTGGTATTCAGAAACCCTTAATGAACAGTAGAGGTTAATCACTATCCATACACTTGGCCTTCTTGTCTGTCTTCTGTTTTGCCATTTGCACTGGAAAATATCTAAAAGAAACAATATTGTTTCATTTAGTTTGCATACAAAGTGGAACTATTTCAGCCAAAACTATGGCGTTGCAATGATTTAGAAGTAATGGTACAGGTTCATGGGTGTGAACAGTCTCAAATGGTCTCTACCTTTCCTTTTGATGTGATTTAGGTCAGACTGAATATACCATATTTCAACAGGTGAAGATAGTCTAAACAGATATATTGCTTTCTTCAGCTTTGTCACAACTTTGGTTAGTGTTTCTGATGAAAGATGTGTGGAGATTTTCATGACCTAATCCTCCTATTAGTCTTGTCTGTCCTGGTCCATGTAATAAAAACATTTCAGAAATAATAGTTAGATGACTTTTAAGTCTCAAAATGTTATGTAAGTTAGATCATCTGTTTTAACTCCCTAATTTATCATTTGCAGATTTACTTCTCTTTAAACAGAAGTTGTTCTTTCAAGATGTTGACAGGATAAAAAACAAAACTGTGAATTAAAACTAGTCTGGATTGTCACTAAAGAATTATTCATCATCCATTTAAGATAGATCTAAATTTTTATTTATGCAAAACCTATTTTGTAAATATTGGAAGTTTCTGAATTGAGACAAAAAAAAGAAAGATTACTGCAACAAATTTTGATTCTTGACTTTGAAGTGGTTAAATGGTCACAGGGAAAAAAAAAAGATAGAGGACTTCTATGTGGAGCCTGTTGTGAAGTACACTACAAAGACTACTTGCACTGCATCTGGAAACTGAATGACAATATATGAGCTCAACAAATGGGTTAAAAACATGCCTGCAGACTTGTAAGAAGTGAACCACAATAGTGATAATTACTATGGTGTGATTGTGAAGTGATGTAGTATTTTTTGTGAGTAACAGACTGCCTGTTGCACATATACTTTCTGCAGCAGCAGATAACTGGACCTTTTAAAATTACAGTAGAAACATATAATCAGTAAAGGAAAATGTCTCTAAATATTGAAGATTAAAACATTCTCTTTTGAGTTAGAGTGCCCAAAATTATGAGTTCCCAAGAAAAAAACAAAATTTTTTACATCCTGTTGAACAGTTTCAACACTTATCACATGACTCAACTGATTCAAAAGAACCTTTTTTTCCATTTTTCAGTTGCATCTTCCAAGCGCTTGTCTTTAAACACAGGCAGTACTTGTAACGGCCATAACCTAAGGATATGTGAAACTCTATGCAAAATTAACACCATAACCTCTTCTTTTCCACTACAGCATTATTTATAAACATATTTTACTCCTAAAACAGTACTAGAGCTGCAAGATAAAGACATGTTCTTCTGAAGCAAGTGATACTGCAAAGATCCTGCAAAATGTGAATACAGCATTATTTTGTCCTGAATCCTTAATAACAATAAAATATTTTTTGTTTTCAGCAATATAATAAAGTTTCAGGTGCTCTAACAAAAAGTCAAAATATTTGAGGAAGCAGAAAAACACACTTATACTTCATCTAGATTGTGCCCCAGTGGCAGGATTTGTCTTGTATATATATGTACTCAGTTGTACTCTGAAGTCGGCTGTCCCACAGTAGTTGCGCATAAATCAGTTATCCCTGAGCCTACCCATGTGTGTAACTTAAAGGTTCTGCAAAGACAATTTTACTTTTAAGCTTACACACTCTTCACTTAGTTGCCAGATGGCTCACTCCATGACATTGAATGCAACTAGCTTTTTTAATATCATAAAGTATCTCCATGAATGAAAGCAGTACCCTATGCACATGAAAGCAAGTGTTTCCTAGTTATAAAGCCTTCTGAACATTTCAGCACGAGGAGCTGAGAGCACATTAAAAGGAAATTAATGTTCTTTCTGCATAATGCACCATATGTTCATTACATACAAATTTCTATCTGGTAAATGGGCATTTCCCTAAACAGTGGAAGAATTAGGGGCATAAAAATATGTGAATTAAAGCACAACTGACCAAAAAAAAACCCAAATCAAGGACATGGAAGCCCTAATTTTAATTAATTTTACTACAAACAATTTTAAACAATGCAGAACTTTACTTGCTCCTACAATTGATCATTTCTGATGTAAGAAAATTTTTTTTAATTGACTTTAGGAGGTTAATGAGTGTAACCTATTGTAGGAAGAATAATTCTCCTTAATACATAGAAAGAAATAAGCAGAAAGAATTTTAGTCTTTTTACATGAGAATCATGGCAATATATTTAGGAAATAAGTGTTATCAAAAACAGTTAAAAGGTTTCCTGATAAAAGTAAACAAAATATACAGAAGTCATTCTGAAAAATAGATTAGATTAAGACTTAACATAGTCACACTTCAACATTTCATACAAACTGTACAAAGTTATACAAAGTCCCACAGCAGTATCTCATAAAAACTATAACATTTTACACACAGTCAGTTTTTCCAGCACACAGTCTTAAGACTGCATTCAGCTCTATAAACAAAACATAAACTGCAGACTAAGGAAAAAATGGGAAGAGCAGATCTAATCTATGTCTACATCTTTGAAATCTTAAGTTAAAAATTAAGCTGCTACTTCCATTTTAGCCCACGTTGGCAAACTTAATAGTCTTGCATAGTAAATAATTTCAGTAAAATATGTCCTGATATGAGCACTGTGTTATTCTGTACCATTTGGGCTGGTAAGAGCCATAACTGACCACAAAATTTACAATGCGGACAAAAATTACGCCTGGATTCCAGAAGGTGCATTCCTTAATTGCTCTAATCTTGATGTGACAAGACTATCTACCTCTTCTTTCCTATAAATGTACATCCGATTTTTTCAATAAAATGGGGCATCAGCTGAGGGAATGATATAAAATTAGGCTGCGGCTTTCTAGGATCTGTTATTGCCCTCCCACTCCCACATCCCTTGGGTAGACTGAAGTTTTGAGTGGTGAATTTGAGGCTGGTGCCCCATAGCTTTATCGTGCAGTGCCCTGTACTACTTTCATCTTGGGCTTCTCGATCTCACTCAGCAGGGAGCAGAAATGAGAGCAGGGCACACAAGGGACATAACAAGAAGAGGTCTCCAATCTTAGCTTCCAATACCCAAATAAACCACAATACATCAGGTGTTTCACTAGTGAGAGCTTCCTGCTTTCACCCTCAGAATGGGCCAATGGCACTGATAGTAATACACTGATCAGACCTGTTTTCCTAGTGATAAGCTTTAACAACTGAAAATGAAAAATTTTGGTTTGGCCCCATTCAGGCCTTTTTTTAAAAAAAAATCTTTTTTTTTTTAAATCTTTTACACAGCTGGATAAATTTTCAATATTTTTAGCAATTTGTTCAGAATCACAGAATTAGGAAGCCTTTAAAACCTACTAACCTTGTATTACTGCACTGTTACAATTTACATTTGTATTAGGTTTGTATTTCATTCCACAATGTAGGTGACTCTTAAAGACTCAATATGTGTTTGCTGCCTCCTCCGCCTCACAGTTTTATAATCACTGCTTACATTTAACTCAATTGTTTTCGTTCCCGACCCATCCTGGGAGGTGATGGTCAAGGAATCAGTCAACTTGACTCTCATGTCATAGCTTACCAGTCTGACTTTATTGCCAGCATCAGTCTTAAACTGATGCAGTTAGGATCAGGTGCAGCTATGTACACCACAATCAGGCTACTAGAAATTACAGTTTCAAAGGGCTAAATACTGTTCATTAATGTTATGCATCACAAAGTGCCAGCACAACAATTCATAGCAAAAAGACAGATTTTTGTTCCCCAAATCTTTTTCAGATCACTGATCTGGCTGAAAGTGCATGAATGTGAAGAACATACTTTCAGAAAGAGTTTAGGGCCTGATGTTGGTAAGTGGAAGAATATTGTTTGATTTGTAAAGTGAACAAATTTAGTATAAACCTTATTAACAAAGAATAAATAGAAAACATAAATTCATAAAATTAATAGGTATAAGTGACAAACACTCCTTAGTGGGAGGTGAATCTCTACAAATTGAGAGCTAATCTATTGAGTATAGCTCAGAAAATTAGTACTTTCATTAAAAGTTTATAATTTTGTTTAGCATTTTGTACATTTAATAACGTAGGAGATAAGCAGAGCCAAACAAAGTTGTTTTATGTAATAAGCACTGCTCTGACTGGTCTGTGTGATAGGGATTATGACACTGATCTCTTTTGTTCAATGCAATAAAGATCTGTAGAGGAAAAAAAAACAAACAAACAAAAACTAAAAACAAAAAACCCCTTCAGGCTTAAGCTTTAATGTAGAAATAGATACAACAAATCTATAAAATAATCCCCAAATGAATCAGACTTAACAACACTGCCAAAAAAAAAAAGGTTAGGATCAGCCCAAACCTACAGTACGTGGCAGCTAAAACCCACAGTATTACTGAAGTTCAAAGGAAGTGACAGCTTGCTTTGTGAAACTGCACTATATTCCTCAGGTCAGCTAAGCTCAGAGTGACAGTTTGTCATTCCCAAATGTGGCAGCTGGAGAGCACCAAGGAGTACGCAACTTGAACAGGGCACCAACTGAGTGTAAAAGAGCACAAGTTCAGTGCTGGAACAATATCAAAAACATGACACATCAGCATACACTTTATGTAAGATTAAAGGCAACTACTATGGAATATATGTTTTTATTTTCCAGACAGTTTTCCTTTATTCCTATAATCACTAAGCACGAGGGCTTTAGTAAAAAGTCAAAAGCTCCATCCTTCCTTCTGTGCCAGTTAACTGACCTTTGCTGAGAAGGCACTGCTCTGTACAAAATTGTTATATCAGCAAAACTTGAAGCAATGTTGATTAATGAGCACTTAAAGGCTGGAAGTGGCAGTGAAATTCATTATGGGATCTTTAAGGATTTTTCCTTAAAAATCAGATGCACTAGATATGGGACAGTTATTTCACACTCTTCACTGTACCAATTGCACGGCCTTCTTTAAAGACCCTCTGCTGTCTGCACTGGCATCTTTGTTCAGTACCTATTTCTATTCCTTTTCTACAAAGTGTCTATAAAGGAGGAGAGAGATCCCAAAACGCTGACTGGGGCAAGGGTTGCTTGATAATCTATTGCAAATAGTGTTATGACATTGGGGGCATTTTCTTCATTTGAAACTGATCTTACAAAGATTTAAGCATGTGAACTTGCCTTAGTATCTGTACTAATAGTTCTAAATACAAGCAAATACGTGTATTTTATGACATACCTTTGAAGATCAGCACTTTGGTTTGCAACCTTTAAAAGTTTAGGTGAACTAAATCTCAAATTTAACAAAACCTTACCAAACCTTAAAAATTAAATAATGTGTGGAAAGTCAACCTGAGACTGCCACATACAAAAATATATTCACAAAACAAACAAACAAACAAACAAAAAAAACAAACCCAAAACAGTTAATTAAGTCTTCTAAACCATCACTCTGAAAACTAGGATTAGTGATGAAACTTTACTGACAGGTCAACTGCCTTCACATTCTCCTGGAAAGAAGTTGTTATAGCACAGAAACGGGGGGGGGGACAAAAAGCCACCAGACTGTAACAGGAAGGTCACAGATTTAGAAAAAAATCACAAGTGTGGGTCAATACAATTTATTTCAGCTACAGGGCCAGACTGACACTGCTTGCGCACTACTGCAGGATGAGAAGGGTATAGCAACAGGAACAAATTAGAAGCTGTTTAATCCACCACTGCCATCAAAAGAAATGTCCATGAAATCACTATATAGCAAAATCTAGGCTTTTAAAAAAGAATTTGAAAACATTTGATAATAGAACCAAATTGCATAAAAACTCAAACATTAGCAGTGAGATAACAGAAGCATAAGCAATTAACAGTGACCTCAGCTCTTTATAAAAAAACCAGCTACAAACACAAAGCCATGCAAAAATTTCCCCTTGGGATGGGTGAGGAGGCTTGTGAGTTTCAATAAACAAGTAAACTAATATTTCACCAAAGAAATCATTCCAACACAAAACAGAAACACAAACACAAAAACTGTAGAACAGCTACAGTGATGAAAAGATTCTGCTGCTGCAAAGAACATAGATCCTGCCGAATCTTCAAAGCTATTTAGGTGCCTAGAGACTATGGTGAAGGTATGGGGGATGCTTAGAGGTGCCAAGTGATAACATACCAACCTCCCATTAAAAACAAATGACAATGCAGCTTTTAAAATCTTACTTGTTGTCAGTACATATCTGCATCCAAAGGATGACCATGAAATCAGGGAGAGGGTATCATCGCCCATATTTGTATAAAACACAAAATTACTTGTTACAAACAAGTTATAAAAAGCTGTTTTGTAACAGACTACAGCCACAGACACAATCAACAGCAGGAAACCTAACACAATCATGACTTCAACATCAAAATAAACAGGACCCTGGCTAAATACTTGTAGGGGCATTTTGCAAACTGTTTCAACAGAGTCTCAGCAAAGTGACCAGTTTTCTCTTTTTCTTTCAAGATGTACCTTTCACTTCAATGTTAGTTCTGATGTGCTTGCCCAAATTAGAAGTCTTTATGAGAAGAAGAGCAACTGGAAATGCACCAATATCAACTGCCACAGGATTCATGCATTCTCATTCTCATGAGAAACCTGAGGTCTCATCTTTGTATCTGATTTACTGCCTCCTGTTTTTAATAGTAGAGCCATTCATACAAAATCCATAACCTGTCTTTGGCTCTTGGGCAACTGTACAAGACCTAGACTGTACTTTCCACGCAGCATTTCAAAATCAATAAGGCAAGTCAGAATATAAATGGAGTTACATAGGATAACTATAGTAGGCAGAATCAAGTACTGTAAAACTAACCTGGAGAGGAATAGGATACATGCCAAGTGGAAGATCACTTGCAGGACAAGATTTTCAATAGTCCTCAGTGCCTAAGGTAGCCTGTTATATTGAAGTAGGTGCTACAAAGAACTGGATGATCTTGAATAAACTATTCTATATTGAATATATATCAGCCAGGAGGGAAAGATAATGGATTTTCTCAAATACCATGAAGCTCTGGATAACAAGATTATTGAAGCACAAGCCAAAGTCATTAAAGTCATACCAGGGCTAACAAAATGATGCCTGTCTCCAAATACTTATTAAAAAAAAATCTATCTCATGGAAAGATGAGCGCTGTAGGAAAAGCAGAAACTCAAAAACAAATGAACAAACAAAACCTAAGAGTAACAAAATGTCCACTTAGCATATTTATTGGGGTATTGGATTATTCCTGAGTGTTTAAAGAACAAACCTGAGGACAGCTTCTCTTTTGTGTCCCTAAGATTCTCTGGTAGTAACCTGGGCCAAAATTTGGAGGTAAATGTCCACACAGTGTATCACAAACCCTTAAATTATTCTATATAGAAACATTTATACTAGCTTGAGTAAGTAATATAGAGCATTATGGTAAATTCAGTGGCTTTGAAACTGATCAGAGAACCAGGGTAATTTAATTACCTGTGGTCACAAGTTTTCAAAAGCACAAGCACACACTGTTCTCCTCTGCCTTTCCTACCAGGACATTTTTCACAAAATGAGGACATGTCAAACCTCTCATATTTCAAACTTAACTGTATGCAACAAGCACTCAAGTTGTATGACAAATTGCCAGCTTATGTTACTCCTCTCTTACTGCATAGATTATGACAATTAATGTATTGGAATTGTAAATACTTGTGCTAAATTCTGTTTTTGTTATGGCATTAATTAACCTAAATTTAAAAGAATAAGAAAAGAAAGCAATACACATTTTCCTTCAAACATATAAATCTGCACTGGAAGAGTTTCAGTCCTGCGCTGTCTCTACCCAATCCAAATTTATGTTGCTCCTCGAGTTATTGAAGTTGTTTAGACTTCAGTGGGCCAGCCACTGAACCGGAATTTCTGTGACCACAGATCAGATGCATCTCTGGTGGAGCTGGGAAATGAGAGGTGATACAGCCAGTTCCTCAACATGTAATACACAGCTTGTACCTTGCTAGTTGATCTTGATGTGCAGGGTTATAGATACATGATATCAGAGGGATAACATGCCTTGGATTAAACCCTCTTTTTTAAACAGCATTGAAGATCCAGAAGTCTGAGATCTTTTCAAAAATCTTTCTGAGAATACCAGCTTCCTAAATCATGGTGAGATTTCTCCTCCTCTTGAATTGAGAATTGAATTGAGCCCACTAGCTCTTTCCATCCTGAGGTACTCAGGTTGTAAAAGATTTCTGTTCTTCAGACCAAAATGGACAATATTACATCCAATCCTCCAGAAAAGGAAAATTCTGACCTATTTTCAAATGTCTTAAGTCCCTCAACAACTCTTGTCAACTTTGCATGGTCATCTCAGTTACAGAGATGTTAAATAAGAGTAAAGTCTCAAAGTTCAGGGAACTTCAGGGTGATGTTTATTGTGACATAAAATAAATGAAACAAAGTTACAAGTCCAGCCCAGTAATTACTCTAACAGTTAAAGCTTTATAAATAAGAAATGGAGATGCCTTTCATTAAATTTTGGGGGGGGGGGGGGACACGACTGTTGTTGTTCAGTAATCTGTACAATACTCTTGCACATTTCTGTCATGTACATGATAGCACAGGTAATAAGTTCTGTTAAAATAGCGTTGTGGCCTCAGCCCCGCTGGTAACAAAGGACCATGCAACCACTTGCTCACTCCTCCCGCCCCCCTCCGGTGGGATGGGGATGAGAATCAGAAAGGGGAAAAGAAAAAAAAACCAGAACCTCGAGGGCTGAGATAAGGACAATTTACTGGGACAACACAAAAAGAGAAGTTACAACAACAACAACAGAACTAATAAAAGAATGTACAAAACGAGTGATGCACAGTGCAACTGCTCACCACCCAGAACCCAACGCTCCACCACTTCCCCTACTGAAAGCTGAGAGAACCCCCCCAGCCCGCTCCCCATTTATATACTGAGCAAGATGCCACGTGGTATGGAACAGATCCTTGGCTAGTTCAGGTCAGCCGTCCCGCTGTGCCCCCTCCCAGGTTCCTGTAAAAATTAACTCTATCCCAGCTGAACCCAGGACATTATCCACCCCTTATTCTATACCATCTACATCATGCCCAGATCCTACATTTTCCAATTAATCACCACCACTTTCCTTGGCTTATATATATATATATGTGTGTGTGTGTGTGTGTAGACACCACCCCACACACAAATAGAATACCCTTAGTCTATGGGCCATCCCTCTAATGTGTCCATCAATTTTATTTAGTCCATGACTTTGGGGCTCCATCTGTTGTAACAGTCCTTCAGGATAGGATACATGGTGTGAGGTGTTGGGTTGTTGTATGCTGCCTCTGGAACTTGCAGCTGGTACATTTGGTGCAACCCACGCCCTTGGTCTGCAGGTCGAAGATGTTGATCTTGAGGAAATCACTGGATACCACTTCAAGTTCCGTCACTGTTGTACTTGGCTCAGTTTCAAAGTCCATCCTTCAGTTGTTTGGGTAATTCTTACTGTAATACCCTTGATATGGCATATAGACACTATAGATACAATGACATGCATTGGCAGGGTATTTAGCAGTTAGGTATCATACAGCCCAATTCACTGGCTATTCTCTCCCAAAATCAAATCTCCCTGAGGTACACATCGAACTTCCCCATCCTTCTGCATCACCCACCAAGTGCACCCAGGTCCTTGAGCAAAAGCAATCCCTTGGATGGGTTTGTCTCTGCTTGAGGGAGGACTAACCCAGACTGTCTTTCCTAACATACTCCTCATGCGCACTACAGGGACTTTATCGCCTTCTACAGTATGTGGAAGTCTTGGTTGGGCGGGGCCAGCCCGATTGGCAGATCCTCTGGTGTTGACTAACCATGTGGCTTTTGTTAAATGTGTATCCCAATGTTTGAAAGTTCCCCCCCCATTGCTCTCAATGTAGTTTTCAGCAGTTCATTGTATCATTCGATTTTTCCAGAGGCTGGTGCATGATAGGGGATATGATACACCCACTCAATGCCATGCTCTTTGGCCCAGGTGTCTATGAGGTTGTTTCGGAAGTGAGTCCCATTGTCTGACTCAATTCTTTCTGGGGTGCCGTGTTGCCATAAAACTTTCTCTTCAAGGCCCAGGATAGTGTTCTGGGCAGTGGCGTGGGACACAGGGTATGTTTCCAGTCATCCAGTGGTTGCTTCCACCATTGTAAGCACATGGCACTTGCCTTGGCAGGTTTGTGGGAGTGTGATATAGTCAATCTGCCAGGCCTCCCACTGTTTATATTTCAGCCATCGCCCCCCATGCGACAGGGGTTTTTGCCGCTTGGCTTGCTTAATTGCGGCACATGTTTCACATTCGTGGATGACCTGTGCGATAGTGTCCATGGTCAAGTCCACCCCTCGATCACGAGCCCATCTATATGTTGCATCTCTTCCCTGATGGCCTGAGGTATCATGGGCCCACTAAGCCATAAATAGCTCACCCTTGTGTTGCCAGTCGAGGTCCACCTGAGACACTTCAATCTTGGCGGCCTGATCTGCCTGCCGGTTGTTTTGATGTTCTTCAGTGGCCCGACTCTTGGGTACATGAGCATCTACGTGATGTACTTGTACCACTAGCTTCTCTATCCGAACAGCAATATCTTGCTACAGTGCGGCAGCCCAGATGGGTTTACCTCTGCGCTGCCAGTTGCTCTTCTTCCATTGCTGTAGCCACCCCCATAGGGCATTTGCCACCATCCATGAGTCAGTATAAAGATAGAGCACTGGCCGCTTCTCTCTTTCAGCAATGTCTAACGCTAGCTGGATGGCTTTCACCTCTGCAAACTGACTCGATTCACCCTCTCCTTCAGCAGTTTCTGCAACTTGCTGTGTAGGACTCCATACAGCAGCTTTCCACCTCCGATGCTTTCCCACAATGCGACAGGATCCATCAGTGAACAGGGCATATTGCCTCTCATTTTCTGGCAGTTTATTATACAGCGGGGCCTCTTCAGCATGTGCCACCTCCTCCTCTGGTGACATTCCAAAATCTTTGCCTTCTGGCCAGTCCGTGATTACTTCTAAAATTCCTGGGCGACTGGGGTTTCCTATGCGAGCTCGTTGTGTGATCAGCGTAGTCCACTTACTCCATGTGGCATCAGTTGCATGATGCGTAGAGGAGACTTTCCCTTTGAACATCCAGCCCAGCACCGGCAGTGGGGGTGCTAAGAGGAGCTGTGTTTCAGTACCAACCACTTCTGAAGCGGCTCGAACTCCTTCATATGCTGCCAATATCTCTTTTTCAGTTGGAGTATAGCGAGCCTCGGATCCTCGATATCCCCGACTCCAAAACCCCAGGGGTCGGCCTTGGGTCTCTCCAGGTGCTTTCTGCCAAAGGCTCCAGGTAGGGCCATTCTCCCCAGCTGCAGTGTAGAGCACATTTTTAACATCTTGTCCTGTCTGGACTGGCCCAAGAGCTACTGCATGAACACTCTCCCGCTTAATTTGTTCAAAGGCTTGTCGTTGCTCAGGCCCCCATTTAAAATCGTTCTTCTTCTGGGTCACTTGATAGAGAGGGCTTACAATTTGACTGTAATTTGGAATATGCATTCTCCAAAAGCCCACAACACCTAAGAAAGCCTGTGTTTCCTTTTTATTAGTCGGTGAGGACATAGCTGCTATTTTGTTGATCACATCCGCAGGGATCTGACGACGCCCGTCTTGCCATTTTACTCCTAAGAACTGGATCTCCTGCGCAGGTCCCTTGACCTTACTTTCTTTTATGGCAAAGCCAGCCTTCAAAAGGATTTGGATTATTTTCTTCCCTTTCTCAAAAAGTTCTTCTGCTGTGTTGCCCCATACGATGATGTCATCGATGTATTGCAGGTGCTCTGGAGCTCCACCTTTTTCCAGTGCAGCCTGGATCAGTCCATGGCAAATAGTGGGGCTGTGTTTCCACCCCTGGGGCAGTCGATTCCAGGTGTACTGGACGCCCCTCCAAGTGAAAGCAAACTGTGGCCTGCACTCCGCTGCCAAAGGAATGGAGAAAAATGCATTAGCAATGTCAATTGTGGCATACCACTTAGCTGTCTTTGATTCCAGTTCATATTGAAGCTCTAACGTATCTGGTACAGCAGCGCTCAGCGGTGGTGTGACTTCATTCAGCCCACGATAATCTACTGTTAGTCTCCAATCCCCATTAGATTTCCGCACGGGCCATATGGGACTATTAAAGGGTGAGTGAGTCTTGCTGATCACTCCTTGGCTCTCCAATTGGCAAATCAGCTTATGGATGGGGATCAGGGAGTCTTGGTTGGTGCAATATTGCCGCCGGTGCACCGTCGTGGTAGCAATTAGCACCTGTTGTTCTTCAACCTTCAGCAACCCCACAACCGAAGGGTCTTGGGAGAGACCAGGCAGGGTAGACAGCTGTTCAATCTCCTCCGTCTCCAGTGCAGCTATACCAAAGGCCCAACGGTACCCTTTTGGGTCCTTGAAATACCCCCTCCTGAGATAATCTATACCAAGGATGCACGGGGCCTCTGGGCCAGTTGCAAGGGGGTGTTTATGCCACTCATTCCTGGTTAGACTCACTGCAGCTTCCAATACAGTTAGCTCTTGGGATCCCCCTGTCACACCAGAGATACAGATGGGTTCTGCCCCTTTATAACTTGATGGCATTAGGGTACATTGTGCACCAGTGTCTACTAGAGCCTTATATTCCTGTGGGTCTGATGTGCCATGCCATCGAATCCACACTGTCCAGTAAACTCGGTTGTCCCTTTCCTCCACCTGGCTGGAGGCAGGGCCCCTCTAATCCTGGTTAGAGTATCCATTACTCACTTTTCATGAACATGAATCAGAATTCCCTTCAAGAGGATCAGAAATGAGATCAGCCCTTCTACTCTGTCTGGGGGACTGCTCATGGGAAACTGGAGCAGCAGTTTTCCAAGAAGAATCCTCTTTTCTGACTGCTTTTTCTCGCAACTCCCGTACCCATGCATCCAAGACTGAGGTAGGTTTTCCATCCCACTTCCTCATGTCCTCTCCATGGTCACGCAGGTAAAACCACAGGTTAGCCCGTCGTGTGTACTTTCTCTCTCCTCTCTCTTGGGCAGAGGAACGCTTACTCCCAATAACTGCAATGCGGGCCTGTACAGGTGAGGAGGAGGACATATCTACTTTGAATTGCTGGAACTCTCGGGACAATTCCTCTACAGCTGAGACACAGGCCCATAGGGAGGAAGAGAGACTTCCTTCGTATTGCCACAGTTGGACAGCCAATTCGTCCACCATTTGTCCATAGCCTTCTTTCCAGGACATTACTGCCAATGAGTTGGCATAGGTTGGTGGTGCACTTCGTAGAAACTTCCGCCACATCGGTTGTGTGCATTGGACTTCATCTGGATCTGTGGGTGACTGCGCATTTTCTGGATCATTATAAATCACCTCCAGCACGGCTAATTCCCTCAGGTGCTGGATACCTCTCTCCATGGTGGTCCACTTGCCTTGGTGACATGTAACTTCATCCTTAAAGGGGTATCTTTCCTTCACACCTGACAGAAGTCGCCTCCAGAGGCTGAGGACTTGTGTTTTTCTCCCAACTGCCTTCTCAATGCCCCCTTCCCTAGACAGGGATCCCAACTGCTTGGCTTCCTTACCCTCTAATTCCAAACTACTGGCCCCATTATCCCAGCATCGGAGCAGCCAGGTAACAATGTGCTCACCTGGGTGGCAGCCAAAATCTTTTTGCATGTCGCGCAACTCACTCAGGGATGGAGATTGGGTGATTATTTCAGGTTCTGCCTCTTCCTCCTGTTCTCGTGATGACCCTGGTCCACTTTCATCTCTCACTAAGCAAGCTGATTTCTTTGTGTGTTTCTTCTTCTGTACAGGGGCGACTGATACTGGCACAGGTTGGTTCTCTGGTTTAGCTGCAGTGCCAGTCGCCAGGGTTGGGGTAGCCACGGTGCCGGTCACTCTGTTTTCCCTCTCTTCCCCCTGAGGGTGCTGGCTAATATCAAGCAGTGTTTGGTAGATACTGGCCAGGGCCCAGCACAGTGCAGTGAGTTGTGCGTCTCTGGAATAGCCACAATATTCTTTCAAATATTCTACCACTTCATGAGGCTTCTGAGTTTTTCAGGAGTGAACTTCCAAGCCACTGGAGGTGAGAAGTTCTCTAGATACCTGCCCATATCCTCCCACATGCTGTGCACCCGTGAATATCCAGCTTTGGGGCAGATCTCTGGGTGGTATTCTTAAAAAAAAACCTTTTTGTACCCCTAAACAAGACCTGAAGCATATTCAGGAGACATAGCACTAACAGCACGCTGGCTTGCGCATCCCAAGGATATTCAACATTCTCAAAAGCTGTTGTAATTAGCCGGAAGGAGAGAAGGGAGGCAAACGGACCAGGGGAAGGATCCTCCCCTGACTTCCCCATGGATTGGGTGCGATTACCAATAAATTCCGATAGAAGGCGCCCGAAGTATGGAAATGATATCACTGCCTCATACAGATACCAGCTTAACCTCATGACCAGTGATGTAATCATTTCACAAGTCGACATTGCCCAGTACAACAAAATGATAATCCAAATCACTCTCCCAGAGGTGATAAACATATCCACAGGCAATACATAGAGCATATAAGAACTTACAAAATGCCACCATGTAAACAAATGAACCAACATTGTGACTAACAGCTATTTATCTAATATAAGAAATGCATATGACAGATTTGTTTTAACACACTCTGGCCAGATCTGTCATTCTCTCAACCCTTCGTGCCCCACGTTGGGCACCAAAAAAGGACTGTCATGGTTTCAGCCCAGCCGGTAACAAAGGGCCACGCAGCAGCTTGCTCACTCCTCCCGCCCCCCTCCAGTGGGATGGGGATGAGAATCAGAAAGGGAAAAAGAAAGAAAAACAGAATCTCGAGGGCTGAGATAAGGACAATTTACTGGGACCACACAAAAAGAGAAGTTACAACAACAACAACGGTACTAATAAAAGAATATACAAAATGAATGATGCACAGTGCAACTGCTCACCACTTGGAACCCGACGCTCCGCCACTTCCCCCACCGAAAGTCAAGAGAGCTCCCCCCAGCCCGCTCCCCATTTATATGCTGAGCATGATGGCACATGGTATGGAATAGATCCTTGGCTAGTTCTGGTCAGCTGTCCTGCTGTGCCCCCTCCCAGGTTCCTCTGAAAATCAACTCTATCCCAGCTGAACCCAGGACAAATAGCTAGAGGAAAACGCAAATTGCTCTTTTTCATTAACTTTTTTATTATGTTTTTTTGTTTCAGTTTAATGAGTTTTCACTGTTTGTGTTAAGCAGGTGTCAAGAACTGTGGGCTTTGTGATTTCCCATTCTGTTTGTTGTTGCAAAGCATCTTACAGTACCTCCGCTATAAAAATGTACAATACAATGCTATTTAATACTATGTAAAATTTCTCTCTCCAACTTTCTTGAAGTGATAAAAATTTATTTCAGAATCAAAGCTATCTCAGTTGGGCTATACTGCACCACACTTAGAACTAATAATATCATTAGGCCTTTTTGCAACCAAGAATTTAAAAAAAATAGTTATTCATAAGAAAGACATAATTGACATCAGCAGTATTTGAGAAAAAGTGAAAATTTGACACACTTAATCATTAGTGTCCTTTGTGACAGATTAATTTACCATAATTAAGACAACATCCTGACCTTTCAACTGCTTTTACAAAGGACTAAATCTGCTTCACTGGTTTTAATATTCCTTTTTTTTTTTCCATTCTACATTAAAAGAAAAGAGAAAGAAAAAAAAAAAAAGAGCTGCTTTTTTATCTCTTGTTGCCGAATACTGGTTTTGCATGTACCAGAGTCACTCCAAGTAATTCTATTGACTGTTTGAATTCACTGCTGAATTCAATACGGTTATTTCACAGAAGAAAAAGAAAGGCTAGCGTTCCTTGTTGTGGATATGCATACTGCAATATTGTACACTGTAATACTATTCAGAAACCAGATGAAAACAAGAACAAAGAGGGGAAAATCCCGGTCAACATTTCTGAACTTTTCTTAAGGAAGAGATGAATAATTCCAATTAGTTTTATTCCACATACAGCAATAATAATGGCCTAGTACCTCACAGGCTTCTACGTTATCTCCATCAGGTATGCGTACCAAGTCCAGGACCTGATCCTGACTGCAATAAATTAGCTGCAACACTTGCCACCCGGGAGGTAGTTGTTGGTCTGCTCGTTCCAGTCACGGACAAAACTAGTCCGTGTTGATTCCTAAACACCTGCTCATTTGTTGTTGGACTCTGATGAACAATTATTCTGAGATTCTTAAGGACTCAGCTTTGTGTGAAATCATTTCCTGCCCAATCTCTAACAAATTATTTGAGTTTCACATATTTCAGGCAGCACCTGTTGAGACTCACCCATCTTCTATCACCAAGTACAGTTTGCACTGCAGGGACAATTTTGCATCAAGGTGAAAAAAATAAATCATAGTCAATTAGAAAAGTCAACACCTTTTTTTTTTAATATATACAGTTTATATAGCTGTAGAAGCTGCAGCTTTTGTGAAAAGAAAATGTTTGTTTTCAATTCTTGTCAGAGGCTCACAATCTCTAGTCTTTCTTCCTTTTATTTTCTTCTTCTTAAAAACAAAATACTTTTGTGCGAATATACATATACTTTTGAAATTTAAACACAGTGTGAAGACAGGAGGGACGTGCTATGTGGGTAATAGCTCATTTTTCTAGTGATGGACTGCCATTTTCTCATTAGCTCCTGCTGATGTAGCAGAATGCTTTACTGAAGTATTTCCAAATTTCTTTCTCTGTATCCATACAAAGCAAGATTTGGAAGACTACAGAGGCTAATACCTGGACATATTTGTCCATTTCACTTCTTTGAATCCAAAATAATTTTGTCTGTCTTTAATGTAGAAAATCATGGAAATGGTGTTCCATGACAAAATCTTGTCTATATGTTTTGCATTACCTGGCTTTGTTTGGCATCCTAGTAAAGCGTAAAATGTCTGTAATATTTATCTTTCTTTTGTGAACATCAGAAATTGTTTTCCTTCATTTTAATCAGGATAGTGTTTTTATCTCTCAACAAAATTCAATAGCATGAATTGTCTGAAAACAGTCAGTTTATCGAGAACCTCCCATAAGGGGTTCCATTGAGGTCTCATGAACCAAAAGCTAAGTCTATACGAGGAAATTAAACAATGTCCAGGCACATTTCCAAGTGCTGGAATGCAGTTTTCTTTACCAATGTTTGAGCAGTCCCTGGTATACTTTCGGTTGTGACAACTAGCACACGACAAAATAATTTCTGAGTATAATTTGAGAGTTAAGTGTCTCAGCAATTATTCCCAATGGGCAGCTGGTACTCATCCACCCTAGTTTTGAGGCTAAGGGGATTTACCAGCCTTTCCATGAGATCAGCCTCTTTGTTGGGAACACCCTAAATTAATATATGCTAGTTTTTATCATGTCTGATTTTTATTTAGGCACATGCTGTCAAGAAAACTGAGTCCATACACTGGGATGCTTTGTGAGATTTTACATGATAGAGTAGGAAGGCCACGTTTACAATCAAGTTTCATTCTCTCTCATCTTATCAAGCCATGGCTGACCAGATAATAATTCTTCTTTCAAGGTAGGAAACTCCTAATTTTTTTAAAAGCTATTACAATCTATTGTATCATATCATCTTGTTTCATTTTCCTTCCTATCTAAAATTTCACCTATTCATTTCTTTCCACATGATTTACTTCTAAGTTTTCTGAAAAGGCCTTCCTGAGCTTTATAAGTGAACACAACCAGCAAAAACAATGTTATGATTCCTATGAACAGATTGAAGAACACATCCTTTTCAGTGGTATTTTGTGCATATGTGCTTTCATAGTGTGTTGGAGTTACCTGGTGTTTGTTGGTCTTTAAGGTATATCAGGTATTTAGAAACTATAACTGGGTTGTGTTTGGGGAAAGACAACACATTGGTAGTAGTGACTTAAAGTTTTATTACAATTCTGTCAGTAATTGTATACTACAATTGTATCAATAATTACAATTTTACCAGTGAAATTTTATAATTTTATTATGGTTGTATCAGGTTTTTTTCCTTTCTCATCAAAGTAATATGTTCAAGTACAATTTGCAGACCTTTTTTCTTCTCACTAAAATGTTTACTGCTTTTCTGAGGTTTTCTGAGCATTCCTACCAGCCTTTTTTTTAATATCCATTTAAGTTTCTGACGGCTGTAAGAGACAGTTGGGCAGACTGTAACATGACAAAATTCTGTCCATTTTTGGATATGAAGATTCCAGTGTGTAACTTCTGTTTTTCAGCTTAATAGTCAGTGGTCCAAGCCTTGACTCAGGTTAAATTATTTTTGCATTGTTGAAAAGCAATATATTATCAGCATAATCATTCCTTTGTTTCTGGAGCTGTAAAGTAAGGAATGAACCCAGAACAAACTGCGGTCTTGGAGAATCATCCCAACAAAATTAAGTGCATATTAAGGCTTAGACATAGTTTTTCTTCATTCAGTTTAAAGTTGTCTACTTTCAGGAAGTGGCCTAGATTCAAGTGTTGATATCTGTATAGACAATACCATAAGAATAGTGCAGGAACTTGTATGCTGTTACTTAGCTGTCACTTCAACTTTTTGGAAAACCTGACCTTTTTTTATACATATGTGTATATATATGTATATATTGTACTTCTTTCACACCGCTCAAGATACATCTCTCTATTCAACTGTGAAATTCCAGAATAGAAGAAAAAATGAAACTCCACTTTTCTTTTTCTGAAAAGAAGATCATAAGAGTTGAGCCAATGGATTGAGACTGCCCAAATAGCCTTTGGATATTTAGAGACTGAGTTACTTCCCATGGTCCGCATGTAACACCAGCCAGCAGGGAACACAAATTTCTTTGTACCAGGAAGAAAGTACACAAAGAAACTTCTTCACTCTTTTTTCTCCTCGGAAAGATGGCCTGTTATCTCAAGGCACAGTTTCAAGAGGTAAAATCTTCATGTAGTGTATAGATCTAAAGCACCATAAGGAACAGCTTTAGCTGGCTTTCTAGCATTAATATTATTTTACCAGTATTATATATATATTGGCTGAAATAAAGTGTTACTGATTTCTGTATAAAGAAAGTACCAAACAGGGCAAAAATGAATGCCACTATATCTGCAAGCAAGAATTAACATTGCACTCAAGTACTGCAGGGATAGTTCTTAGGGGAGGTGAAGTAGACAGTTCATATAAGAATAAATCAGCCATGCTGTACCTTTTTTATTGTCAAGTTTTATTTGGTTGATTTCATGTCAAAGAAAAATCAAATTAAGAAAGAAGGCAGAGAGAGAAGGAAAAAATACAGAGTCACGGTGATAATTGTCTTATCATATAGTTAAGAGTTAATAGCAGGGTATGGAAGAAATACAATTTTCATCAGGTTAGAATGTGAGGGTGAAATATTCAAGTGTCTTTTACTGGTTTGTATGGCTGCATGATAAATAAACCAGTATTTCTGTAAGGTTACACCTTGGGTATGCCAACTGACTCCAAAGCCCCTGCTCCCAAAAATACCTCCTTGTCTAACTCAAAAATTATTCAAAATAGTCCAAAGATAAAAATATGTAAAAGGGACTTCGAAAGGAGATTCAGGAAAAGCCTGAGATCTACCATCAAACAGTTTTATGGACACAGAATCTGTGGGGTCAGGGTTATTGCTTTTCTTCTTCACTGACAGTGTATACACCTTTTTCCAGAGATCATTACACGTGCAAAGTATTAATATTTACCTTTGTCAGTTCCTTTTCCTTCCTTTTGTTTCTTTATTTTCCTGCTCTGAAACTTGTTTCAGAAAGACAAACAAAATCATTGTTTTAATTAACAAAGCAAGAAGCATTATGTGTCATGCAGCTCATACACAACAAATGAGAAAGACTTATATTTAGCTCTTTACCCAATAATGGACAGATGCTAGAGTGAACCCCCAGGATGCAAGACATTTTAAAGACCTTCCCATTTATAACTTGATATACTTTAAACTCTCTAAGGATAATTTTCATTATTTTTAATTAAATGCACAGCCTGAAGTATTTTCTACACATTACATGAGAGAGAAATATTTTGGATCATAGCAGCCTTCATTTCCACAGAACTAAACCCACAGCTAAAGAGAGTTTTGGAAATAGCAAGCTTTCAACAAACAGGCTGAAGTTTTGACTCTCTTCACTCACTTAAAACCAAATATATGTTAGTATTTAAATTTTCAAAATTTTCAATGATTAATTGGGTGAGCAAGAGAGAAAATTAGTTCAAAGCCTGATAGTTACAATATTATCTGGGAGTCACAGCTTTGGTCCCAGCTGCAACAAATGAGTCAGGATTTTATAGCAGTTAGGACCAGGTTAAGAAAAGAAAGTGACAGCCATTTTCCCAAACACATTGTATTTCCCTGTTATGAAATTCCTCAGGTGGTAAGAGACTTTGGTTTACAACCCAAGAGAGACAGAAGATGTCTGAAGTCGGGGTACCAGCGTACCAATGAATGTAACAATATGTACGGTATCCACAGCAAAAGGCAAGGATTATTCTGCTATATGGTGATTTTGTCCCTTGAGGAAATCTATACCCTTTGTTAGAAAATGCCTGGACGATTTGGGGAAAATTAAGCAACCACACATCAACAAAAAAACCCCCACCTTATTTATTCACACAACCCTATAGCTTATATAGATAATTTACATATAAATTTTATTTATATGCATGTTTATATTTTACTTTTATATATAAATAATACTAATGAAATTTTTTAAAAATTATGATGTCCCAGGACAAGCAAACAAGATGGGAGACTTTCACAAGCAAAGAGCAGTGAAAAACAAAGGATGAAAATAAACAGATCTGGGCAAAAAAGATTGTTGAGGGTAGAGAACATTGCTCTTTTGAGCATATTAAGTGCTGGCTTCAATCTCCTGTACGACATTTCACTTCACAGAGTGGTATACAGCCCTACGTAGAAACATACTAACAAAGGTAATATTTCTCTTCTTGGCAACAAAGTGCTTTAATAAGGCAAGTCAGAGTCCCTCTAAGGGTCAAGAATCTAATGCCCATAGGAATCAAATAACTTGACTAAGAATCCACAGAAAGATAAAGTACCCATATATGTTTTCAAAAAGAACTTGATTAATCAACTTTTTGAATGGGAAAGTAGTGTGAAAGGTATTTCCATTCTCCAGTATCAAGCAAACTAAACTGAATATCTATGATATGATGTATAAATTTGTAATTGCTACTGGAAAGATGGACTAGTCTACAGGTGCTAGAGACCTGCCTATATGAACTCACAAAAGGGAGCAGACCACTTAGCCAGAGTGGTTCTTGGATTGCTAAAAATGAATGTTTTTAAAAGTGTCATATGCAGAGCAGAAGAGTCTTTATTCAAAGCATGAATACTTGCAGCATCATTTCCTCCTCTGACTTCTTTTAGTTTTTAAACTTTCTTTAAAATTTTGCCAGACACTGCAACTTTCTATTGCAGATGTGCATTTAACTTAAATTGCAAAGGGTTTAATGAACACAGAATCTGGTAGATGAACACAGGAATTTCTCTCTAACCCTCAAGTATTCACACTGTTCTAACTCAAAAGTGATGACTGTCACGTCTTGGCATCTTTTTCTCTGTTCTTTGGGCTGGTTATATTTTACAGAGGCATGGTAAGCTACTGAAATGGTCCTGGTAACAGAAAATGGTTGCAGGAGCAGCTGAATGAGGATACACTCACCAGGACAGTCTGGAACTCACTACTGAGAACTGATGGCCATATGCTGTGGAAGACCATGCCAAGAGAATGAAATTATGCTAATCTTGCCCAGGAAGCAGACCAGCCAGGTTTCCCCATTTCCTAAGCCTAAAATCCAAGATTTTGGCTCTTCTGATTGGGAGTAGTCTCTGCCTTTTCTCTGACAGCTGTTCACATTTACATTAGCAAATCTCACAGTGAGAGGCTGGGTAAGGCTGCAAAATATCTTGTTAGTCATTTCAGGCAACTAGTAGCCACCTAAATGTTTCTTACCAATAGATTACCTACATAAATAAAAACTGATTGTACACTATCTACTGTAAATGAAAGCTTTTTTGTATCTTTTGATCAGCAATACATCAAAATATTCCATTTCTCCACCTAAAAGCTCTCCACATGCTTGCCTAGCCTGTGGCAGTTGCTGACAAAAAAAATCAGGATATACTCCTATATCATAGTGTTGAGTGTATAACAAGTAGATACAGAAAAATAGATGAGTAGCAGTCATCTAGACAGTCAAAAGAGGAAGCCATATCATTAACATAAAGTGAGCATTGCTGTCAGAACCACAACAGAACTCAAGTGGTAATGAACTTAAGTGACTGAATGAAAGATTACATAAAAAAGCATTACTACATAAAGATCACACAAACTCACAAACCATTCTCATGCAAACCATTTTTTTCTGTAGTAATAAAGCTGAAAGTCCAATACGAGTTGAAGTGGGAAAATAGAAGGCAAATTTTTCATTTGAAGATGGCTGAGATTTCTTCCAAGTCATTAACCATCTCAGTTCTGTATGAACCAAATCAATCTGAAAAAGAAAAGACTAAAAGCATGACATGGTTAACCAAGAGGTTTCTTGGCACTGTTTGAGATTCTTCTGACCTTGTCTAGTATGAAAGAAATTAATAAATAAGAATTTATTTCTAAAATCCAAACTGTCAAAAAAAGACACATATGAAAAATCAGTGCAAATTAAGTATTTTCTTTATTACTCTTTGACACTACTTTCCTGCCCCATTCTGTAATAATTTAATACATTACAGAAGAGAATAAGGGTTTAGAAACTTATTTATAATACATTGCAACAATAGTAAACCTGGAAACAATTTGTTGGGTTGAAAGTTGTTTAAAACTTGCAAGAGTTGATTGATAATTAAAAAACAGTGTCAACATTTATCCAAAATTTTTCATCCTTTGGATGTTTTCTCACACTTATTTGAATAAAACGATAATTATTTACATTCATTCATCTTTTGTTAATTTCTTTGGGGTTTTTGTTTGTTTGTTTCGTGGGGTTTTTTTACCAAAAACCCCTGCATATGAAAATTAAAAAACAGTTTTAAAAGAATTATTTGCAGCTCTTACCAATATCCAAAATAGAGTTCTAATATTATGCAGCCTTTAGGTCCAATAAATGAAGGAAAACATTGATAGATCCAATGAACAGCTGTCCAAATCATCCAAACTTTTGTCCTGTATGTAGTTTAACGGAAACAACTGGCTGTCAGACTACATTTCCAAGATGATCTGTCTTTAGGCAAGCCAAGAACAAAATCACTGTCCTTTCTAACAGCACTTTCGTACTAGCTAAAATTCAGAGCAGTACAACAGCAGACACAAGAAAAAAAAAAAGTAAACAATTGTAAAGAACTTCATAAAAACATCAGGTTTAATTTCAGATGAAAACTCACACCAGATAATACTTTACCAGAACATATTACCCTGGACTCAGATTCTTTCCAGACGACTCTCTCCTGCCTCTCTCCTGCCAGCACTTTCTTAAAAGAAGAGGTAAATGATCATCCTTCTCCAGATGAGAACTACTGCTCTGAAATAGTGTGCAGGTTGTGCCCATGAAGTGAGAGGCTTCCCCAGAGGGCAGTTCAAAGCAGGAGCTATGGACAGTGTTTGAGCAGTACTCACAAAAAGCTGGGCCATACACTCCAGTGGGAGGCCAACCCAGTACCTTGTGAGGTAGGGAACAGGTTTGGATGGTGTGATTAAAAGCAATTGAAATAAATCAGGAAACATCTTCTATTTCTGCAGACAGTGTTTGGGCATGTAGACACCCAAAGTGCACTTGCCAACCGTGGGTCATTTTCTCCCACACGAATTTGGGGATACAGATTGTGGTGCCAGCCTGAAGTCCTTCTGAATGCGCAACCCACACAGAAGTATTCAAAAAATTTGTGATCAAAAAATACTTTCTTTTAAATGGTTCTCTATCATAAAATCCAGGAAAAAAAAATATTTGAAATGCTAAGTAGTACCAACACACTGTGTATAAACATACATGGACATATATGTATTCTGTATATATCAATTTTATTGTTGAGCCTTAAAGTTGGCCTTGAGTTCAACTACCCAGGTTATTGTCTTTCTGTAATCTTTCCACCAGTCTCTGTAAGATAAAAAGCAATGAAAAAATATCTGCAAACCTACTGTGTGTTAATCAATCACCGTAGCCTTAGTTTTAGAAACAGTTTTGAACTCATTTCTTTTGCTAAGTTTCCAGCTGAGCCTCAAATGTTTGCTAATAGAAAATTTCCAGGGAATATTTGTCATATTGTGTTGAACAAATATCTATAAAAACTGTCAGATCTTAGGCAGTACCTATCAGTACAACATCCTTTACCTCTCCACAACTAAAGGACTGTCAGGAGGAAACAGTAACTATTGCACACACTTAATTTTTCCCCACTGAAAGAAACTTGCTCTTTTTAGGGGCAAGGAATACGTTAAAAATGTAGCAAATATGGTCCACACATTATAAAAAAAAGGTAATGTATACATTTTTCCCAGATGTTTGGGACTGTTGTGTTTAAGCATAACAAATTTTGGCAGAAAATAAACCTCCCTGCATTCCAGCTTGTTCTCAGATATCAGAGAGGCTGGGGACAGCTAAGCTTAGATTCTGGGTGATGTCCAATTCAGTACTATAAGGCCAGTTGCGTTTAATATATTGAACTATCATGATTATGGATGCACTAATAGTGCACTGCACTTTCAATTTAGGCACGTTCAATGAACTACCATAGCCAGACTTAAGGAGTTTGGTCACGTTCAATGAACTATCATGGCTAGATTTTAATGAATAGTACAGTTTATTAAAGCAACAGGAATACGTGTTGTTTTGGATTGCCGGTGATAAATACACTGTCTGCAAAGCATGTGCAAATAATAAAACAGTTGACTACAAGCACATTAAATTATGGAAAAACTCTATAGAGATTTCCGTTTCCTGGGGAAGCACTCGGTATAACTGAGGCATAACTGAGGTGTAACTTGAATCTTATAGGCATCCCTCTGGGGGGAGAAGAGAGGTTCAGCCCATCAACTGATCCCAGAAGTCAGCAATGTCCTCCCAACTTGTCTATGATGATGTCTTCCCTAGCATTCCTCCTGTCTTCAGCCCTTTTACATCTCCTAATTTTTAGGTGGAGCCTGAGTGACTCTCATCACATATACCTTTATTATGAATGGTGTAAAATCTCCTCACTTTACTTTTAAAGGTATATTCTAGAGAAATTCAGAGCACATGCTCAGTGAGGAGTGGTCACACCTTGGAGGGGGGTAATTTTGGGGATGGAGGTGTGTTTTGGTATTATAATGAGATTATAATAAGCAAAGTTCACCCGAAGAACATGTTTTAACATGTCACTACTCCAGAACTGGGTGCTTATGATATAAATCAGAAGTAAGACAATAGCATTGACAGAACCCCATTGTTTCACCTCCTTGCTTCAGTAGACTTAATGCAGGGACCTACTGGTTTTGTTCCTATCATTCCAGTTCCCCATCCCTGAGATGACATCACAGAGCCTGGCTGCAGTGTCTCCACTCTGCTCCACCCTCTGTGTTGTTTCTTAGAGTCAGCATACCAAGCTCCCCTGGTGTTGCTAACATCTAAGGTTGCAGGTTATGTTGCTTAGAGAATTATTATGGAACAGATTTTGTGTATACCCACTGCATTCCTCCCTGGAGGTTTGCCTTCCCTTAAGAGGAGGGGGGAACATATCAATAAGTCACCTCCAGCAAACATTCCACAGGGACTTCCTCAGTGAAAGCTAAATTAGGTACCACATCCAGAGGCAGCCAGAGGAGGGAGTGTCAAGGCTTGCCACATGGAGAAGGCCACTGGAGAGCAGACACATCATGCAAGAACTTGAGAACTGCCCGTCATAAAATTGTCAGTCCCACACTGAAATTATTCAACAGCTAACTAGATGTGAACCTAGAGAAGACATTGCTCTTAACCTGGGAACCAAACACTTTTACATATCTTCCTACCCCTGTTCCCAACATGTGCACACATGGAAGCAAGCAGATTGCCCACAATCCTGGAGGCAGACACTAATCTCTGTGTGCAAGATCCTGCTTCCCTAACAGCTGCTAGTAGAAGACTAGAGGAAGGTAGCCCTTGAAGAAGCTGGAAAACAGTGTTGAAGATACAGTAAGACTTAATGCCTTTCCTCCTAAGGTGGGAACGCTTGATACACAACAGCCAGCTATGACTACCTGAGGAAAGCTTGTAATCACAAGATATCACAGTGTAGCAGGAAAGTTTACAAGTAGCTCTCAGATTCCTTAGATTAATGAACTTCAACTGTGTTAAAATACATTGACTCTCTTACTTGCTTTCACACACAAGAAAACAAGGGTTAGCCACTCTGCCTACAACCAATTTCAGGATTACTGTGAGCTACCATAAGAGTCTCTACAAATACGTGGAAACTGCCAGCCAAACATCAAATCTTTCCCTGTGTTGTTTGCCCAACTGTGCAAGTCATTTCTTCCTACTTCGAGTTTTATGACATGACACATGGTGAAACAGAGCTTAGAGATAAGAACAGATGGATAGATAAAAAGCATGAACTATGGAAGAAAAAAGTGCGTGGGGGGGGTGTAAAGGGCAAAAGATCTTCAGGGAGAAACAGAGACAAAGAAGGAAAAAGCATAATTTTATTTTCTTTGAGTAGTATGGAAGAACTTAAAAAATTAAAAACAATTCTTAACACTAGCAAGAAGCCCTAGTGCTACCTTTCTGCCTTATGATGGCATTATCTAAGACAGTTCTTTGAATACAGAGAATCACATTTCATTAGCATATATAAAGACTACAGGATATAAAACTCTTATTCTCTGAAATACAAGGCAGATAGTATGCAGTATACCTGCAACTTTCTCTGGTTAAGCTGTGTAAGAATTTTATCAACACAGATTGTCCATTACTGAATGCTGAGCTTTTCATGCAAGAGACACAAGACACATAGAAATTATCAAAAATAAGAATAAGAGAACTTCAGAGTGCAAATAAAGTACATCCCCAGTTCTACATTCATGAAAATTTTATGGTTTAACACTCTATGTCTTTGTTCATACAAGTGCAATAGTTAGAAAACTTACTAAAAAAACCCCAGACTCTTTAAGAAAAAGCTGTAGTTAAGTCTTTGATCATGCTATGTTCAAATAAACACAGGTTTTGAGCCCTTTTTCCATAACTTTTGTCCCATTTATTTCCATTTAGGTTGAATACAGTTCATACAGAGAGGTACTAAAGTGAGAACCTCTAGCACTATGTTAATATGATGAATCAATGAAACAACTACAGCTGGCTATTGTTAAGTAAACATCTTATTTGCCAAAGAATACAGTTCAGTTATTCATAACAGCAGCCCCTAAATAGTTTCCTCCAGAAAAGCTTGAGTTAAATTTGCTAAACTGGGATGGCAGGGTTCCCTGTTCTCCAGAATTCTCCTGACTCACCATTCAGCACAGATAGAAGAAACGCAAGTTAAATTCCCACCTGCCTGGACAGATTTAACACCCAAAATCCTCTGGTAATGCTGTGGGAAAGCCATAAAGGTAGGTATACCTTTCCCTCTCTTGGTGTTCTTGTGCTTAAAACTTGGCTTTCATCAGAGCAGGACTCGAAGCTCAAGAAAGGGAACCTCCAGACTAGAGACCTCAAACTTTCTTTAACACTGTTTCAGCTCTTCACACATGGTTTGCAGCATACCCTGAATTCAGCAGGGGTTTGGTTACTGTATATCTGGGAAAAACAGAAACGTCCCAAAGCAAAGAACTTCTCAAAGATAGTATCAGATAAGGGGAAGCAGATAAGAAAATTCCCAGCCTGAGTGACATTGCAGATCTTATCTACAGCAATATGCCATGGCAAGAGAATTTCAGGTACGATGGTCTTACCCCTTTATATATTTTAAAAGTCAATACTAGTACTGCGTACAGAGATTCTAATTTCCAATACAGATCTGCAATAAACTGTTAAGCTACATGACAAAGCCATTGATTTCATTGCAGTTTTTAATGCATTTAATGTCATCAGAAGCAGAACAAGCACACAATCTGGTTTCAAGATGCTGAATTGGCTACGATGCAAAGCCTGTAATCTCTAAGTAACCAGAAGAAACAAAATAGAGCTCTAAAATATGAGCTTTAACAATACTGCTACACGTCAGAATATCTTGGAGTACTGAAGGTCATTGCATCCTGGGACATGTATTAATAGAAATAATAACTTACTTTCTGTTTCTTCAGTAAGTACTGTCTTTGTTTAGCAATAGACAATGGCTTCAAGTGCCAAACACAATAAAGTATGGAGCTAAAATATGAAACTCACCTGCCTGCAATCAGGTATAGGTATATTCTGAAAACTAGAAAAATAATTGTCTTTTGATAAAAAAATGAAAGTCCTTGGGAACAGAAATATTAGTTTAATATTATTAATATTAATTAATATTACTAAATAACTAGTATTTAGTTAAAAATGTCTTTGAAAATTTAACGGAATTTGCAAAAGTTAGGTTGCAGTATTTTTTAGTCTGGTCTGGAAGCTAGGAAAAGTTTTTTGAGATAAAATTCCTAACACCCTCTGATATGGCAGATCTATAAGACACGTAAATTGTCATACTCATCTGGGATCTGCTTCTACATGTAAAACTAAACTTCTTGCAGTGATTCCCTCTATGCATATATTTTTACTTCCCATTACTATTTTTTTACTTTATCTAAATTGTAATAGATTAGCCATTTCTTCTTTTTTCTGCATGTGGTATTCACCATATTTTTTATTCATTAAATTGCCTTCTTTCAGTCTTCTTTTATATTCCAGGTGATTTATCACCTATAATGTACTCTATTCCTTCATGATTTTTGTAAATTTATACCACTTCTTTGTTCTTTCTTGTAATATACTGGTTTCATAACAACATACTGCTGTTCCTTGATACCTACATTTTATTGAAGCAATAGCTAAGACCAGGATATTTGATATTTCTTGAAGATCTGCTAGACAAGGCAATAGATTACCTTGGAAGTATAAGGTTGCTAACTTCTGTTGGCTATTAAACAACCCCCCAAAAATTTGCATGCCAAGATAATTATTTTGATACACTTACAATTGATAGTAAAGTTTTATAAGAAATTGCCTTGCCTATGTTGGGTTTGGGGAGGTTGTATTCTGTGCTATTCTTCTTGAAACAGGCATTTCAGGGAAATAATTTGAATCACAGCAGGCAGTTAAAAAATTGCATTATCCCTGAGACTTATATAATAACTCATACTCAGAACCCTAGGTTTCTCCTTTCCTATTTTTTATTATAGATTTTGACTGAACAAATTTGTGATATACACCATCTGAAATAAAATGTCTTGGAGGGATTAATTGAATTAATCTCCTATTATTCCAAGAGGGAAGATCACACATATGGAATCTTTCCTTTGGACATCTGCCACAGCTCTGCTGTTTCAGAGATCTTCTCTGCAGCATCAACAGTACGTAATATCCCCCACAATTTCAACAGAATCTGAAATGACAATAGCAAGCCTGAGGACAGAAGAAGAGCTAGTTAGTCAAGTGAGCACCTCAAGAGTTTTAAAGTTCAAAAGGTAGTCAGAAGCAGGTTTATTTGATTAGCAAGTCTGTTTATTTTTAACTACAACATAGGTCATATAAAAAGATTTCTTAGAAATTACAGCCAAAATTTTAAAAAGACATTTTTTGCAATTCAGTTTATAATCAGATACCAAATTTTATAGTTTTTCAAATCAGGAATTTCTTAATGTTTGGACCATATTAAGATCAGTATTTAAATAAAGATAGTGTATTTAACATTAGAATAGGAAATCTATTTTCAGATATCTCAGCTGTAAATGTATGGCTTTTCATTATTTCGTAAACTTCAGACAAGCAGAAAACTTGCAAATTATTCAGTCATGATGTAATTTAGAAGTTCTATGTGCTAATTCCTTGATCTTTAACTCTTTTTAAAAGTTGAATCAACAACATATATTTATCAGAGAAATACATGGTATGGTATTTTGCTGGGTTTTTATAACAAGATGGATTATATTTTCTGGTTAAGCACAGGACAACAAATCTTGCTTGGGTCACCTGTCATACACACAAAGCAGATGTGGGTTGATACAGGTTTGATTGATAGTCCCCATATATCTTTGTTTCAAGAAAGAATCATAGAATCATAGAATCATTTAGGTTGGAAAAGACCTTCAAGATCATCGAGTCCAACCATCATCCATGCCCACTAAACCATGTTCTGGAGTACCCCGTCTACGCACTTTTTGAATACCTCCAGGGACGGTGACTCAACCACTTCCCTGCGCAGCCTGTTCCAATGTCTGACAAACCTCTCAGTAAAGAAATTTTTCCTAATATCCAACCTAAATGTCCCTTGCCGCAACTTGAGGCCATTTCCTCTTGTCCTATCTCCAGCCACCTGACAGAAGAGACCAGCACCCACCTCACTACAACCCCCTTTCAGGTAGTTGTAGAGAGCGATAAGGTCTCCCCTCGGCCTCCTTTTCTCCAAACTAAACAGCCCCAGCTCCCTCAGGCGCTCCTCATAACACTTGTGCTCCAGGCCCCTCACCAACTTGGTTGCCCTTCTCTGGACACGCTCCAGCACCTCAATGTCTTTCCTGCAGTGAGGGGCCCAAAACTGAACACAGCACTCGAGGTGCGGCCTCACCAGTGCCGAGTACAGGGGAACAATCACCTCCCTGCTCCTGCTTGCCACACTATTTCTGATACAGGCCAGGATGCTGTTGGCCTTCTTGGCCACCTGGGCACACTGCTGGCTCATATTCAGCTGGCTGTCAACCAGCACCCCCAGGTCTTAAGATCAGTCTAGATTTTTCAAGATGGAACAAGACTTTAGCATGAATTGCATATGCTCTGTCAGATTTTAATTCAAGATGAAACAGACCATGTTTACATGTTTATTCATTTTGTCTTTGTGGAAAGCATGGATTAGAAGGCCATTATTGTGTGGATGGAAAAATACGGAATGCCATTTAATTTAAAGTTCATTTTAGGTGGAAGAATCTTAGCAGTAAAGCAATGGGATTAAATTTATCTAAGTCAGTAAATCTGAAGAGATTTATGTATTTAAATGGCACCTATCATCAACATTTCAAAACTAAGCTTTGAAAAGTTTTAACCCTTGGCAAACTGCTATTTTGTTTAGTAGTATTCATATATCCCACTAAGACATCTATACATCATGGAAATAAGCTAAGTCACATGTTTACCAGCCAGTGTAAATATGTGTGGTGTAGTCCAGAGGTCAGTACTGTGTCCAGTCTTGTTTAACATCTTCATTGATGATCTGGATGATGGGACAGTGTGTATGCTCGGCAAGTTTGCAGAAAACCAAAACTGAGAGAAATGGCTGATACACCAGAGGGTTGTCACAGCCAGAGGAACCTGGAGAAATGGGCTGACAGAAACATCATGAGTTTCAACAAGGGCAAGTGCAAAGCCCTGCACCTGGGGAGGAACAGCCCCAGGCACCTGTCCATGCTGGGGGCACCCAGCTGGAAAGCAGCTTTGCAGAAAAGGACCTCAGGACAGAAAGTTGAACATGAGTCATCAATGTGCACTTGTGGTAAATGTGCACTTTACTTGTGGTAAAGAAGGCTAATGGTACCTAGGGCTGCATTAGACAAAGTGTAGCCAGCAGGTTGAGAAAGGTGATCCTTCCCCTTTATTCAATGCTGTTGAGACCAAACCTGGAGTACTGTGTCCAGTTCTGGGCTCCTCAGTACAGGAGAGGCATGGACATACTGCACACAGTCCACTGAAGGGACACAAAGATGAGGTAGAGACTGGAGCATCGCTTGTATGAGGAAAGGCTGAGACAGCTGGGACTGTTCAGCCTGGAGAAGAGAAGGCTCAGGGGGATCTCATCAATGTATATAAATACCTGCAGGGAGGGTGCCAAGAGGATAGAGCCAGGCTCTAGTCAGTGGTGCCCAGTGACAGGACCAGAGGCAATGGGCACAGACTGAAACACAGGAGGTTCCCTCTGAACATCAGGAAACACTCTTTCACTGTGAGGGTGACCAAGCTCTGGCACAGGTTGCCCCAGGAGGTGGTGGAGTCTCCCTCCTATGAGATATTCAAAAGCCATCTGGACAAGATTCTCGGCAACCTGTTTTAGGAGACCCTACTTGAGCATGGAGGTTGGACCAGAAGACCTTGAGAGGTCCCTGCCAACCTCCACCATTCCATGATTCTGTGTATACATGATAGTTGTAATGGCGTATGCCATCAGAAGACATGGAAGTATCCACACTTTCATATCAAGTCCATTCTCAAATTTAAGAAAGGATAGAACATCTAATTTCTTTTAAAATGTAATAAATTTCCTTCTGAAAAATTATTAGTAAGAATGTACATAATTTTAGACCATGATCTGCCATTTACTTAACTCAGTTGTATAAAATATGTTAATTTTTTTTACAGAGAGTGAAAGTCACTGGAAAGGACATAAAACATGTACCAGATAGCACACAAAAAATAGCATCCAAGTGGAAAAATATTTTCCAACATCTATTTTAAAATAAAATCAGCAGTTCATGAAAGTGCTGCTCTTTGTGTGTGCACCTAAGATAGCATAAAGAATGCAGTTTATTAAAAATTTGTCTTCCTGGTGGGGCAGGGAAACAAGTGAGATAATTAAGGGTAAAAATTGCTATTGACAAACTGTGTATGACACAGGCATCAGATGCACCTTAGCCAGGATCAGGAACAAGAAACAAGTTTTCCCTAAACTGAAAGAGTCATGTCTCTAGAATTTGCGAGAGAAGCAGGATGAATTAGGCATGAACAGCATACGATATACGAGTCTAGTGACAGGAACAGTGTGGGGAAAGTCCAGCTCAGCTGAAGTGCTCCTGCCCCTTCAGGCATACGCTGGACACTCTTGTGAGAGGATGTTTCCGCAGCTCTGAAGAAGACAGCCACCCCCAATACCAGGACAGAAGGTAAAGGTGCATTTTGATTTGGAATTGGTCTGGCTGCAGATGAGCAGCAGCAGTTCACCCTGTTGTGGCTGCTGTGTGAGGGGGAAATGTCATACATATTTATGACATAAAGGGATGCACTAAAATGGAAAAACACAGATGCCTCTAATTAAACAGATAATCACTGCTGATCCACAAGCTTCCTGGACAACAGGGTCAAAGAAAAGCAACCAGCCATGGTAAGAATACAGAAGATAATTCTCTCTAAGGAGAATACAGCAAATGTGAACACTTTCCTTAAGTTGTTAGTAGGACCCTGTTCAAGGCTGTAATAGCAACAGCAACATAATAATGAAGGCTTTCCAAGGCTTTCTGGCCAAGGTCCCTTATATATGACAATGACTAATTCTTCCAGCTCTCTTAACTCTCTGACATGCCACCAGGGAGACCGTGAAACTGGCTGTTGGTATTCTGAGTATCGCTTCACTCCAGAAGAAAGGCATCTGCAGCCTTTACTACCCCCATGCCTGCTGCCACAGAAGATGCTCTTGGGATATCGAGAATATGCATTCATCTTGCCTTTTGGATACCAGTAATTTCCCTTTACCCCTTAAATGGTAGGGAAAAGGATCAGTAGACATGTTAAGAAATCCAAAGTGTTATGAAAGCTACAACAGCAGAAAGAGCCCAGTTACCTCACAGCAGCAGAGATTTATCCTGGGCCTTAGAAAAATTGGTTATCATTATTGTTGATGTTTTAGGGCAAGGAATAGCCACTTGCCCCTAGTTCTGCACACTGCAGAATTTACTTGCAAGAAGCTTTTGGAGGAAAAAAAAAAAACAGTATTGCAGGTGCTTGGCCAGCTGTGATACAGAAAGCTCTCCCAGTGACAGCAACTTTTTAATATATCATATTAAGAGATTAGGATACAGCAGAAAAAAAAATAAATAAAAGAAAGTCAGTAAGTAATTAAGTACTGTAAGTCACTTAAACAGTGAATAGTCCAAAAGAACTTTAAAGGAAGTGAACTTCCAAAGGATACAGTCAGTCTCAATGTAAAAGGCAGAACTATATCTCATGGACAGAAAGGCAAGTACCAGTTCAACATAGCTAGAGATTTCTGTGAAACCTAATATTTACATTCACAGGAAAGAAGTAGAAGTAATGAAGGAACCAAAGGAAAGAACAAAACAAATACCTGAAAGGAAAAAACAAAACAAACAAACAAACACACATACACATGAAAGAGAGAACAAGTAGAGAAAATTGGATGGTAAGGGCATAGAAAGAAAAGGCCAAACATGAAGAGATTAACTCTAAGAACAGAAAAAGAAAATATAATTACATAAACAGGAGTATGGATCTTTTCATCTGCTTAAGTATAATTTAAAATCTAGTAATATAAATCTGAAGTCCTCTGCCTTAAAAAAATAATCTGTTATGATATATTTAAAGGTTCATTAAAAATCTGAGCAAACATTTTTGCATATATCTTTCTTTATAGTAGAGTAGATTCATAATTGTATTTCTTAAAAATGCAAACTTTAATGTTAGAAACTTTTGGAAGCAACCATTAAAATATTTTTAACCCAAACAGATCAATTTTTTGGCTTGTTGAACTAAAACAGTTCTTCAAAGAAAGCATCATTCTGAATCTCCCCTGTATTCTCCCAAGATGTTTTTTACCATGGATGTCTCAGTAAAACCGTGTCTCTTACAATCTTATTTTTTGTCTCCATTATCACTAAAATCCATAATCTTTTTTTTCTGGAGACATGAACCAAGAATGAATCTATCAGAAAACATCCCACAAATTATAAAAACAGGTAACAGATGTTTTATGAGGTATTTACAATACCTTTTTGATCCATAAATGTCATGCACCATGTAAGTACACTATATAACCTCCCTTTTGTCAATCCTATAAAAAAGAGAACCACACAGGGTCTACATTATTTTTCTTTCTTTATCAGCAATAAGTGCACTGATGGTCAAAGGTTCAGGAAGGATAATAAACCTAACTGATACAATCCAAAATAAAAATGCAATCAGCCTATTTAATGTTTTGAAGTTGTTATGATTACCTTGTATAGTAAAGTATAAATTCATTTGATGGTACTTGAAGTCTTTCTTGTTCAGGGTAGAATTATTACACAAGCCTTTTATTCACAGAGAGATTGACTAAGAAAATCTCTTCATATTGCATAGATCTTAGTCTTCCAGCGTGGATTTGTAATGCAATTAGAATAATGAAGATTACAGCTTTTTTTTTTTTTTTCAGTAAAATATACCATACTATAATGGCAATTGACATTCAATAGTAATATTTGTACACTTTCTAGCAAGACTGGTACTACACCACCATCATGTAGAAATGCATTCTTGAATTGCTGCCAAGCTTGTCTTCCTCTTTAGAGGTTGAAAGCTTGACCCATCTGTACTGGCTGCCAGGAAAAGAAGAAAGGACATGGTTTAGAAGATGGCATGTAAGAGTTCAGAATGGAAAAGTTGAACTGGGGACAGGAGAACACAGCATAGGAGAAGGTACTGTATCACCTTGGAGGTTTAACGGAAAATATTTGTGCCAATAAAGTTTGTGCCAAGCGTCCATTAAATACTGCATACAGCCCAAGAGAGAAGTACAAAAAGCCACTAATAAAGGCTGTTTCAGTATTCATTTCTCCAAAATTCATCTGCAAAGACGTCCTATTTACAAGTTTTGCTGTAATGTTTTTTGCTGACCTAGGGCATAATGATGACTTCATTCAAATGCAGCAAAACAAAATACAAGAACAGAGGTGTGTTTGTAAGTGAATAAAGCTATTAGTCTAGCATGGATAGCTGTGTGGGAGCAAAGACTTAATACATTTTTCTGACAATTCTGTCTTCCACCACTGCCCCGAATGTACTAGCATCTTATGTATTTTCTCATACTTTTTAATTTCTTGCCTAATTTGCCATCTGCCTTCTTGCTGTGACAGTGTTTCTCAGTCAAAGATGCAGGAGTTCAGGACTATTGTTATGCCTCCAGCTTCCTGTAAAACCCTCAGGCGCATTGCTAATTTTTGTTGCACGCTGAATAATGTACAATCCATCACAGACCACCCATAAAAATTCAGTATTATCAATTTTCATGAACACCAAAACACAGGAAGTGCATACTTTCAGTGGCATCATCTTCTACATTCTAGTAAAATGAAAGGAAGTTGAATACCTAAAATCCCACTGGCTTTATTAATACATGTTTATGAATTCAACCTGAATTCTAAATCTTTTTCTTATTTTTTCTTTTTTTTTTCTTAATTCTGTACTCTTCACACTTCCAGAAGAAATAATTTTGGTTTTCTTAAAGAAATGTAATAAATGTCATGAAGCCAGGAGGGGAAAACATGGAATGTTACCTATGAAGAATAAGAAACTTTATTTAAAACTATAGCTATTTCATAGTGCAAAAGCCTTCTCATCTAGTGCTAGAGTGAAAGTGGTATATGCTGTCTTCGTCAGCACTCCAGACACTTTCAAAGTTTATGTCTTTTTCATAGACTGCTAGAATATTCATGTGTCTTAATTTTTCTTTCAAAAGAACTAGCTAAGAAACTTATATCATTTGCAGTGCAGTACATCACTTGCAATCTATAACTAATACACTCTTTCAGTAGCATGCCAGTGAAGGATGTCAGACTGCAAGGAAGGGTTCATTTAACTTCATCCATTTTTCAGGGAAAATGTCTGATGATTATATAAGCTGCTATCAGTACTAATACCCAGATAGATAAATGCATTTTAAAAAGAAGTTATAATTTCTCAGTTTCCTGTTTGCAGTGGCTGATGAAAGTGGAGTATTTGTGCCCCGGATCTGCATTCTTTTTACTTCAAAATGGTCTTTTGCCATTTTTAGACTCAGAAAAATTCAGATTTATACAATGAATCTAATGCTTTCTCTCTTTTTTTTTTTTCCCTTTTTTTTTCCTTATGTAAAGGTTGATAGCTCACATGGGGGAAAAAGGCCACTGAGAAATAGCAACACCTCTGAATGGCTTTAATGTACTGTGGCTAGATTTATTTCTGGTTTGAGATGCCCTTTAAACACTGACAGCCACAACCTTACAGGCTTTCAAGAAGAGTCGAACCATTCAAATCCCCTTTGAAGTTTTTAAGATTTCCATTTAAATACATATCTATAAACCCCAATGATTTGGCCATTTAGAAAACATTAGGTTATTTAGTCTGACACCATAGAGCTTTCTCCACTTGTATCTCTGGCTTTGGCTGACTGAATATAACAAAATTAACTTTCCAACACTAGGGCAAACAGTTCTCAGAATTTGATTTTCACACTGTTACTCTGCCTTGCTGCATTTTGGTAAATTTAGATGTTCACATTTTGAAGCAAACACTCCCAATCAAAATACAGAGAGCTTAAGCACTTCTAGAGTTTACCATTAATTCCATGACTGACTTGGTCCAGCGTACCAATAGGGTAGTAAGCAGCCAAAAAGTAGTACTTACTAAAGTTAGATGCAAGGTTAAAAAATGTCCAGACTTGAGTTATACCATTACAATGAGAACAGCAAGAACTGATATAATTGCTATAATTTTTACCCTTTAGCTTGAAGCTTTAATTGCAGTCAATTCCACCTTTTTCTTGTGGAGTTAATACAGTGATCAGCTAAGAAAGACTCCATCGTCTGTATGTGTATAGCTATGTTAACTCTGCAGGAGTCCAAGCCTGGCCCTGTAGAAATTTTGAAGCGCAAAACAGTTCAGCTTAGAATTTTGGTGCCAGAAGGAAAGAGGTATCTTAAAAGCACATATCTAACCAGCAGGGTGGGAAGCCCCACTGTGTAAGGACGCTAGGAAAAGTACTACTGTGGAGAGTTGTAGTGGCACACACATACAAAGAAAAGAACAATAATTTTAAACATGAAATTCCACTTTTGATGAGGAAATAATTTCATGGGGGAACCTCTTCACTTAACATTTTCAGCTTCAGGGAGTGAGGGTTTAGACAACAATTGAAACGTGGGTTTATTAATTCAACCTCAATTCTAAACCTTAGGTAAGTAACCTACGACTCAGACTAATATGAAAAAGTCTTACACCCATGGTACCTTACCTAAGATCTTTTTAGTACAGTATTTAAGCATGTAAGATTTACACTGGGGCTATCATATACTTCAAAAACTGCATAATTTTTCCTTAATATTTTAAGAAATCACATATGTCACTAGGGAAAGGTAGGTTATAATCAGGGGAAGATAAGTAATAGAAAATAAATTGACCACATAACATACAAAAAGATTGAATTTAGGTAATATTATTCAGTCTTCTCTAAGTGTGGACATACAAATAAGCACTCAGAAGTAAAGACTAAGTTTTGTCAAAATCAGTAATCCAGTGCAAAAAATCTGCCTTTCATAATAATATGCTTCTAGAGTTATCTTCTGCAGGCTAAGACAAACTCATGTGGCTTTGTACACCATTACTAATAAAAGGAAGCCATTCTGACCTAGCTACTAGCTTTTCAAATTACATTTACTTTCTTTGTTCTTATCTTCAGTCAAAGCTAAAGTTCTTTCATGATTTCTTCATTGCTTGTAAATGGAGAAAACCTGGCACTCTTTCATTTCCCAGAACCTCTTCACCTTTTTCCCCCTTCCCTTTATTGCACAGAGTAAGTCAACTTCCTGGCACACCTCCTACTGCTTTTACCTATGCTTTCCCCAGGCTTTTAGGAAACACTTTCAATTTCTTTATTACGGGAATGATCAAAGACTTTCTTTATGTCTTTCTTCACCATTGCAGTCCTCAGGTGTTCCTGGCTTCCAGCATGGGCTCCTACAGGGCAGTGAAATGCTTCCTGTATAATTTCCATGGAGTCATCTAATGGCTGAGACCTCAAATCTGTATGTTTGTTTTAGCCTGATGCTACAGCTTTCACCAGCAGAGTAGCCATATCAAAGACATATATAACTTTTTATTTAATGTTAGGCCAGACTGGCTTATGCTGGTGCACATTTAGCTGGCAGTTTTATGTCTGAAAGGTCAGACTAGTAAAACATGTCGTTTCATAGTAAGTCTTTAAAACTTTCCTTAAAGAACTATTCCAAATATATCCTCAAATTCTATCTTGTACCTGCTGTTAAAAACAGCTCAGTAGAATATAGGTACATTTTCACAGGGGTTTTCCTCCTCCTACTTTAATTTTTCCCTTACAGGGACCTGGAAGGGGCATAGTGAAGCTCCATCCTAATCGTACGTGGTTTATTATCACTGGGCATTATTAATAGCTACAAATATTATAAATTTATTCAAATCTTTCCACCTGGTGTCTGAAGATTACATTGAAATCGTATTCCCAAATTAGGTGATTTCTATTCCATACTTACAGTTTCTTTTCCAATGATAGAAGATATTTCAGAACTTAATTTAACAATATGTTAAACAAAATGGAAAGATACAGTAGAAGCACTATTCCCTGTAATTAAACAATAGTGCCAATAATTAGATTTCATTTTGATGCTAAGAGAATTACCACATTTGCTTAGGCAGAAAAATGCAAAGTTCATTTGAATCCTAATGTACTATTCTGCAAACACTGTAAATCAAAGTAAGATGAAATATTCAAAGAAATATGAAATATTAAATGCAACACAGCTGAAGGGAGAAACTCCACTGTTGTCTCACATTTTGCAATTTCCCATCAGTTCATCAAATTTAGTAATAGAAACAAATTACAACAGGATATCTATTAAAATACTTAAGAAATCAGTTTAAAAGAAATTCACTCTAATAAGCATAAGACTGTGTACTTACTTAACACACACTGACAGGCCACAAAAGACAAATATAGTAGACTAGAACTCTGTATGAAGACTGACATTCACATTTGGGCTCTTAGTATATATTATAAATTATAAGGAAGGCTTGACTACCCAAATGTCACATTCTCAAGCTTTGACTGCTTCTTGAAAGTAAGCTTTATCTTCCCTTTACAGGATTCCAAAATGCAATAGTCCAAAACCCTCCTTTTAATATAATGTGCTAAGGGTTCACATACTTTCCTTAAGTTCAGTCTGTTATGCACGGTCCAGCATGTAGCTAAACCATTTAACTACCCTGAACAACAGCTGATAATATTTTTCAGACTTACACTAGGGCATGATTTAGGTAACAAAGAAGACCTCCTCGGGAACTGCAGAGGAGCAGGTTCAGGATCAAATACCATAATTTAAGTAGAGCAAGAATGAATTAAAAGAAGACAAAACCAACAGCAGCAGAGAGAAACTATCAAGGATTTCCATAGTTAATCACATTGCATTTTTCTGTTCATATATTTAGACAGAAGGAAGGGAAAAAGGCGTTCAGCTAGCCGCAGAAAGGCCATTTTAATCCTAGTATGTCCAATGATATGTGAACAATGTTGGGAATTTCAGAATACAAACTGAGCTGGGCTTATTATAATTATGGGGAAGTTATGCAAATTGTTTGCTTTAGCTGATAATTGCAGCCTCTTTGAATGGCTATGTACATTGTCTTCCCTTTCATGTTAGCGACTACTAATGTGACTTCTGTACCTGTAAGTACCTGTGAGTAATTTTTCAAACACTGCATAGGACACAAGAAAGTTACATTTCTGTGACAAGCCATGTTGCTGATGTGGTTCAGTGACACCAAATACTGTCAAAAGAGAGAAGACCAGAGGAGAAAATAAACAGTACTGCAGGCTAAGGATGTCCCAACCCAAAACTGTCTGTTTTCTAGACAGACAGGATCTGCAGGGAAGGCAGAGTTCAATGCAAGAAATTTCCATTGAGAAGTAGCAGTTAAAAAAAAGAGATTCAGGGGTTCTGTATCTAGCAGTAGGACAGCAAACACATCAGCTGTACAGTCTGCAGAGGGGGAGGGAAGGGATCAGCACCAGAGCTGGGCATATAGAGGTATTTAAAGGATCACAAGAGAGTCTGGAAGGGAGACTACATGGGAAAATTTCATGTGGGATTGCCTGCAGAGAAGGGGAAAAACACTCACAGGTGGGGAACTAGAAGGCTATGATGAGGAAGAACTAAAAAAGTGAGGAACCAGAAAGACAAGCATCAAGATAATCAGTTTCTTGGAGGATGCACTGAAATCTGAGCAGCCACAGAAAATAATTTATTTCCCCTGGCAAACGTGGGGTAGAGCAGGGAGGAATTGAGACAAGGTGCCACAGGGTTGACCACTGTAGAGAAGTGGGTCTTCAGCAGTAGAGAGCTGCAGGAAACTCTGAAGAGCTGGCCAGCATGCAGCCACCACCCCTGTGGTGCTCAGCATCCTGGGGTCCCAGCTGATGGAGACAGCCCTTCATGGGCAGTTATGCAGCTTTGCAGCAACGAGCCGAGGTCCTCCTCCATATCAGACATCTCGACATCACCCTCTCCCAAGCATCATTTGGATTTCTATTTTGGCTGTTTTCTCTTCCACTTTCTAGGATATCCCAGCCTCACTACTATGGATAATGAAGAGGTGACAGTGAAATTGTTCTGTTAGATCAGTCCCACCTCCAAAATAAGAAAGAAATATAAATATACAACTTGAGCCCATGGAAAGTGGCCTTGATCTAATGTGACCTGTGCATCAAAGTACTTACTGATGTCACCAAAAGAGATGCTTTGGGTACAGAAAGTATTGCGCTTTGTGTGGAATAATAAGAAATAATTCCCCTAGAAGGGGAATTACATTTTTGAAGTTGCATAACAGCAATCATTAAAGAAGTTGCACAGTGAATAGATAATCTTCAGTGTTAGGTTTTCCACGAATTCTTTGTGTGCACAAAGTTTTGGTACATTAGACTGAAGTAAGCATTTGGAAGTTTTATGTGACCATCATTTTAATTTATATTGCCTTGAAAGCAAGTACTTTGGAGTGCCTTACAGCACAAAAAAAAAAAAAAAAAAAAGAATATCAAATCAAATTATAACATTGTTAATTAAAAGCCCCATCAAAGAGAGATTTTTAAAAAGCCAAACACTATGCTTTTTAGTCATTCATTACCTAAGCAAAATATTAGTAGCTTCAATGTGAGATTTGTGTCAGTAATGGCTAAACAACTCAAGATATAATCCAAACAATGAAAATGAAAGTTAACACTTTCACAATATTTTCCCCTGTGAGGAACATTATATGGATTAATTACTTACACTGTGAACACTTCTGGTGTAAAGCTAAGACTTCTCACAACTCAGTGCAACATCTAGCAGCTATACTACTTTCTAACATGCAAAAGAGTACCCAGAGATGCTATATCAAATAGCTAATAAAAAACATTCTGTACAAACTAGAAGCACTCCTGTGATACAGTCAAGACCCTGAGTTACAGGGGAGATCCTTGATGCTACAGAGCTTTACCAAATAGCAGGGAGAAACCACATCAGACAGTGGAGGATGTTTATAAAACTACATAGCAGTGTGTAGATTTATGTTTGCAAAGTGGGAGACATGAGGAAGTGAGACACAGTTGGGTGCAGCTCTCCAAAGAGTCCAGGACTTCTACAGAGCTGATAGCACTTTTTGGTCTACTGTTTTGCTTTAATGGTCTCCAGTGCTAGAGAAGTTACAAGAACCACTGTAACATGATCATAGTAGGGCTTTTTTATCACTATGAATTGTAATTACCATTATATCCAGTTAAGTGGAACTTTATCTAAATCTTTCAAGTACTCTGCCAACCTACTAGACTTTGATATGCAGCAGGAATTAATTTTAGATTCCCTGAATAACTGTAATTACATATATTTTTTAAGTTTATTTTCACTTGAAAAAAAGTTGTCCAGCTTGAAAGAGTTTTAAAACCCAACAAGATTATACCTCATCTTTGAAGCACATAAGGAATACAAAACTTGCCAGAAAAGTTTCAATTTTTTCCTTCACCCGATCTCTTGATTTCAGCTTTTTGACTTGAGATTGTCATTGAGCATTTCACAGGTTTCTTTTCCTTACAAGTGATTACAAGTGATTTAAAACTAAGGAACTTGGAAAAGTCATTATGTTTTCTCCAATCTACATACAAATATAGATATTTGCTAATGATAAATTTCATTTGCCATAGTTATTACTAACTTAACTTTATGATGCAAAGTTTCGATGAATAATAACACAAGCAAAGTGGCAAACAATCCCAGTGTGGCAGCATTAAAATGAAAATGCTCAGATGCTAGAATGTGTTTGTGACCAAAGCATGGTTGACCCCTGCTAAGAATCAATACAACAAAGCACAGACAATAAGAAATCAATATGGTATGGCCATACCCAAATTACAGATAACAAACTTGGTAATTATGAACTATAACACATTAAAATAAATCATCTCTTCACCTGGAAGAAAACACAGTTCCATCAAAACTGATATCCTATGATGATACAAATGACTTTTTAATGTAATTGCTACAGCTGAATTCTGCCAGTATTGAGTTGATTGAAATCCAGCAAATGTATTTGCTCACTTCAACTGAAACTATAGTTTATTAGAAAATGCCTTTCATATGATTTGCTTTCCTGTATCCATAGAGAAATATATAATTTTCATTCTCTGAAATTGCTTTAACTGTTAACAGCTATTAGAGTTTAATTAATTTTCAAACAAACCCTTACACTGTAGGAGCTAAGAAGCAAAGGAAGAAAAATGTGTTACTGCGCATTAAGTGGTACCCCAGTGTAATTCATTTTCCAGCTCTTCATGTTTTTAGTAGCAGTCTCAATTACACAGCCACAGTTCTAGCCCATACCTTTAACAACTCACCATTTTGTGCCTACACCTCTTCCCTCACTAATGGTTGGAAACACAGAAGAAAGTCATACTCTCTGACAGTTTGGTCATGACCCTATTGCTCCATTGTACTACTTTTACTACTACCTTTAGCAAACTATATTACAGGGAAAAAAAAAAAAGGTGTTATTCTATAGCAATCCAATGAGTAAACCGAAATTGTTGCTCTCTGGGACCAAAGAAACCTCCTCAACCATCCTAGGAAACCGTACAAAGAATTAGTCAGTAGCTTAAAAACTTACAGTCTTCCTTATCAAAAAAAAGCAATAACCTGTATGCTCTTAGGAGTCAGGCTTTGACAAACAGGAGCATTAAATGTAGTCCTTTTTCCTTTTTGTTACTATGCCTGATTTTTTTTCTTTGTAGTAAATGAAAGGTTTGAAACACAAGTAGTGACCTGAAACCTCAGAGAAGAGCACTGCTTAAGCATTGATAACAACTTTTGTTAAAATTAATTTAATCTTTAATCTAGTTTAATGAAAACTAATCAATAGGTTGTTGGCACACATATTCAAAAAATATGAATTGGTTCATACAGTCTTGGTCAGAATGAGTCATGTCAGTGAAAACTGCCCTTTTCACATGTATCTGCAAAACAGTGAAAGATTACAGGAAGGAAATCATGTGACATTTTATACCCATCATCTGAAAGGTAATAATAACCTTTGGGGTTATTGTGCAACCAAGGCTCATCAATCCTAATCAACTTCAGCTCTAAATCCCTCTGAGGTTGGAACTGACAAGAGCAAGGTAAGGTTGGCTCGGCAAGAAAGATCTTGCAGGGAAGGAGTCTGAATGTCTGTATTTGAAGAGCAGTGCTGCATTGGCATGCTATAGGCTCTTATACAGAGAGCAAGAAATTTGCGGTCAGGAGACCCAGGTCTGGCACAGCCTAGAGGCACCATGTTGCAGGAATGGAGGTGGAGGGGAAAGACATCCTCCTCCATGCTCACATAAAGCATGAAACTGCTACACAAAATGCCCTAAAATGGGCAACAGACTGCTAGCTGGCAGCAGTACTTAGCTACATCTCACAAAAAGGAGAAGCATTAGGCCACTTCCTTCTGCCTGGGAGCTCTGGCAGCCTTTATTTATGTGTCTCTCTATTTGACCTGAGGCAAAATGTCTCTGCACAGCTCCTGAGCTCAACACAGAATAGCTGAGGTCAGGATTGTAAAAGGTCGTGCTTAATAGATTTTGGAATGTGCATAGCATTCAACATTAGTACAATTAAAAATTGTTCAGTTCTAGAGATATTTCCAACTCAACATCCAGAGGAACAAGGCCAGTGAAGAGAGTGAATAGGCCTAATAGCCCAGGGTATTTTGCAGATCTCTTAATGCTGTGAATGCAAGAGAGAAATTGGCTTTCAGTTATTGTTTCCAAACGTTATTTGCCTTCCTGTTCAACCAATTACCCTGGAAACAGGAGGAGAAACAAAACATGATGCAAAGATTTTTAAGAACATTAATATTTGGGGAATTTTCAAAATTGCCTAACATAATCTCCTTAAATTATTTCTAAATAGTTTTTATATTACACAAAAGCAAAACTTAAAGAAGCTCAAGCTGGCCCTGGAAAGGAGCTTTTATCAGTCATAAATTACCAAACTCTATGTACTATCTTTAGAGATAGTACAGGGGGAGAAAGTAAGAGGCAGTAACATTCTCCATTCTTTTTTTTTCCTTAAACTGTGCCGTTTTTTTTTTTCTTAAGCTGTGTGGATTCTAATCTCTGTAATGCTTTCACAACACAGTGACTCTGTTCACTTCCACAGAGTTGTGCTAATGCTCAAATTACTCTACAAAGTAGAAAATCAGACCCCTTTTCAACACAAAAGATTTGAATGAAAAAAGCCACACTCATTTTACTTGAGAATGGCAGTCTAAAAAGGTTATAAAGTGATAAGAACTTCTTGCAAGTTAAAAAACATAAAGTATGTTTAGAAATTAGCTTTTAGTTAAAGCTGACCTTTTAGAGCATACTGTGGCTAAAGTTCATCTTGCTGAAAAGTGTAATTGATAGATTAATTTTTTATTAATAATGTATCCAGTGAGGCTCACCCTTTGTTCCTTTTGGGTTTTTTGTTGTTGTTGTTGGTCACATGCTGTCATTATCTGCACACAAATCACAGTTTGCTCTGATTATCACTCAGAACTGTCTGGCCATCTTTTACTTTGACATTTCTTCAGAGCTGTACAGATCTCTTACATGAGACTCATTTTCTGCACATGTTCCAAAGCAAACAGTATTTCAAACAGACTGTAGCTGTTCGTAAATACCTAAGTCAAACGTTTTCTGGCTAGTTGATTGTGCACAAGTTATGGCACAAGCAATTTAGTATATGCATACAAATGTGCTTTTCTCCTTATATGCATGTGTGCGTAAGTGTAAACATTTCTGTATAAATATACAATACAAAGGTACTGTAGGGAGAGGGACTTCTCATGGATTAGGCTACACATAGGACAACAGCAGATAGCAGGCATGCCTATAGCTGTCTACCTACAGTATGGAGTCAGGGAAATTAGGTCAGACTTCAAACCATTTCTAGATATTATTATCAATTAATATGTATAATATGATTGAAATAACCAGGGAGCTGCAAAAGTCCTGTGTACAGCCCCCATCAGCTAATATTTAAAATAGGGAAACAATGACTAGACATGATTTAGGGTTTAGGAACTAACTAGTAGACAATGGGGCTTTATGTTTATATCAGAAAAGGTAATGGATTGTGGTCTGGTCAACAAACCCTGAAGAACCGCTTGGAACTGCCAAGATTAGGGAAGAAGCAGGTAAAAGGTAATTCCTACAGGGGGAGACTGCAACTGCCCACTCATTGACTACCTACTCAAATGACACCACCTACTCAAAGGAAGACAATGAAGGAAGAAGACAGACTCTGTGCGCTAATTTGCATGAGGGGCGAAGAAGAAAGAACCAATCATTAAGGAAAATAACAATGAATATGTATTCGTTAAGTGTATAAATGTGAGTATATTTGAGACAAGGGTGTGCTGTCTTGAGACAGGCACCTATTCCTGTGCATCAATGAAATTAATTTGAAAATACCTTGACTCTGTGTGTTATTGGCTTGCATACCGGGTAAATAAATCTGCTTTTAGGACAACAATATGATACCTTCAGGATGATGCAGACACATTTGGCTGTGGCTGAGCCAGGAAAAGAGACTGCTATTTGCTTTGAAAATGAAAACATAGGATATACTGAGTTTCATGGATGAGCAATTTAATATAGCACAGAGTAGTTTCTATTTCTATGTCTCTAACCAACTGATTTGACATTCAGAAAAGAGAGTTAAACTAGAGAATGTATCTGGAGGCCCTGCAGTCAAAGTCTTCATTCTGGCCTCAGGACCACTGGCATCACAGTCCTCATACAGAACACCACAGTCCTCCCAACCAGCCCAGCTCAGCAGGTCATCATCCTTCTTGGCTGCCATGATAACACTGATGGCTGACCCCTGTGCAAAGATACACCACTGATTGCATCCCTCTGCCCGTTCTGATATTTAGCAACACATTGTAAACAGATGGCATATGCTATATGGCACAATTACAGCTTCATTTCTTCCAGGTTTTCATATTTTTTTTAGCTGTTCCATGACTCATTTGGCAAAAGGCAAGCATCAAATAACTATAATAATAATTCTTCTGGTCTTTACTACAATCTCTAATGATCACTGTATGATTCAGCTAATGCATGTTATAACATACAAATAAGATGATAAAATACATCTGTAGCATACTTAGTAAAAACCTGGGTAAAAGAATTTTTGTACAATTAAAAATAATTTTGCTTAAGTAAACTTTAAGAAACAAGATCAGTTCAATTTCTTAGGGAATAGAGAATCTTAGAAACAATGACTTTCACCTTTGCTTCTTGTGGTGATCATACGTTGATCTCATGGAGAACTGGTTGAAATTCTACTACTGTGTTTTAATGTCACATCAAAGCAACCTATAGTCTTCATTAAAAAAAAAAAAAAAGAAAAAAAAAAGAAGAGACAAAAAGTCAACTACCTCAAACAGATGACAGTTGCAAGGAACTCCCAACAGCAAACACCAAGTCAAAAGAAATCATCCACACCATGAAGAAACTAGAACAGCATCTCTATAGGAGGTCAGTGGCAACTTCTTTGATTCTTACCATCCGCCTTGCAGTGAAAGCCTGCTCCAACATAAATGGTAAGGGCATGTGCTTCTGTGGCCACAGCAGCATCCTCAGCTAGGGCACACAGTTCTGGCAAACTCTAACCACAATGTAAAGCCTCTTTGAGCTTCCCTGCTACACTCACCAATGTACATAGGAAGGCAAGAGCATTTTAGCCTAAAAATAAACTTTCCAGCACAGCACATTCAGACCCACATCTCTTGCAATTGCAGAGACCATCTACTCAGATGCCCCATTTTAATATGGCATTTCTACCCCTAAACCAAAAACTCTGCCCCAGTCTGGTCAACTGCTGTTGAAAACCTGATCACACAAAAAGTATAATGATATCTGATATATCCTGTTATATTTAATCTTTGTATTGACTGCCATGTTGGTTAACCTTAATTTGAAATCAGTCAGACTACCCATCTTCATGAACAAATTCTCAGCAACAAGAGAATAAAAATGTTGGGATATGTACTTTTTGCATTCACTAAGCAAAGGTATTCTTGATTAGTTTCTAAATCAAGTATAACATCTCCCTTCTTTCCATAGCTGAAGGAATTGTTAGAAACCTTTACTTAGAGCATCAACTATGAAAAGCCTTCAGTAACCATTTTTATACTGTAAGAAGTAAAAAAATCCAGCATGCTTAAAAATAATTAAACAGTACTGTGTCAATAGCTTTAAATAAAACATGGTTATTTACTGCTGTTTTGAAAGCTGTTCATTTTCTCAAGAGAAGAATGCCCCATGTGTTTATAGTCAGAAATATATATTAGAATGTTTTATGCTAAAAAGTATGTAGATTGCACTAACAAATAATCATAACTGATCTGGCAATTAGCAACTAAGTTGCTAATTATATGACACCATATTTGCATAGAAATCTTAGCTGCACTACTACAAAAACTGATTGAGCCAATTTTCCGACTCAGATTTCATCCTTTCCTTCACATTCACAGTGGATGCTAGTAAAGACTATCTGGATAGGATATGTAAGATATGAACAGTTTTTTTACCCAAAGCTGTGTTTAATTTATTAATTCCTATACCAATAGCTGTACCAATATTATGAATTCTAAGCACGAAACCGATTCCCATTTCATACATGAAAACAAGGCTGTGTCAGCTATGTCTACACAAATTTGCATTTCTGTTGGGGTTTTGGAATCAGCAACACAATTGTTTTCTTTCATTAAACCCATCCAGGGACAGCTGACACTGTGAGTGAGTCTACTTGTTCTGCTTTGGTGGCTATATGAAAATTTACAACTATTCCTGATGATCTTTTAGAAGTCAAAGCAATCATAAACATACACATGGAGTTATTAAAAAGCAAGCTCTTAGGAAAGTCAGTTTGTAATATTGGTTATGAATTTGGCAAGTGTTTTCACACACTAAGACAATGATGGATACACACAGTGTGATGCAATTTATGAGCACTTTAGCTGTGCGTTAGTGATGAACAGAATGGCCATGGCTATTTGCTTCATTACTGTTTACTTTACCAGTGCAAAGCCAGAATAACCTCCATTTCAGGACCTGAGTCCTTTTTACATTATCAAAGCACTGTGTAGAGTGCTAAAACTCTTGACATTTGGTCATCTGCAAATATTGGGTCAACACCCACATTCAGACACTTCTGTTGATATAATTTTTCCAGAGGAGCAGAGATCATGTGCCTGATAAGTTCTGAAACTCTTATAGGCATCTGTATAGACATTTCAGGGGGCCAAGGACTATTATGTAGACATTCACTCACTGTTCTGTAGTAATTTAGGTATTTACAGACATAGAAGACCTGCCTTTGGCCTAAGAGCAGGGTTGATATTTTTTATATTTGCAATGCTAGGATAATTATCTTTCACGTTAATCTTTGGAGACAAGCCTGACTTGTAGCAATAGTTTCATCAGTCCAAACCAGTTTAAAAATACAGATAGCTTTTGGGAACATAAAGTTAAGGTGATATAACTGTTCAACAATTCCAATGCAGACAGCAATTCATGGCTTATCATAAACAACATAAAATTGGAATGAAAAGCTTTCCACACAAGTCTTTTTTTCTAGAAAAGTCTGGCAGAGATATTACTAGTTCTGCTGTAAAATCCATCACAGGAGAAAAATATGCAAAGTATACAAGCGTATAGATATACAGGTCACATACATAAACTATTCTTGCAAGGTTTTTGTTGATAGCAAGATTGCAGTTGCCAAGATCACCCACTTTTTTTTTTTTTTTTTTTTTAAACCCATCCCTCCATCCTGTCAGCTTCTCTTTCTCACTTACAGCTGATTCTGGATTTCTCTCCTATCTTATGCGGCACCTCCAGCTCTGCTTGATCTGATATATTTATTCTTAAAATGGTGTCACATCAGGCACTGCCCCTTATGCTGCCCCAGTAACACTAGCTTTCACAGGCTGTTAACTGGGATGTTCTCAAAAGCACTTCTCAGCCTTATGGCACACTCCCAACAATCAGAAATGTTTCTGCAAACTGATGTCCCAGGTTAATACTTCCTCCTCCCAGTGCCAAAATGAAAACATATTCTGCTGTGATGTGTGTAAAAATCCAGTGCTACTTATGGAGGTGTTGTCCCACGAATGGGGTTCATTTATCCTGTGTGCAAGCCAATAACACACAGAGTCAAGGTATTTTCAAATTAATTTCATTGATGCACAGGAATAGGTGCCTGTCTCAAGACAGCACACCCTTGTCTCAAATATACTCACATTTATACACTTAACGAATACATATTCATTGTTATTTTCCTTAATGATTGGTTCTTTCTTCTTCGCCCCTCATGCAAATTAGCGCACAGAGTCTGTCTTCTTCCTTCATTGTCTTCCTTTGAGTAGGTGGTGTCATTTGAGTAGGTAGTCAATGAGTGGGCAGTTGCAGTCTCCCCCTGTAGGAATTACCTTTTACCTGCTTCTTCCCTAATCTTGGCAGTTCCAAGCGGTTCTTCAGGGTTTGTTGACCAGACCACAATCCATTACCTTTTCTGATATAAACATAAAGCCCCATTGTCTACTAGTTAGTTCCTAAACCCTAAATCATGTCTAGTCATTGTTTCCCTATTTTAAATATTAGCTGATGGGGGCTGTACACAGGACTTTTGCAGCTCCCTGGTTATTTCAATCATATTATACATATTAATTGATAACAGAGGTAACTGGGGCAGGTTCATTTTTATTTAACTGTATGGAAAATGCTTCTTATTGTTTTGTTTTGGTGCATATAGTTTCTTGTATCATTTTGCTGGCTTAATGTTCCACTCATCCTCTCCCACTATCTATTATTTCACTCATTTCCCACAACTTTCTCAAAATTAGATTTAAATTCCTTGGAGTAGCAATTTTGTCTAGCTATATGCTCATTCAGTGGGGACTAAAACTTAAGCCTTTAGACATTACTACAATAAAGACATGGAAAAAGCAGTGTGACATCAAAGGTCTGTTGGTTTTTTTCTTGCAAGAATGGTTGCTAAAGTTATCATGAACCTCTGAATGATTTTTGTGTCTTTCTGGCAATGCTATGAGTCATCTGTTTGTTCTCTTTTTGTCCTTATCTTTGACGACCTACCTTGGCCATCATGTACCCAAGAGCAGTAATTCACCCCTGTGGTGAATCACCATTCAGGATTTAGATGTTTCCAATGAGTCATACTTAACCTTATAGCAAGTAGAATGCTTAGACTACATAAATTGTGCACTTTAACTGTGGTGTGTTTAAATGTCCATGTCTGGAAAACAAAATTACATATTTCAGTGGCAGAAGTAAAATGAAATGTTGAACAGTAGTCCCTACTTTAAAATCTGCATAAGTAAATCCATTTTTTTTATTAATTTAAAAAACATTGGTCAAAGTATACATAAGATAGAGCTCCCTTCCAAAATTTTTTCCATCACAGCAATCATGGGCTTAACAACCTTAAGAGCAAATATTTCTAACAACATGTCCCCCATCTGCAAAGCCTGATAACATCAAAAACTCCCACCCACAAAACAAAAGATTTCAAATCCAGAGATTCACAATGAGTTCAGGGACTGCCTTTCAGAAATTAGGCACACTCAGATACACATTTCAGAAAAATTTATTGTATTGCATTTCCTTTCATCTGCTCTTCTTTGCACTGTATTATCCAATGCCAAGTGCCTGCCTTCTGTTATAAAAATTCGCCGTGAGGAAACATTATTTGTAATCAACATTCACTCCCATTAGCCTGCACAGACCACCTGTAGTTAATGAGAAAGCAGGGTTGTCTTTTTTTTGTTTTAATTTCCATTCTTATTTAAGAAAGGAATTAGCTCTTCGGAATGATGAGTGTCAAAGAGACTGAAATGAGCAAATGGAACAAAATAAGGCAACAGGGTTTGCAGGCAGTATGTTGTCAAAATAATTTATTGGCTCCAAGGGGTGTACCAGGGGAGATACTAAACTGAAGCTTTATCCCTACACAGTAAATTCAGACTCTAGTCTTGATTTGTCAGCAGGAGGACTCTGGCTGCTCTAAGTTCCTCCTGAAATTTGCCATGATGGGCTCCCTGAAAAACCCTCCTTCTCCAGCCATGACCACTGCACTGGTGAGATTCTACTTATATTCTCACTCATTACCATTAATAAAAGGAAAACTACTGAAAATTGCTTAGTTTTGTGGAAGAAAAAAAATGCAGTAAGACTCACAACAGTGTATCGTACCTGTATCATCTGTAAGGGGCAAATAAGTTTTAGTTTCATTGGTTATAATAAAACTTCAAACTATATTAATGAATGTTATGTAAGATATTACTGATAACAGTGATGTGTAAAGACTTTAAAACACAGCCTTCTTTCTTTAAATCTCTACAGAGATGTGAAGAGAGGCCATTGGCTTTTGTGCACAAATTACAGGATACCTGGATTAACAAAGTGCAAATTAGTAAGGCTTTAATATATTTAAATGGTTTCAGATCAAAACATTAAGTAACTATCTTTGCTACTTAAGATGTGTTTAACACTAGAAATTATACATTCTCTTGTTAAGACACTGACACTCAACTGTTAAAATGTCTTAAATGCCTGGTACTTCACCTATGTATTCAGCCTCCTAGTTTCAGCTGAAAGAAACTTAAAACATCTATGCTGGTATAAAAATTACAACTATAAAAAGTAACAATGGATAGAGTTTGTAGGCATGCCTGATGCAAAATACTGCTGGTGCACATACCCTACAGATACATATTTGTTTGTTCATTTAGACTTTAAAATGTACCTGGACAGAATAGCAGAGAGTATCCTACTTAAAGCTGATGTATATCAGCATGTCTGCTCAATGGATACAAAAGAAAATAGAATTATTAAGTCCTTGGTATTCAAATTCAAGTCTATAAACAATTTTAAACATTCAGTAGATCATCACACATGTCAGAATATGCATACTTTATTGTCAGTGCACAAGGTAATGTTTTATAATTCCACAACATTTCAACCTCAGACAGAAAACAATCATCTCAAGGTTGCTAAAGCGCATGTTCCAAAGTGGTAACTCAGGTATTGACTTATGTACTGCGCCTTCCACCTTAAAAAGGAAGAAAAAAACCTGGAAAATTGAAAGTTACCTTGGACACTGATGCAACAACTATTCAAAAATAGTCCTGTAGCAATAATCATGTTTCTGATGGGAGTTCTGCAGAAAGGAAAACACATATTTTCTGTTAAAGAACAATGAACTTAATCTTCATCCACAGACAGTATAGTAATACTACATAGTTATCCATGTAATAGTGATTTTTAGGCTAACCTCTGTAAATAAAGTGCAAATACAGATCAGCACCTCACAAGAGACAGATCAAAAGGATGCAAGCATATGGCTGCTTGTGCAGAATTGTCTCTTATGAAAACCTTACATAGTGTATCGCTTTAACAAATTTAACTTCCTTCATTACTGGGCTGTCGTTGTAGAGTGCTATTCCCTCCCTATTATAAATCACAAATGAAAGATAGACATTAAACAATTTGCCAGGGGCCACACTTGGACAGCGAACTAAATGTGGGTCTTCCAAGTCATGTCTTAGTGCTCGAAGTGCTTAGACAACAATTCTCAGTCTGCAGAATGTGAAATACCAGCTGTAGCAATCATCAAAATAATTAAAATTAAAAAAAAAAAGACAAATAAGTGAGAAGTATGACTATACCGACACCATTAAACCATGACATAATCACACAGGAGTCATAAACTAAATAATCTGAGAAGTATCTCCAATTGCCTCCTCTGTCAAACCTCTGAAAAAAAAGCAGAGGTTTGTTAGTTCTCATTAAACATTATACTGTACCCCAATATGGTCACTCTTGGTCTCAGTGTTTTAGCTTGATTTCCTGTTCGTAAATATAGAAAGAGTTATGGTGGAGTTAAAAAGTATATTCAACTATCATGTGATATAAAAAGTGACATATCACTAAGCACTTGATAATCATTCAGTACCCTTTCTCCATTTATCCTCCCCTCTTTTATTTTGACATGCTTCTGGAAGGCAAACATGGCTCTCTGTCTACAATGATTTACTTGTCATCTCTGAAAGAAGGTAATCTGTAACTTAGAGGTAAAAGTCTTCCCAAGATCTCTCTTTCATTCTTAGGACACTATTAGACCAAACATAGGAGATAAGTAAAAGCAAATTCAATTAAATATTTCCTACAAAAGAATGTTCTGCCATTGTTTGACCTGTCAAGAAAATGAAATGTCAAAAAAAAAAAATACCATGCATGCAAAACATATAAGTAGAGCAAATAAACAGAAACGGAACAGAAGATGCCATACAGTATTTCAAGCATACTCAAAATTTGTTACATACCTAGAACATACTGAATTTAAAATGTTCTTCAGTCAAAAGATAAAAATTAGCCCAATTTTAATGTTGTCTATCTTACCATTTCAAATTATTACAGTTGTAATTTATTTTATTTCAGCATAATACAGAAAGCTTTATGTTCTCATGGAAATTACAAGAAATGAGATTTGGGGAGGCAGGGGGAAGAACAAAACTTACATGTGTAACAGACTGCTATACAAGAAAACTGTTGTGTTGCTTTCTTTCTTAATTCAGCACTCTCCTATGGACAAAGGGCAAAGAAAAGAGCATGGAAAAGCAAATGCAAAAGCTAAAGCTAGGCCAAAGATAAAGGAAAGAAAAGAAAGACTACCAAAAAAACCAGTTTTTGTAGTCAGTTTACTTTATGATCCACGTATCTAAAATAACACTCTAAAATAGCACAGACCTATCTTTTTAAAAGACCTGCTGAACCTTAAAAATAAATCTTGAATTATAAGTGCTTCCTATAAAACTAACACAATAGCAAGGTCATTTTTCTTTTAGAAAAATAAGTAATTCATCTTTGTTAGCAGCTGCAGAATGGTGCTACGTACCCAGAGGACTGTCTCCCAGCATCCCGAGGTAGGGTAGCCGCAGGAGCAGAGACACACCACTCGGAGAGAAAACAAACCTGAGGTTGCTTTGCTAAGCGGCATGGGCACAGCTGAAAGGTCGTGGGGGTTGTTCTGCGATTCTTGCACAGTCTGTGCAGATGTGTTCGCACCAGCCACATCCCCCCTGTCCAGCTGGTGACAGCACCACAGGCACACAGGACAGGACAGGCACCCACCGGTCTCCTGGTCGGAGCCCAGGCTGGTGGATGGCTTCCCTGCACACCCTTCGCCTTGGGCTCTGCCTCTTGCCAGGTGCTGAACATCCCTGGATACATTCCCCCCGGGGGTTCCTTGATGTCATTATCGTCAATGTTTCTTGCTTCTTAACCAAGAGGGTCCACACAAACCACAAATAGTCACCTAGCCTCAGGCCAGTCTCTGACTTTCTCCATATCTAAAGCCAATTAGCAGTTGTTAGCTGAGTTACTACTGCCTTCTGACCTCCTGCCCCAAACCAGTTACAAAGATGTAAAGTTGTTAAAAATCCACTGGTGCTTTCTCTTTCCCTGGCATTCCTAAACCTTTAAAACAGCACAGATAGGGTTCAGGTCTCAGTTAACAGTGCTTTCAGGTAGGTCTCCACTGTGCCAAGTGTCTGTGCTGCTTTGTTTTTCCAGTATGTACAAGGACCATTTTATCATTGAGAGCTGGGCAAGTACACTTTAATCCTCATCGTGTCTGAGAGGTGCTTTCAGGCATGTGCTTTCAGCCTGTGATACTTAGAAAGATCTCAAATAGCAATCTCATTCTCCTCCTGCCGGGCTAAATACTATAGCTGAAAATTATCTTTCTTTTCCATCAGGGAAGCCTGCTTTTTGAGCTGTTATAGACACCCTGACTAGTTTAATTTTGTTTCCTATATCCCAAGCAAATGTTCCAACTACTTAGCGGCTTTGAAAGAGGGCTTAAGTGTCTAACACTAGGGCAGAAATCACAGCCATGAATTCCTTTGCTGCTTACTGGTGACATGCTGATGTCAGATACAGAAAATCCTGTGGTAGATTAGAAAGTCCTGTTTTAAATTAAGTTAGTTAGCCAAGATCATTCTGATCTTTTCTATTCTTCCGGTTTAATGGTGCCTCACTTGGAGACCAGTTCTGATCTTTTCTACTCTTCCTGATTGATGGTACGTCCCTCTTGGCAGGAAAATGAACCACTGATCTGACACAGAGTGACTTAGAGGTCAAAGTGAGGAGGGGATACCTCCTCAAATGACCACCGAAGACCACCTGAGACCCCCGTGCATGTGGAGAAGGCATCTGATGTGTCATGGTTATGTAATCATATGCATATGCATTAGATAGTTTGAAAATGTATTAGGTAGGAGTAGTTTAATAAATTAGATGTAATTATGACTGTATAAAAGGGACACACCTGATGAATCTGGTGTGCTTGATTTCTGGAAAGTCCACCAAGCACCCTGCATAGAATAAAGCAATATCTCTCCTGAGTGTGTGAGATGGGTCTATTGTACATTGAGTAATGAATCTGCTTTTAGGACAACAATGCCACCACTTGCATTGATCATAGGATCACCAAGCTGGTATTTCAGGGTCAGTGCTGCACTGTGACAACGAGGTACGTGGCTTCCAGCAGTGAATGAGCTCAGATCATAGCACCCAAAAGCTTTGTGTGCCATCTTCTACTGGGCTGCATAAATAGATCCCAACACTGAAAGGGGCATGGTCTCAGCAATACATGACACCTATTGGTGGGTGCTTGGTTCATGCACTGAGGTACCCCAAGTGTGTTATTAAGAAAAACTGAAGAATACCTTTTAAAAAGGAACCACAGTTTTCCCTTCATTTCAATAAATTAATTTTAATGTTTACTTCTACAAGAAAAACCTGCAGCCTATGAATTTCACTAGCTAGAAAGGTACCTTAGAATACTTAATGGCATGCTGCTGCTACTCATAAATTCCCTCATGTTCCTAGTACCTTTTGTTCCCATAAGGACATAGCTCATGGTAACCTGTGCTTTCATTTGTTCTGAGAGTGCAACTGCCTGTAAGGAAACAATTGTTCAAGCAGCTGTAGAGCTTTCCCCCTAAATTTTAGCCCCCATTCTTGCTGACCAATATATGTTTACTGATCTCTGCGTGTATCACTTCCGAGTAGATGAATCTCAACACACAGATTAAAATACTGTTAGCTGAAGCACTGAATTCTAATTGCAGCACTTAAAACAATCACAGCCAATTTTAAGCCTATAATTTTACCACTGTCTAGCTAAATCTTCTAAATTGCAAAGTATCAGTTTGCAAATGCTGATTAAATTCATTTGACTGGTGTAGTCGCTAATGTTTAAGTTTGTGAACTCCACTAATGTTTATGAGCCAGGCAAATACAAAGGTGGTTGTGTGTATACTATTTCTTCTTTGAAGATTATTACCATGTAATACTGAAAATCTTGTACTTAAAGTTTTATGATTTTACTTTCCCAAGTTTACATGAAATCTGATGCTCATAAATACTATTAAAACAAGACTGCTAGAATCTCTGTCTTGTCAGAAAAGATACGCAAAGCCTTTTATTTTCTTGTCCATTAATGGGTCCAAGTCCTGCAGTCCAAGGCTGAGATGGAAACTGCTGAGCTGTCATACCCACTCAGTCTGTGTTGTTTCCCAAACCTGTCTACCCTAGTTTGAACTAAAGCAAGCCATGGTTTTATTACGATATGAACACATACCTCCTATGACCTTGATAGACTCCACCAATTTTTTTCACAATAAGGCATTTGGCATCTGTCAGGAGCTGTTGGATACTCGCAGTTTGACCTCAACTTTTTTTTCTCATCCAATGCAGATAGTCTTCTGGAAAGATTTCTTTGGGATGCAAACACCTTGGATCACCACGTGACTGAAATTCTTCATTCAACAATGGTTCTCAACTCTCGCATGCCTATATACTACAAACTGAGCAAATAATGTGCTGGAGGCAGCCCATTCCTGGTTCTCTCTTTGACTCCCTTTCACCATGAACGTCTTTGGAGCATCTAATGGGCAGCATTTTGTATGCAAGCTAGGAAATGGAGGTCACCTGACTGCCAGGTTTGCTCTGAGCTGAATGGATGTTACTTACATGCCAGATTACTCAGAACATGCTCTCAACAGCAGTAACATAAATGCTCTTAATCTGCCTGATTTTTCAATTCTAGACTTAAAATGCTTAATGCTAATACATCCTTTCTTTGTATCATGGATTCTGAAACATGCAATAGCCCAACAAAAATGTCTTTCCACCTCTCAGTTGTTTAAATTTAAAACAAGTGTAAAATTCAAACATTCAGTAGCTTAAAAAGCCCTTAAAAGAATTCAAGACTCATCATAATAACATTGTTCATACAAAAGGAGTTTGTAAAAATTATTTTTACTGTAACAAGAATGCCATGAGCAACTGAGTGTATCCAAACTCTGGATGTCATGTTAACTGCATTCCTATTATGTAATTTTAGTTGTTAAAATCAAGTAGCTCTGAAACGTATAAACATGCTAAAATAGTACTTATAACAATAGATTACAAATAAATGAGCAGAACAAGATCTGCACATGTATTATCCAAACATGACATGCACAGAACTGAGTTTTAGTCTGCCTTTAGCATAAGTTATAGTTTAAAAACAGATTTCTTATGGATATTGTTTAAACTTGTTCCAGCTGGTACCTCCTCTTCCTTTTATTACTATGCAAAAAGCTTCACAGAAGATCTGATGGTGTTTAAATATTACTTTCGGAATGAAACTTCTTTCCAAAAATGTGTACTACAAAATACATCTCAACTAACTACGCAGTAGACATGTGACAATCGTCCTACAGCATTCACTTCGTAATTAGCAGCAAATTAGAATCTCAGATTTCCATGGTGGTACAGACCTATACATCAGACTACTCCTTATTCCTAGATGCCAACAGCTGAACCATCTGTTCTGTATTTCCAACACCAGGACCTGCTGTTATCTTTCTGCGGTGTTCAAATAGGCAGGGAACTGCACTTTCCCCAGAGTTCTTGGCTACCTGTAATCCCTTCAGCCTTTGCAGGACTTCTGGCAAGCTCCTTCTGTGGATCATTGCCTCTTTCTGCCTGTGCAGTCTGTTGTAGTAGAGCAGCAAGAATCCACAAAATCCAGCACAGGGAGATGGGAACACTCATGCTCCGGCTACCCACTAGACCCATTTCTCTATTTGCCAGCTTCAGGGAATCTAGTAGCTATGAATAGCTTCATAATGAGAGTTTCAATCTCCACGTTTTTGAACTTAAAGAATATGGTCAAGCAGCCAACAGTTCAGGGAGTTCTTACTAACAGGGGGAATTTGCTGGGGAAAACCTTCTGCTGGTGAGCAAGCCAGTGTTCACCCTCTAACTGCAAAATGTAAGGTGAGTTCCTAAGAAAGTAGTTGACTTGACATAAATTGCAGTTCAAGGACCTGTCCTGAAATTTGGCTCATTCTGAGCATGACAGATCTTTAAGATCCATTGGGATCTGCGAGTTGCTGGCTAGAAATCTATTTTGATTTGAAAACACAATAAAAAATCCTAATATAAGAAGTTTCTCTTCTAAATTTTTTCCTTCACTAGAAGAGGTGAGACATTGCCTGACAAAGTTAAGTATTTCCATTGCCCTCTAAGAATTAAGACATTAGTGGATGAAAGCAATGCCATAGATTAAATAAATCTGAATTTTAATAAGGCAATTATCTTCTATTTAAAAAAAAAAAGAGGTCTTAGAGCACTAGCATGACAAATTCTGACTGGTATCTCATTGTACATAATGCCCAAGAACACCCATTTTATTGATTTCTTATCCCAACCTTTACATATGAAAATTCTTTAGTACAGGTATGATGGCCTACAATGCCTTTGACTTTACTCTTCTCAGTGTGTCGCACTGCATCACTGGGCTTAGCAACTCTGTAGTCTACCCTTTCCTTCTTGGGTTCCTCACAGTGGATTAATCATTATCCAGCTCCAATTTGCGGTTTATCTTACTCTTCCTCTGGTGATGACATAATACCCAAGGTTCAATTACAGAGTTTTCTCCATACATCAAGCTCTTTTCTAAGGTTTTATCCTCTAACACAAGATAACAAACTCCTTGGTGACCCACAATCGACACAATCTGCCTGCAGCATTTTGCTTCATCTCCTGCTAGCTTCCAGCTTTTGGGCTGTCACATCTATCTTCTTCAGGCAGGATATGCCAGACTCTGCCCTGCTGCCAGGTTCAGCACATTGCTTGTCCGGTTCCCCAGGCCACTGGTCCTGCCTAGTAATTGTGCTTGCAATAGAGATAGGTGAGAAAAAAAGATTGCAAAGTAAAAAGTGAACATTATGAAATACAAGTAATGACTGCTACTTAAACCTTGGCTTGAAATAGAGCTGTAGTCAATGCCATTGGTTACCAAAAGTGAACATGAAGCTGATGAAATATACAACCAATAAACAACAACAGAGTTGGGTTCTGGAAATTGCTGTGAATTTCCCCTATGAACAAAGTCAGATCCCAAACCCAACAGCTAAAAAGCATATATTCAGAGAACTCCAGTAGGTGGCAAATGTACAACTAGCCTTATAATCACAAACTTTATATCAAAGAAATACGAAAGACTATGAAAAAAACCCACAAAAGTAGGAAGCAATATGCAATATTGCAGTATAAATAAAGCTGTCTAAATGAGATATCATCAAAAGCAGGATTAGGACTATGGCTAATTAGCATTTCCTTTAAGTAGCTAAGGGTATAAAGCTTCTCATAAATGAAATACATGAGCAGCTGCAAATAAAAACAAATAAAAAACAAGCAGTCTATGCAGATTAAAAACAATGTGTTGCTACAGTCTGCAATTTGATAACTCCAGTGAGCATGTACATAAATATAAATGTGTTCTAATTGAGGTTGCAAGGCTACAGTAAAATGATAAGCATGTTTTACTAGCTCATACAGAGGAAGATCGTCACTCAGCCAGGAGTTCCCTCCACAACTGCAGGAGCCTTTCATTCCTGAGCAGTGAAATTCCCGCAGTGGCTGCGTTTGCCAGGAATGACCAAGAAAGGGATGGAGCAGTTTTAGCTTTGTATTCCCACATCTAGGAGCCAAATTAAGGGGAAAGGAGAGTAAAATATTTACTGCAGTTCAATTTTCCATCAAGGGTTGAACACCCTGGAAATTCCCCCACAGAATAGTTTTCCATCAGAGAATGTTGCTTCTACACAAATGAAACATTTTTTCAGGAAAACATGGGTTTCATCCAAAGGTGCAGTGAATAATCACTGGAATATTTACCTTTCACAATAGCATAATCACTTCAAAATGAAATAATATTGGAACATAATGCTGCTGCCTTTATCAGAAGTAAATATTTGGCCTCAAAGAAATGGAACATTTTGGTGGGGACAAAAACTGAGTTTAGTGCATTTTATTTCATACTGGAAGTCAGTTGGTGGGGACAAAAACTGAGTTTAGTGCATTTTGTTTCATACTGGAAGTCAGAAACTTTCCATTCCTACTGAAGTAATTGCTGACTATGTTTCTTTCCAGACAGCAAAAATCACTCATCAAGTTTGCAATATGGAATAGTAATAAAAATGGGCAATACAATGCAAGTTCTCTAAACAAAGATGTATTTGTCACACATAATAGGCATTGCCTAGAAGTTCTTGTGCAATTGTTCTTGTGAACTATGACAACAAAGGTGTTGTCAGAAATGAACTGGGTTATCCCACTGAAAACAGGAAACCACTAGGAGAAGACTGGGAAATTATGTTACCTGAAGTTGTGTAATGCTGGCATTAAGCCCTCACCACGCCTACCTGGTTGTATCAGGGCACACAAGAAAACTAAGGAAGAAGAAGCAGAGTTTCCTTCAGGACAATAGACACTTGACTGAGATGGGAAATATATCAATATCGAGGCACAAATCATCTGCTCCGCACTTCTAAGGGAGAGAGGAGCTCTGCCCCTTCCAAAGGAAAGGGTAATCTATACCAATGTGCTAGGAACACTGGAAGAAGACTATACCTGACCTAATGGTGTTCTACACTGATTTTTTTCTCTACTAATAAAGTGTTTATCCATCTCCTTCTCTGTGACTAGTTCAAGAGAAAGTAACACAGAAGAGAACTGGAGACTAAAATGTCCTCCGATGAACTAACAGAAGACAATGGTAAAGAAACAAATTTGAACTGGAAAGCTGCAGATACTCTGTAAGAAAGTAATGGTTGATTCATAAGCAAGATAACAGTGAAGTTTTTAATTGTGAGGAATGAATATAAATGAATTCTCATTTTCATCTTCTCACAGCTTTTTTGTCTCTGAATTATTAAGATACAGACTGTAACACAGGAGAGGGGAGAAGGAAGGTAGAGGATGGCATTATATACACACTATAATAGGAAATATGTAAATAACATTCTGATATCTCTTGAAACATTGTCATAAGATTTCATATGGTGATAAATGGGTGATTGGCTTGGAGGAAAAGAAGCTATCAGATACTATGGGAAGCAGAAAAATAAATGTGGAATAGGGGGTTGGAAAGCAGAGAGACAAAAAGTCAATATAGAAAGTAATGTCAGGGGAGTCTTTTCCTGATGAAGGGATAGGCTTACAAAGTTACACTGAAGGACAGAAACCATTAGAAGAGCCCAGGTAAATAAACTCCTTGTAGCTCATATCCTTTCATATATAATTCACATAAAAGGGCTTTGGTACTGGAACATGGTAACAAAGTAATATTGATAATATGTGAAGGAATATTAATAAAAAAATCAAATATTAATTGACTGTACTAACCTATGAGGGTAATGTGCATATGTATAATACATATAACCATAGAATTTATAAGATTTAATTATATTTTCAATGAAATATGGTATTTGAATCTGTCCAAAAATGTACTCTCTTGTCATGTGTGCTCTTTTTGTAGATATTGTAGTGCTGAGTTATCTACAAATTGGTTATGATTGGGAAAATACTCCTGAAAAGATAATTCATGATTAAACCATGATTCTTTCCTGATGCTTCCTATAGGTCACAAAAAAAGACTGGTCCAGTTTACAGACAGGTCCTGCAGATAAAATTTGTGTTTCCAGTCCTGTTTACTGAATTTCTTCAACCAAGAAGCAGAAGTTAACATCTGCAAAGCTTTAGTAAAGATAAAAATTTGGCCATACAAATGACCAGCTCTGCAGCTTGCCATCAGTAGCGTCTCAACATCTGTGCTCTTGCTCAGGAGTGTTTAAACCTTTCAGATTATTTGGGGTCATGTAATCTCTGGTGCTGAGTTTGAAAACAGCTTCAGCCTCCAGGCTCTGATCATCTGGGTTACTCCTTACATTAATTTGGCTAAGACCAGGGACAGCCCTAAAGAAGGTCTCAGAGTAAGGTGTTTTGCAGCTCCATAATCCCTGCTGCTGGGGAGACTGCGAGTTGTGGAAGCTGTGCCTCTGTGCAGAAGACAGCCTCTGATGTCATTTAGGGTGCCTTCAGAGGTTCAGGCAGCTGCTGAGAGATGGGGCCAGAGCAGGGGACAATTCCAGGTCTGCAGCTGCTGCTTGAGTCCCTAGGGACAGCCCAAACTGAAGAGGCTACCCAGTCAGGAACATACAAGTGGTCACAGATTTGCTCTTTGGAAACTTGAAAAATTAGCATGATAGGCCCCTGAAACTATTTACCTCTCAGTCAGGTGCAACCTAAACAGCCTGCTAAAGAGACACTCCTCTTTCCCTCCAGTAAATGGAGGCTTGTCCTATGGAGACACCTGCATCCATCCTACTCGTCTTCTAAGGCCCCATCGACAGTCAGTGGAGACCTAGCCAAGCTGATCAACAGGGGCTGAGATATGCTCATCTTAAAAGTGAACAAGTAGAATAGACCTGCTAAATTGATTTTACTTCTTTCTATTAACTATGAAGCAAGCAATTATGCAATGACAAGTCTGTGTGTAAATATCTACACAGCACAATCGACTTTTAGTCAGGCTGATGCTTTGAGTTCAATAAAAGGCCAATTTGTGTTACAAAAGCACCTTCATTTTTGTATCTACTGTACTGGAGATCCACAGGCAGATACCTCAAAGAGGTTGCATACTTTTTCCCTACGTCACCTGTCTTTCCTGCTCCATGGCAGACTCCTTTGTCAGCAGCCCTGTACAGGATGCTTTGCACATTGTGGCCCTTCTGTACGCTAGAAAACCAGGTTGAGTTTTTCACCCATGAACATTACCTGTGTTCTTTAGAGCTGCTGGTCATTGTCTTAGATCCCTTTTTATTTTCAAGAAATCGTTGCTGAGCAATGATGTTTGATGCTTTTTCTGCTGATTTGCACAGGCATTGTATAAAGGTGTATCTCAACATCTCTTTGGTCTTGCTATAGCACTTTCTTGTTAAATCTAACAGCTGGCATAAGTACATATGCAAATGCACAGGAAAATATCCATAAACTCCTTATAATCCCATTTCTAAGATAAAATATTTGAAATGTACTGTACAAAAAAAAAGGAAAATAGAGAAATTATTTTTAAAAATGTGATGCTATAAATTAATAAAATCAGATTTAGTTATATTTCATTAGGAGCAGACTAGGGTCACACTTCAGCTACTCTTGCATTACCATGCAAGCTAATTAAAATTTGACTGCTCCATCTCTTTTTTTTTTTTTAATCTTTTCTGCTTCAATACCATTGCAAACTGCCTATGAAAACAAAAAGGAAAATTGCAAAGTTATAAGAAAAAGGAAGGCCTTTCCATGCTACTGAATAAAAGTCAACCACATCACTTTGTTTAGGTCTGTTACTGTAAATTTCATTTTTGGATATTCCTCAGCTATGTTTTTATATTTAGGTCTGCATTTATGTTAACATGTTTTATAGTAAGTTCTAGATATACATATATAGACATAAATATGGCAGACATATATATACACACACACATAACCATATTTATGTGTACAAACATGCATATCGGTGCTTTCTCATCAAGTACTTAGTATGAATGTTACAGTTTCATATTCACATTTAGAGAAATGCATTTCAACAGAAGTAAACATGGCCAGAAGTAAACAAGTTCCTACCTTCATGTTTACTTCCCCCTCACTTCTTTCAACATCTAAGTACGGAGGAGGAGGCAATTATGAAATGTCAGCCATGCTCAGAAATCCCAGCATACATACAGTTTTTTTGCGATGAACTTCAAATATAATAAGATTCCGTTAGTTTTCAAAGGTCATATGGATATATTTCACCTGTCAACTATTAGAAGTCTTCTATGGCATTTGTTGTTGAAAGGTTTGAATATTTTCCTTTTAGTCAGTTACAGAATGAAAGTGACAGATATCTGTGACCTCTTTGTATATATTCTATATTAGCACCTTTACTGCACTACGTGATGAGGATTTCAATTGAGTTTTATGTATCTCAGTCTCCTAAGATAAACTTTGAGCTCTACAAGCAGCAAATTAATTTTTATTAATACTTTTATATAAATCTATATATAAACATATTTTATTTGTGTCTCTTTATATAAAAGCCTGTGTGTATGTTTACACACACACACACAGACCAGAAAGTTAAGAAAAAAATTCTAACAAAGTGGTAGTGGAAACCTAGAAGTTGGCGCCTTTACTAATAAACTGACTTTAACCCATTGTGGCAGTGTGCTCCCTGCCCCCACTCCACCCTCAACCTGACTTGTATTTCCTGTAACCCTGCTCAAGTGATAACCACCAGTGGTGATCGTAGCAGATGCGTCTGGTTATGGTGGCTGCATCCAGCTCAAAGTGGATTTGGGGGAAACAGATAACAACACAATAGCCAAGGGCTAATCTGAGCAATGCACCCACCTAACCATGGTGCTGGTCAATGTCCGACTCAAGCCAAATTTGGAAGAAACTAACATGTGTAGTCATTATGCAAATATGACTATGACTCAATTATCTTACTCCATAAATAGTGGACACCTGAGGGCCCACTGAGCTCTCCTGCATGGCAATGGGCTGCACACCAGGATGTCCCCTTGAGCAGGGACACCTCTCAAGGTTACTCCTTGAGGCTGAGAGAGTCATTGCCACAACAGACTCTTGGTAAGTGATTAGTAGCATGCTAAACTTTGAGATCCTAGCTAAGTGATATAAAGGATTGATTGCACATATGTAATCCTTTAGACATAAAGCATTGACCAAGTCTGGGACTCGGAGTGGATCCAGCCACACCTAGACTCCGCTCTGAGAAGGAGTTTAGAAAGCAAGGGGGTCCATTCTGAACCTCATGACTCAACCGGAGTGTCTCCCTGACGGTTTCATCTGACCCTGTCCTCTATGCAGTAAATATCAAGTGAATCTTGACATCAGATCTTGTTAAACTATATCACATTTACTATCAAACTTTGTTAAATGGCTGGTTCATAACAATAAACATATTGCTACTTCTCTGTTACAAGTGTGTCACTCCATCCACAACACCCATGCATGTTTATGTGCCACTGGAAAACAGAAAGCTTGTATTAGAAAAGATATAGGATTATTTCCTGCATCAAAAATCATGTATTTAGTAATCATTGGAGAGGCTTCTAAGTTCTGTATAATTGTACTACAGAGCCACTATAGTAAATGAAACTTATTATCTCCTTAAATTAATTGATGAAGGTTTTTTTATCTATGAATTAGAAACACCTGGTGTGATAATGATTAGTGATCTTAACGTGCACACGGATGAAGACTCCTCTGAGTTCCAGGCATCCATGAATTCCAGTACAACCAGTGTAAACCTCAGCTTAGAAGTGGCAAATCTTTCTAGATAAAATACATTAATTTCAAGAAATTCCAAGTGCGTTTTGCTCTTCTTTCCTTAAGAAAAACCTATGTGTATAACAGCTCAGAGAAAATAACATTTTTGAAAATGATGTATTTGCTTCTACATAACTCAGGTTTCCTTTCAATTATCACAACATTTCTTAAATACTTATGATAACAAACCTCCCCTGAAGTAACAAATAATTTTTATTTGAAGACAAAATTCCACAGCATAAATTCTAATATTCTTTCATGTTAACTTCATGTTTAAGTTATGGTTTGTGTATAAATTATAGCAAAATTTTGTTATTGAACACTTTATTAATTTAGAGGATATATTATCATCTGAACTTATGTTTCTATCAAGTGAGCAGTTCATTGGTATCTGACAAGTTTAAGCGTATACTTACATCAGAAAGGTAACAGTAAATTTTCTAGTGTGCAAAGGAGGCAATTCCTTCTTATGTGACAGGTTAAAAGGGAGCATTTAAGAATAAATTACTTTTTCAATATATGCATATATAAAGAAAACAAACATGTTGAACTTCTGGAATGGAATTTGGCCAGCAGAGCTCTTTCAGAAAATGGAGCAAACCACAGTTAAACCAATGCTTTTACTGAAGATTTCAGGACCCCCAGTCCTTACTGGCACTACCTGGGACAAATCCACAGTTAAAAGTTGTAGTACCTCCGCCCATTCCCATCAAGGAGTTTCTGGTCTTTGTTCAAACTCTAGCTTAAAGATGCTTGGAAAACTTCCTACCACAGAGGCAAAGAGACTGTAACTATCAAGCTGAGGAAAAAATTACAGTCTGACTACATATGTAATAGCAGATGGTCTATTCACAAGCTGAAACCACTAACATGACAACCCATGAAGGAGCTGAGCCAGTAAGAGAAGAATGATAACAGTTCATTTCCATCTGCAAAAGCTGCAGAGGGATGCTTCTTCCTCTTCCCATGAGCTTATGGAAAAAGGAAGCAAGGGGGTCAAGCCTGACTGACCAACCAAACATAGTCTCTCTTCCCAGCTTCATCTTTATAGAATTTATCAGAGTTTCTTAGCCTTACCCAAGCTCTCTCAAACAGGAAAGGTAAGGAAAAAAAACCAGCTATGCTAAGTATCAAGAGGAGTCAACCTTGTAGTCGAGTTAACAGAGCCCAAACTTCAACATGCATTGCAAAGCACTGCAAAAGGGATCACGTTTACATCTGGCTGAAATTTTTTAAATGGGATATCAAAATACTACTTGAAATTAATAGGCTAAGGCTCCTCCATTTAAGCACTTTGTCTAGAATAGATTTTTTTGATAACACAGATAAACAAATAAAACATGATTTCAAGTTTTTAATATACTTTGAAGCACACATATCCTATGAAAAAGTCAAGGACTGAGAATTAATGAAAACATTAACTCATGCAAGGCCAGGGAGGGCACTCTCTTTCCCTTAGGATCTTTGTCTGGATGTAAGTGAAGATTTGGCACATCTTTTCAAGTTTCCTCCATGTCAGGCAGCTGTCAGAACAGTATTTCCAAACCCCAAACAAACACGTGGGAACAGTTCTGTGCCAGGTGGTGGCCCTGGTGTTTGCAATGCTCTCCGTTAAAGTCTGCATCCTTTGTCCACACAAAATCTTCACCCAGGAACAATTCTGGGCTGCCTTAGTGACTCCATGGCCAGAGGGCTCTTTCCCCTCCATTACAGAAATGTGGAAACTCTCTCTGGTCTGTCAGGAGACATGTGCTGGTGATAGGCAAAACTTATCACTGTTATCTACCTGACTCTCTTAGCATATTATTTTCTCTCCAGTATGTATTTTGTCCCTGAAAGGGATTTTATATTTTTATTTATTTAGTCATACAGTAATCTGAAATAATTTTAGGAATTAATTAACAAAGAGGTAAATGAAATAGCAAAGGAACCTATATACTCTGAGGTTCACTGACTCTTAAGTTTTATTTTTACCAAAAAGTGAGTAGTAAAAACCCACAAATTCGAGTCAAGTTCTATTTATATCTTTGGTACATATCTGTGTATATTTTTGTTATATTTTGCAGATAAGACAAAAGTTATATTCATTAACTTCATGAAAGTTAATTTCTCAGTGAAAAAGCCTAGGGGAAAATGTGTATTGAATGGGAATCTGTCATTTATTTTGATGACTCTAACTAACTGATGTTACAAAATAAGGTACTGCATTTACTAGCATCTAAGACACTGCATACTTGTGAATATGCACATATATTTAATATTTTGCAAAGAGTCAACACTCTTTGCCCCAGAACTGGCCTGGTAGCATGGTGATTGCCTTCCCCTATGCCTTGTCTTCACCACAGACCCCAAGAGCTGTTAAAACTATGTGGCATCAGCACCCATCCAGGCCAGGCTGGGCAGTACATGTGCACTGTGCTCATTTCTCCAATTACAGCCTTTGAAAGGCAAACTGCTTTGGAGACAGAGGTCAATACTGCTCTCCTTGCCCTGGTTTTTGAGGGAAAGTCTAAGCACGTCATACCTGTCATGTCTCAGTTTCTCAGGACGATGACTGATTCCCAGGTCAGGATTAAGGTGAAATGACACCAGGGATCCTTTAACTCACAAAACTCAATTTTTACTTGCTCACGACAAGAATTGGCATGCTTACCACCAAAATTGGTATGCTCACAACAAAAACTGGCATGAAACCATGTCAGTAAACTGTGTAACATGTGCTAACCATACATCACCAAACATATACTACAGGCCTTGCTTCTTTGGGAATCAGTTCAGGGAGGACAATAAGGAGAGCCCTCTCACTGAGTCACGAGGTTCAGAGTGGAGTCCCTTGCTTTCTAGACTCCTTCTCAGCGAGGAGCCCAGGAGTGGCTAGATCCACTCCTAGTCCCAGACTTGGTCAAAGGTTTACATCTAAAGGGATGAGGTGTAAGGATTTTGGAAAAAAAGACAAAGGGGGGCGGGTGGCAGGGAGAGGGGGGAGAGAGAGAAAGAGAAAGAGAAAGAGAAAGAGAAAGAGAAAGAGAAAGAGAAAGAGAAAGAGAAAGAGAAAGAGAAAGATTTCACCAGTCCTAGGTCCAGCATTGGTTCAGTCAGCTGAGGGGTCCAGTTCCAGTGGCCTTGTGCACGCGGAGCTTCAGTTTGTGTCCTTTTATCATTCTTGCCCCTCTTTTGGGCAGGCACTTGAACTCATTAGGCTAACTAGGTAGCCTTTGGGCCTTTGGGCTTGGGGGTCATTTGGGGAGTAGCTTCCTCTTCCCTGCAGATGTGATCTCAACATATCAGAACAGCACACCAGAACAGGGATCTGTGCACCCTCCAGCACGCCCTCCCCCTCCTGTTGCTGATGGGCGCTGAGGGGCTTCTTTTCACCTGTGGTTCCTTGCTAGGCAGAGTTAGTCATTAAGCAGAACTTGCCTCACCACAATGTTTGAGACATTAACTCTCTCAGTCTCTCATAGTACCTATGCAGGTAACATTCAGAGATGTGTTTAGTATGAGCTGCTATCCATAAAATTGTATTTATTTATATTAATGATATATAAATTCTTTAAATTTATCTCTGGATGGAATCCCACCTTTACTTTTTGGTGACTATGCTCAGGAACAATGTATTAACTAGTCTATTCTCATCTGCACCATCCTCATTGCTTTTTCAGTATTAATGTCCTAGCTAGAAAGAGAAATGTTCCAACTTTTCCAAGATTCCATGAAAATGGGGCAGCCAGCTCTTTCAGAGTACCTTGCAAATCGGTCAGTCTTGGTGAAATAAAAATTTGGTTGATGTAGATCCAAAGTACACACTGTTCAGTGACTTATAGATTACTAGAGGGCTAGAAGTACATCACTGATATATTCTGATTCTTCTTTTTCTTACATTTTACAAAAGACGCATTCATTGAAAACTTTTGCCTTTTTTTGCTAAGCACCCTAAGAGCACAAAACTGATCATGCTGTCTGAGCTTATCAAATAGAATCCCATTATTAAGGCAAATAGATCACAATCTTACATAACAGTTTTTCCACACTGTTGCCCAGAATATTTGTAGATGTTTACTGTTCTTGCTGTTTCTCTTGACCTTCTCCATTTCTCTTCTTCTTTCCTTCTTCCTTTCTTTCTTGGCATCCGGTCTTTTCCTGTTTTGATGGCCATTTTCTCTTTCTTGATCAGCTTTCTGGAAGCTTCAGCCTCTCTCTTCCTTAATTCTTTACAGCCACCTCACTTAACTGTTCCTCCTAGTTTCTATCCCACTTGACACTTTACTTCCCTCTGTAAGATGAGAGTCTTGCTGGCTTCCCTCTTTGACTTTTTCCCTGACAAATGCCCACAAGGGTTTGGGGACTTCTTGCCCTCTTGTTCATAGGGTTACAAAAGAAAGACCCTGCATGAATTCCTGATGTCTTCATGAAAGCAATTCCCATAAAAACAAACAAGCAGAAATATGAACTCAGATTCTTTAGCTGTTCCCAGGCACCATATTTCTCATGCATGAAGGAAGTGATATCACCTCAAACTTGGTTACTTAAAATACACGCAATGTACAGTCCTTTAATACAAAGCTCCCTTTCCCTTTTGCTGAAGATTTTAGAGGTTCTATATTATTATTCACTATATTTCACTATATTAACTCTTTCATATTAATTAATCTGCTCAATTCATTCTTACATAATTGTAACCTGAAAGAATATAAATATTAAAACATTAATAAATATGGTCTAGCTGGTGTTATTAAAGAAATTTCACATCTATCTTTTCTCATTTTTTTGTTTGGCCGTAGGCAGGGCATGAAGGTTTAGCTTACAAGTCTTTCATATTTGTCCTAATGTAAAACGACAGAGTCTTTCATAATCCTGCCAAAACATAAATTCCTTAGTCTATTAAAGACTGGAAGTTGCATCTGTATAAAAATGACAAAATATATCACACTGAAATTGACAGAACAGCTATAATGCAAAGGAGATGTACCTTAATTAGAGCTCCCTCCCTAGATAGACCAAGCTTGCCAATGTAATTTTAATTATTTCTGTCTATTAAAGCTACGATCGCCTATTACTATTGCTATATATCACATCAGAAAAGTACTCTCTTCAGGAAGGCATTGCCATTTTTAACAAGAAAATATTACCATCTCACCATGCATTCCCTTATCATCAGAATTGCTGCCAATAAGTTAAATCAAAAAATTATTACCCTGCAGAACACTGCATCCAGCTGTAAATCAAGAATGGTTAAGGTAAGGAATATGGAAATATCCATTTACTAACTGCTAGAAGTGACAGGCCAGACTGTACTCCAAAGTAATCTATGGTTTTGCCTTTACTTAAACCAACAAAGTATCTGCCTACCTTTTTTTTCTGACTCATCTTTTCTCAATCATCATATGGAGGCTGAAGCCACTTCATTCATTTCTTTTTCTGTTAATTTAGTGTGCCCTTTTTAAAATCCATTTGCTTGCTGTTTGTATACTTCTGCTTCAAACTACAAATATTCATACGATATTAAACTTGATGCATATACCAATGCCAATGAATGCTATCATAGCAGACAGTCAGACTAATTTCAAATGAATACAGCTCAGAGAGGATTGAGAGGATTTACTTGTGCTTGAGAAGTGTCTGGCTGGCTTTGGGTCCACTAAGAAAACAATGCTAAAGTGTCATTTCAGACTTACAGTTATACAGTCATCTGGATACCCCTGCCTTTTTTCAAGTTGCAGTTTGTTTGTCAAAAATGAGGAAGAAGTGGGGGTGGGGGGTGTAAAATGAAATGAAGAAGTCCTTGGCTGGTATATAATTCTGGTCATCTGTAACAGTTTCCATCATAAAGCTGTATAACTTTCAAACAGCAACTGCCTCTTACGCTTGATAAGAACTACAGCAACTGTCTGAAAACTTAACTTCTCTTTCAACCTCTTTGCTATTATGCCTGCTAAAACCAGGCATAAGTCAGGCTGCTTGTATAAGAAAGCACTTGTCAACAAACCAATTGATACAGTCAGCTGATTCTTCATGCATCTGCCTGTGTACACTGTCTCTTCAATGGTAATTTCTTTGTGACAGTAGTCAGCTTTCTGCCCCAGATTTGGAGACACCACAGTCTAACACTGTTTCTAGTTAGTACAGAGAATAATACTGTAATAATAGAAATAATTTACATTGTTAACCCAACCTCAGAAACCATAAGTCCTGCTGTAAATGAATGTTCCAAGCTAGACAGAGAGGACTATAAATTACAGAACAATAAACTGAGAAGTACTGTAAGCTGAGATCTGTGTAAATAGGAGAAAATAATTACCACTACAAGTCAGACAAAACTATTCAGAATAAATGCATAAAAATACCAAGGAATTTTTTAGTCATTACTACTTATGAAATATATGAGAAGTTGTGATCACAAAAAGAAAGCAGAGAAGACGCATTATCATGGAGTTCCACACTCAGTGATAATATTTACTCAGCAAGGGAGATAACAAAACAATGAGAAACACAAAAGAATGTGGTGGGGAGGAAATACTATAAGAATATATTATCTATGGTGTTGTGGCATCACCTAATATCACACTCACAAAAGCTCTGCTTATTATATAGCTCAGAGGATTTTTCATAAACAGTACAGGTGAATGCCTTTGAAACACAGAAGATGATCTTCATGTTCTTACCAAAATCTTGGCACTTTTACCTACCACAGCCTCCTGTATAGTCCTGGCTTTCTGCACGTGTGCTGGAAATTCCAGGGAAGAGAGGGGAACAATGTCATATATTCCTATGTACACTTATGTATACACCAGGCAATACACCCATGTTAGAACTGCTGCTCTCTGAGATGGACTCCTCCAGGAGACCACCCACAAGTCTTCCTTCTGCTCCTTCAGCAGCAGCACAAAGGAGAGAAACATTTGACTTTTCAAGTCATATTCTTTGCTCAAATGTTTCTCCTCCCAGGAAAAAGCCATAGGTCTGATCTCAGGTGGTTTGGGAGTTGTTTTCAACAGACAGATAGGCAGTGAGGCCATGTTAGACTGTTTTAATCAAATGTCAGAGAGATTCTGTGTTAAGTCCAATGCCAGCTGAAGAAGGGGGTTTCATATAAATCTTTAAATGAAAGTCTTGTTAAATATTAAAACATAACATGTCAGAATGTTTCAATCAAAGCAATTAATGCTTTAGATACTGTCAGACTTTTTTTGTTGCTGAATAATGAAATGAAAAACCATGTTTGTTGCATTGATTATGAATGTCAAAAAAAAAAAGAAATGGTTTGACAGGTGTTATTCACATTTCATTGAGTGTAAGATTATCAGTCATTTAATAAAAGACAATTTTAAGCTTTTGTAGGTAGGAAGAATATAGTCTTAGTACACATTAACAATAAAACTTGCATAATAAGCAATCAGCATTTGTCTTGAGGGAGAACTGAATAAAAACTCAAGGAATGCTGCAAAGTAAATAAATAGAGATCAGTAAGACTTTTGTTAATATCTTTTTTTGTAACAATATTTGTATTGCACACACATATATTTCATTTTTGTTTTGACCAATTAGATTGCCTTGCAACATGTCTGACAGTACAAGGAGGAAATTAAAATAAATTCCTAACATCAAACAATGCCAGGAGAAATAAAGCCAAAAAAGGACATAGCCTGATACAGAAAGTTTTAGACTACTGAATGGATAATAAATAAGAGTTCTGGTATGCAACTTTCACAGGTTAAATGAATCAATTTTTCAGAGACTATCAACATTCAGTAGTAACACTGGAAATAATAATGGAAGTTTTCAACAAATAGAGTTTATACTACCAGCCTTGAGTATTTTTTACCCCATGAAAGAGAGCTGACGTCATGCATGTTACACTTCAACTTCCAGTGCCCACACTCTTTCTTTTTCCAAATTAAAGTCCATTTTATCATAGAATGCATTTCCCATACCTAAGAAGGGAGGGGGGGTATTATTTATTTTCCACATGAGCCAAAAATTTTAGGCACTATGTCACCCAGTGCAACATGGTTATACTGCTTGCAATGGGGGCTCTCAATCCTCATATCAAATTTGTTCCATTTTGTGTGGACAAAATATCTATTGAAATTAAAATATAAGGTAAAGCACCCTAATCAACTTTTTTATTATTCTCTAACTCTCAAAGTCAACCAGTATTTCAAAACCGTAGACAGGGCGGGCAGGGGGACGACGATGGACGACAGCTTCAGCAATGGAATTGATTACTTTTTCCCAATACCAGTTGTACAGACTTATCCTAAGAGCTAAAAGAGCAGAACTGCCCTCAGACTGAGGAGGAAATTGGATCCAGGTCTCCTTCATCTTCTGTGAGTACATTAATGCAATGTTAAAAAAAGCAACACCTCTTCCAGAGTTTGACAATTCCAGCTTTTATCCATATTTTCAAGCCGAAGTTATTTTTAAAGACTGCTTTCTATTCAAATAGAGTACAACAGTCAAGACCACATGTTTGGAAATGTTATTACTTGTTTGCAAATTCACCTAGTTAAATCAGAAACTGGAAATAGATTATACACACAAAACCCATGTTCATTCTGATAAAACTTCATCATGATAATTCATAAATGTCACAGTGAAACTGTGTCCTTCTGCAGTGAATAACATTCAGAAAGTGGATTTATTTTTTTTTTAAAGGTATGAATGCTTTGAGGACACCTGTAAGAAAGCAGCCCAGATATAAAAATAGCTGGTAAAAAAGCACTGGTATCCAGCACAGCAAAAATCCTTCAGATAATGCAGAGCTGAACAGGACTTTCTCCCAGATTTGTCAGAATCCTGCCCTCACTATTTTATTATGCCATTATATGAAACTTTGTATTGTGTCATTGTTGTGGTTTAACCCCAGCCAGCAACTAAGCACCATGCAGCTGCTCACTTACTCCCCCCCCACCCAGTGGGATGGGGGAGAGAATTGGAAAAAAAGCTAAAACTCATGGGTTAAGATAAGAACATTTTATTGGAACAGAAAGGAAGAACCTAATAATGATAGTAATGACAATAATAAAATGACAATAATAATAATAATAATAATAATATTAAAAAAAAGATTAGAATATACAAAACAAGTGATGCACAATGCAATTGCTCACCACGTGTCGAATGACACCCAGTTAGTCCCCTAGTGGTGATCCCTCCCAGCCCCACTCCCCCCATTTTATATACTGGGTATGACATCACACGGTATGGAATACATCTGTTGGCCAGTTTGGGTCAGCTGCCCTGGCTGTGTCCCCTCCCAAATCTTGTGCCCTTCCAGACTTCTTGCTGGCTGGGCATCAGAAGCTGAGAAATCCTTGGCTTGGTATAAACACTGCTGAGCAACAACTGAAAACATCCATGTGTTATCAACATTCTGTCCTGGTTTCAGCTGGGATAGAGTTAATTGTCTTCCTAGTAGCTGGTGCAGTGCTGTGGTTTTGAGTTGGTTATGAGAAGAATGTTGATAACACTGATGTTTTCAGTTGTTGCTCAGTAGTGTTTAGACTATAGTCAAGGATTTTTCAGCTTCTCACGCCCAGCCAGCGAGAAAGCTGGAGGGGCACAAGAAGTTGGCACAGGACACAACCAGGGCACCTGACCCAAACTGGCCAACAGTGTATTCCATACCATGTGACGTCCCATCTAGTTTAGGAACTGGGAAGTGGGGGGGCAGGGATTCGCCGCTCGGGGACTGGCTGGGTGTCAGTCGGCGGGGGGTGAGCAATTGCCCTGCACATCATTTGTATATTCCAATCCTTTTATTACTACTGTTGTCATTTTATTAGTGTTATCATTGTCATTATTAGTTTCTTCTTTTCTGTTCTATTAAACCGTCCTTATCTCAACCCATGAGTTTTACTTCTTTTTCCCGATTTTCTCCCCCATCCCACTGGATGGGGGGGGATTGACTGAGTGGCTGTGTGGTGCTTAGTTGCTGGCTGGGGTTAAACCACGACACATTCTTATACTGAATCGAAAACATAACTCTATACCAGCTACTAGAAAGAAAATTAACTCTACCCCAGCCAAAATCAGTCATGTTATATTATTATACCCTTGTAATTACATCCGGTGTATGTTATATATTCTCCACTGTAACAAGGGCACATCAGGAGATGAAGCTACTGAGCTCTTACCACCAGGTGCTGACAGTTCTGGAATCCCACCGGCAGCCAGCACTGGGGAGACAGCCATTGCTTCCTGAAGACCAGCAGCATACAGGCAATGATGCACAGCTCCCCTGGCCAAAACTGTCTTCATGTTTCTGTTGCTGGGGGGAGGACCACAACTGTCCAGCCTGCTCCTAGTGACATTGAGAACAGCAGCCTCCACCAGGGTCATATAATGTGATAGGCCATTGTCTCTGCAATGTCTTTTCTCCAGAAATAGCCCACATGCCTGTGCTGGGATGTGCTCCAGAGTTACAGCAGTAGTGTATCCATGACGTGCAAATTTCAGCAGCAGCACATTAGGTCTCCATTAGCATGCAGGTCTGCCAACCCAAGGCAGGCAGGCAGCCCACTGGCTGCTGTCATGGTGTGGCCTGTGGGACATCCTTGGGGCAGAGGACAGGCATAGTGGAAGCAGATGGTACATGGGCTCAGGGATTTTGACCTTAAGATTGCTCCTGAGCACAGTCCAGAAATAGGGTAGCTACATGGCCAATAATACACCTTAAAGCTGAATATACATACTTTGCATTCATCTTTACCTTGAAAAGAGGCACTTTACATCAAATGAGACTTTTTAAATCTCTCTTTAAAAACTATAATTACTCCAAATCTATGTGATAAAGGTCAAAAATAGTACAAAACAGTAGCAGTAAGCATATAGCATTTTTAAAGGAGGCCAAGTAGAACAAACAGTAAGTTTTTTAAGAGTCTTACAAAGATTCTACTAAAACTGTACTAAAACCTAAAAACTCTACTAATATAATCCACACAGTTTTTGAATATTCATCTTTTCCCAGTGGTATTTTGCACTTATCATACTATAGAATGTTTTAGCAGAAAAGATAGGTAGGGTCAGATACATATAAAGTATCAAATAATAATCATCATCTTATTATTTTCACTTGGTAACATAAATTTCAGGTCCACTAAATTCCATGCGGAAAGCAAAAAAACTCATAGATTGCATAAATTGTTGATCCATGTTGCTTTAGACACTTTTTACTATTATTACTCTGCAATGTGAAACCCCTCAGGAGTAGAGAAAACTAATAGATGTAATGAAAAAGACTACTTAGTCAACAACAACATATTATTAAATTACATGAAAATTCAGCACACACAGTTTAATCTCATAAGGTGTTTTAAAAACCAGACTCATTTCAAGAGAAACTAAGTTGCAAGTTGTACTCTGTACACCAAACTTCTTCACTGGGGTGGGGAGATTGGGGGGAAAGGGCAGAAAAAGAAACTGATATTCCAAACCTGAGAAGTATATAAAAGCCCAGGAAGGAAGCCATTATATACTGAAATGCCAAGTGATATTTGCAGTTAGAAGTTCATCACTTCTGACTGCTAAATCTGGATTTCTGTGAAGGTCTAAATAGAATTTACATGCAGAAATTTACAGTTGGGAACATAATAGTATTTCTGAAAACAGGGACATCTGATTTTCACTGAATGATGCTAATTTTGAAAATTTCTGCTCCAGCTCCTTCTGTGCTTTTAAATCTACAGCTATTACCCAGAGAGAGCAAGCACTAGTAGAAGATAATGAAACACAGGGAAAAAAAAGCATGAAACTTAAAACAGAGAAGTACAATAGGAGTGGCATTAAACTTGGTGACTAAACCCTGTTCAGAGCATCACAGCCAGCACTTGCATTCATAAAGCTCCTTCTGCTCTTGTACAAAATTATATCTTAGAGACACAGGGCTTGCTATTATTTACAAATATCACACATTAGTAGCTGCTATACTGCAGTCAGTTCTTATTACAAATAACATAAAACTAGAAGAACCTAGGTACGATTTTATGCTATTAGCAAATACTGAGTCTTGGGGTACTCTCACCACACTTTCTGAGCATGTGTATTTTCACATATGGCTGAACCATTATTTGCAGAATAAATTGTTCTTTCTCATTATTTTGGGATTTTGGTCTCCCAAGCTACTTCTGGTCAGTGCAAAATTAAATTTTTTGGTCTGGGAGAGCTAACATAGCAGCCTTTATTCAAATCCACAATGAGAACAGGTTGCTTTCCCCGTCCTGTGCAGCGGCACTCCTCAAAAACCAGGGGAACTACCAGCAGCCTGAGACATCCTCATATTGCTATGCTTTTGAATAATTATGAACTTGCTAACCCAGCTTTATGTATCTAAAGCTTTACATCCCTTTTGATCCCTTCTGTCTGTGTGCCCTGCTTCCCTGTCTTCCTTTTACATTAGTGATAGGTGATTACAGGACACGTGTTACAGAGCTTTGGAGATGGTATTAGACCATGTCAAGTGGAGATCTGAGGAAATCTCTAGCATAGAAATAGCCTCCTGGGACTAAGCAATGAACCTTTTTACTGGGATAGCTACATTACAAACCTTCAGAGATATAGGAAGATTAATAGTTTAGTTATACTATTAGCATGGTACATTTTTAAAGCCTGCTCGCATACATCTAGCGGTGGCTTTACACAGAAATAAGGCAGAGAAGAAAAATAAGGAACAATCATTTAAACCAGAACCCTCAGGTATACCAACTTACACTATAAGACCTCTAAAGGACCTTTCTGAGTCCAGGACTCAATGAAATTATTTCATTTGCAGCTGCCTACTCCACCTTAAGTTTAATGACATTAATTAAATAGTTGAATTAATAACATGTTCCTCAAGATTTCCTTATTACATTCGCAGTATCTCAGAAGCGGTCCAGATTATTTCATGAATGGCAAATATGAAACGTACTCCACTTTAAACACTACAGCCAGTGGGGAAACTGGCACAGAAGAAGATAGATTGAAACAGTATACGCTGCTACTTCTGATTTTTCAACATTAGATCTTCTTATAAGAGAGAATTAACAAAACCATATATTATGGGTAACTAACTTCTAAATATAAATACAGCCTACTATTAGGGCATATTTTACAAAATGAATCCATGCACAGATCAACAATGATACTTTATGACAAAGAAAAAATAACAAATACTACAAATACCATAAATACCATATTTATACAACCAAAAGTTATTGGGATCAGAAAGCCACACACACAGAGAAATAAATGCCAGCCCCAAAGTCACCTAATTTTCTGCTTAGCAAATATTATACAATTATTCTTTAAGATTCAAAAAAAGATACATTAATTATTTGTCAACATTCAAAACTATTCTACAAAATATCTGTAATGCTGTTTATTTATGAAATGTTTTAATGGTGGTTTGAAGGTACCTACTTAATATAATGTAGTTAGAGAAACATTGAGAATGTTAACTTCAATTTTTGTGTGTGTGTGTTTTGAAACAGTGGAAAGTTTGCTACTTAGCTTCTGCCATTTCCCAAGCAGGTATATATGGTTTTGCTTCTGATGAACAGTTGATTTCTAAAACTGGATTTTTCCTAGAAAGGCACAAGTACATACATAATATTCTCATTAATATCTGCATGAGCTGTGTTGTCAGAGAGGTGGCATAAACTCTCAGAAAGCAATGAATGATGCAGGTAAACCAGTAGTTCTATCTTCCCACATATTTACATTAAATAATTAGTTTTATCTCATAACAGTTTCACCTACAACAGTACAGAAAACATTTAATTAAATCACATCTACAGGTGCATTGTGTTGTAATTACAGTATTCCAGCTGGCTGTGCCATTTGTGCTCCTCAGATGTGGTCAGCAATTGCCTTAAATTTAAAAAATTATTGAAATGGCAATATACCTCTGGGTTGTGATTCTGATCTCAGGTACAAATGATAATAAACATCGGAACTAAAATCACCTGAGCATTGTGCCCAGGAGTTCACCCAGAACAAATTCATTGAGATCAGAACTCCATGCAGGTCTGGGGATTGTAGCCAGTTGTTCTTATCTTCAGGAACAGAAAAACTCTGTACAAATTGGCTTCACATTCTGCCTTATCTTTCTTTTTATATACATAAAATACCATAAATTCCAACTGACTTTAAAATTTTTCAGGTCTACTTCATCCGGAGTACTCATTGACATTTCCCAATTGTCAGACATAATTACCAGTATAAATATATAATCACAGTTCTTTTGGGCTTGGTTTTTTAAATCACCATCTCATCACCTGTGTCATCCAGAGCTGAGAATTTTCCAAGTGAGAACTCAAAGTATTTGCAGAGTGTTGTTGACAAAGACAAAAAATTGTCCACTTTTATATCATGTACTAACACCAGTAACCAAATAAGCATAGTCGTTAAAATTGTAAACATAATGCTGACAGCTGGCTGACAGCAGCTACTGATAATTTAGCACATAGTGCTGCCGTTAGATGCCCAAAGCAAGGAAACAGGTTCTACCAAACATGATAATACATGAATGTAAAAAACAGTAAAAATAAACAAGCCTTGTGAAATATGTAGTAAATCCCTGTGGGCCACAACTTGGAATTGAATTACCATAAGAGGAAGGGAGAAAACATAAATAAGCTGAAGGCATTGCTACTGCACATGTGCAGGCTGCTCTCTGCAGCAAGTGAAAGCAGGGCACTGAGCATCGGCTGCAGGCGCTGCTCAGAGTACACGCTGTCTGTGTTAATGAGACGAGTGTGCGAGACCACTGCAAGTGCCTGCTGAGCAGCACCAGCTAGTCATACTGCACAGAGCTGAATTTCTTTGCTAAAGAGGGAGTAGATATTGTGAAATATCAGCTCACCAAGGTAAAAAGAGTACGTGCTGTCAGCCAGCTTAACCACCAACACTGCACAGAGGTTTTTGGCCAAGTGGTTGGCACCACATTAATCCCTTCTCATTGAGTTCCCAGTCACTGTGCTGAAACGAATGCTCCTTCCTATATGCACAGTCTACTAGAGTAACCCTACCAGTTGGTCACTGCACTTGGCATCACATGTGGATATCACGGGTATGGGTAAACTGTTCCTAAAATCCGTTTCTGACCACAAGACTGCTCAAAAAGTTGATAGTGCAAAAGAAGGTATTCCTAGGGATCAAGGGGATTTTGTAGCAATTTCTGAAGTACAGCATACTTAAATATGTCAGTCTGAAGGATGACAGATTCTTGGTGTGATATATTTACTAACATTGTATAATGGCCAATGAACATCAAAAATGCCTCCATCAGCTTGTTTACAGGCATATAAGTGACACAACACTAGCAGCAGGCAGAGGTTATAACAGTGTGGTGATAATTACACCATGCCAGACAGCAAAGGTTCAAAAAAAACTGAGAAGCTGACAGATACTTGACTGGAGTGGCTGGCCTTCACTATCAACATCCCTTTCTTAGTGTCTATACCCGGATTTGCAAAGTCTATTTCATTTTATGCATGAAAGCTGCTCACAAGAGTTGGTAATCTCTTTTCCTTCTCATCAGCTCAGCCTGATTTTTCAGGGTCTGCTGCTGTTACACATTTACTGTGCACAGTTAATATGGCACCCTTGTACCCTGCTACATAAATTTGAAGACTTCCTTGGCCTGCCCCATGAGTCCTACATTTGGGGACAGGAAAAAAATACTTCTGTGGGTGCTAACCAACAGCAGTGTTATAAATACTAGCTTAGTCTCTTGCTTTAATTTAAGGGCTAAAGAGTTAGCTCTGAAGAAATATCTCCTTTTTTCTCACTTTGTCAGCTTTGTAGCTGACTCCTTCCCCAAGTGCAAACCTGATCCTTCATGCTGTAGCTGCATGACCACAACAAAACAGAACAGTAAATCTCTAAACCCCTCTACTTGTAGAGGAAGAAGGAGGGAAGAAATTGCTCTGAATTATATTACTGGCTTGAGTTCAACTGCCAAGAACAAACTGGGAAGGTGTTCATTTTACAGAGAGTAAAGGAAATTAAAGCAGAAAACAGTAGACCATTTGAGAAGTCCACTAAAGGCAAGAAGAAAATAATATAACTTCTCTGCTAATCTGATTTGAAAAGTTGTACATAGGCGTACATACACACACCAGCTGAAGAGGAAAGAAATCACATAAAAATTCAGTCACTGAAGAGAGGTATTAATGGCTCAGCCTCTCTCAGTCACTGTTTGACAACTTTTTTTACATTAAGCCTTTTGTAGCACTTTGCAATTTTGTTCATTCCTTCTTCTTTTAACTCAGTGTTTAATGAGTAGATGTGTCAGAAAAATTGATTAATACTTCTGAAAATATTGGGCAATCTGCCACTTTACATCCACAGCAATATTGAAGACACCCATGGAAATTTTCCCAGGTATGCACATAATGGGCAGAACTGGAATTAATCTAAATTGGTGAAACTCTACTGAAGCCTTTGTAGCTAAACTTCCAGCCCTCCTGTGAAGCTTGCAACCAGGCCTGGCACAACAGATACACTGCATTACCTACGCAGGGTATAATCCTGTTTCCTGATAGTACTGGGCAGAAAATGTAGGGTTTACAAAAGGGTTTTCAGCCTATTTTCAGGTTCCAAAGGTCAGAAATCACTAATTTCTGGTATATACATAGTCACAAAAGCTGGCTATGAGTAGGCTATATTTTCTCTCCCTCTGCACAGTACCTTATAAATTCCAGTGTTACAGAAATTTATGTTATTCTCCGACTATTTAACTTTTTAAACATAAAAAGTCCTGGTGCTAGTACAGATATACCAATCATTTATTCCAGTGGCATGTATGAGATGCCAGATTTCAGTGCATCTTATTTGCCGGCAGTGATCTAGTTGTTCTTCTCCCTCTACCAGTTGTGAGTCTACCCAGTCTACCCAGACTGCAGGGAATAACTTACCTTATATACCTTACTCTAGCAAGGATTTCACCTTTTCCGGTAACCAGAATCTGCAAAGATACAAAGATTTTTTCTAAACAAACAGCAATCTTGCTTCTGACTAAAACTGAAAGGATATATGTACAAATGTGCATAGCTCTTACTTCAGGCAATACCACAACTAGGCTTATTATTCATTTCCCATGAAAAATAAACCCATAAATTATGCAATACCAGAGATTTGATCAGAATAGCTTTAAATAATGTGAAGCGACAAGAATATGTATCTCATTGCGTACATTATCATGACAAAGTGAACAGTGTATCACCTTGGCTAAAATCAGTGATTGGCTGTTTCATTTCAACATTGGGGCAGAGGATATTTTCCAGCTCAGTTTTAAAGCTATTGCTTCTGAAAGACAAAAAATGGAATTTTCTCCTAGACTGACATACAACATTCAACCAATTATTATCAGCTTTATAGAGGAGCAATGTCTAAGCTCCCAGGTCATCAGAGGCAACCATGCTTTCTGACTTGGAATATTGCCAAGGACAGCAAACTGTAGGGTACCTATTGATAAGGCATTACTTAAAAATAAAGACAAGAATAATGACTATATTTAGTATCTAGAATTTAGTATTATATTTAGCATCTAGAATTATTTGCATTTAGAGACCATGTTTTCTTTGTATCTTTGTGCATAAATACATATATACACACATATGTGTGTGTATAGATACATATATGTGTGTATATATACACATACACACACTTGACACGTGATTTTAAGATAAAGCTCATCTTTTTTCCAGCACAGACATTCTTCAGTGCAGTACTTAGCTATAAATTCTTTCTTATCTCCAAGTTATCAGAGGCCGCTAATATTTTCCATCCCAAAAGAAATACAGTAAAGGAACTTCTAGATTTGCATTTCGCATCTTTCATACTGCCAGAGCAATTATTGCAGCTTTGTGCTAATCAGCAATGTTCCAGGTGAGAAAGCTGTCATTTCACTGAAGTCTTCTGGTGACATAACAAAATGCAAGGCAGCCATTTCATCGGGGAATATCTCTACAATTCCATCCACTCAAGCTGTCAATTAAAACATTGTTTTACTACATAACTGACACCAAATTCATAACAAAAGAGCTGTCTGACTTCAGAGTCACTGTATAAAGAAAATTACTGTGACAAAAGAAACATTCTAGGACCTGTGTATTATCACTTTCAATATCAAATTGACCTCGGTACCGGGGAAGATTATGGAACGGTTTGTCTTGAGAGCACTCACATGGCAAGTCCAGGACAAGCAGAGGATCAGGCCCAGACAGCATGGGTTTACGAAGGGCAGGTCCTGCTTGACCAACCTGATCTCCTTCTATGACCAGGTGACCCGCCTAGTGGATGAGGGAAAGGCTGTGGATGTTATCTTCCTTGACTTCAGCAAGACCTTTGACCCTGTCTCTCATGGCATACTCCTTGAGAAGCTGGCGTCTCGTGGCCTGGACAAGTATACTCTTCACTGGGTGAAAAACTGGCTGGATGGACGAGCCCAGAGCATTGTGGTGAATGGGGTGAAATCCCGTTGGCAGCAGGTCACAAGTGGTGTTCCCCAGCACTCGTGTTGGGCCCTGTTCTGTTTAATATCTTTATGAATGATTTGGATGAGGGGATTGAGTGCACCCTCAGCAAGTTTGCAGACAACGCCACGTTGAGAGGGAGGGTTGATCTGCTTGAGGGTAGGAAGGCTCTACAGAGGTATCTGGACAGGCTGGATCGATGGGCTGAGGCCAGTCGTATGAAGTTCAACAAGGCCAAGTGCCGGGTCCTGCACTTCAGTCACGGCAACCCCATGCAGTGCTACAGGCTTGGGGGAGAGTGGCTGGAAAGCTGCCCGGCAGAGAAAGACCTGGGGGTGCTGGTTGACAGAATATGAGCCAGCAGTGTGGCCAGGTGGCCAAGAAGGCCAATGGCATCCTTGCCTGTATCAGAAATAGTGTGGCCAGCAGGAGCAGGGAGGTGATCGTCCCCCTGTACTCGGCACTGGTGAGGCCGCACCTTGAGTACTGTGTTCAGTTTTGGGCCCCTCACTACAGGAAAGACATTGAGGTGCTGGAACGTGTCCAGAGAAGGGCAACAAAGCTGGTTAAGGGCCTGGAGCACAAGTCTTACAAGGAGCAGCTGAGGGAACTGGGGCTGTTTAGTCTAGAGAAGAGGAGGCTGAGGGGAGACCTTATTGCTCTCTACAACTACCTGAAAGGGGGTTGTAGTGAGGTGGGTGCTGGTCTCTTCTGTCAGGTGGCTGGAGATAGGACAAGAGGAAATGGCCTCAAGCTGAGGCAAGGGAGATTTAGGTTTGATATTAGGAAAAATTTCTTTACTGAGAGGGTTGTCAGACATTGGAACAGGCTGCGCAGGGAAGTGGTTAAGTCACCGTCCTTGGAGGTATTCAAAAAGCGTGTAGACGGGGTACTCCAGAACATGGTTTAGTGGGCATGGATGATGGTTGTACTCGGTGATCTTGAAGGTCTTTTCCAACCTAAATGATTCTATGATTCTATGATTCTGAATTGCATAATACTGTCGCAAAGGTGCTGACAAGTTCTTGGTCACATTAATAAATACCCAGGAGCTGCTGGCTGCTTAGTTTAGACATAAATAAATGTAATTGTGCTTAAATAGAGCTTGAGAGCCCGCATTCAATACCTGACTTCCTCACAAGAAACAACAAGGCTGGGATACCATTAGACTAATCCTGTCCTAAATTTTACAAACTTCTCCTGTGACTTCTCTCTGGCTAAAGAATGCCTTGGTAAGCTGAGCATTGGCTTTGCCCTTCGTTTAACACTTTGGTTGAATGTGCGGCAAGCTGTTTGCAGTTTTGTTAGGTTAAAAATCCTCCACGGCCACCTTGTTGTAAAAGCCAATAATTTTGTCCCATCAGCACTGTCTTCCCCACACAATTTCAGAAAAGCATTGACCAGGAATAAAGATTTAGTCAAGTATATCTCGTTTTTGCGTGTTTTCTCTTGTACAAATACACAGCAAGTATCATTTCCATCCCCCTCAAAAATCAGATGTGAATTAAGTAATTATACAGTAAACTGCAAAATAAAGCCTACATTTTAAAACATCAGTAAAAATTCATCTTGCCTCCCACTTATGTGTAAAAAATTTTGAATCTGTACAAATTTCAGCTAAACAGCAAAAATGTGGGGGTTTTCTCAAAAAAAAAAAAAAAAGTAATCTTAACCTAAAATTAGGTTATTAATATAGGAACACTTTTCATTTTCTTGTCAATTATTGTAATTAATTATTAACTTTTTCTAAGTAGACCTAACCCTACATCACAGAAACAAATTGTAAAGGTCATGTTGTAGAATGTCTTTATATGATAGTGGTTGGCAAAATGAATGATTTATGATCTATATACTACCAGTATGTCCAGCTCTCTTGAGGCATACATCCCAATGAGCTGCAAAGGAAACAAGCACATAGGAGCATGTATTCAATTTTTAATCTGTCCACCTTAACATTCTTTAAAACATTGTGATTGCAAAGACAACTAATTTAGTACCTTCTTAAATAAACTGCCTTTCTCATGGAATAAAAAGAAACTAAGAAATTTTATATACATTTTCAAAAATACACTTAAAAGTCTAAAAAATAACATATATTCTTACACATACCAAAAGAATTATTTTCATTAAGATTCCAATTAAAGAGGTCTTAACAGGTTTTTATGAAAGTTAACTGCATCTTAGCTTGTTAGTAAGATTTTGTCCAAGTAATTTAATCTCATTAATGACCAGTGATGAAGACATTAACACATGTGAAGAATCAATGTTTTATAGTGTGTACCTACCCTGAATTGAGAGTATGCTGCAAAAATACACTTCCAAAAAATAACCCTTAGGGAAAAAAAAAAAAAAATCTAAAACTAACTTAATGCATGTAAATACAAAGGAGTCAATTTGGCTAATTTGGCACTGTGCTGCTCTGGTGAAAGCTTTCTGGTGAAAGGTCAGTTAGCAGAAAAAAATATTCTCTAAAAACACCAAGATTTTGATCTAAATGATGATGAGGAATGTCAAGATTCATCACTCATTTTGGTTCCTGTTTTAAAAGTTTTACTCCAAGAGATAAACACATGACAGCCACAGAAGGAAGAGACCTATGAAATTTATCCTGAAGAAATAAGATTACTTTCATTACAAGTCAATAAATTTATTATGCAAGAGGAACTTTACATGTGACCAATAGTAGAAATTTTACACTAGGCTAAATAGATGTGACAAAGAAGTCTTTTGGGATGCAAAGTCAGGTGCAAAGCCAGTTGATCCAACCTCAAATTTCAAAAAGGAGAAAAGAATTTCTGGAACATAAGAAGCCTAAATGACTGTAAAAGGTACCTTTAAAATGCATGAACATCTGGACCTTGCTAATTGAAAACAATGTTATATAAACAAGAAATAAAAATTTTCCTTCTCTGTCTCATATGTCTTTACTAGAGAGAAATCAATTTTCTTGACACAAGTACATTGATGTAATTGATAAAAGGTTTAGTTGACATGTTTCTCCATGTGTGTAACTTGGAACTGGTGCAGTTTCACTATAATAAAACAATAAAAGCTACATTCTGCCAGGATTGTAGTGGGTTGGCAAGTTCTAGGGCACTCTTTGAGTTTTTTTGCTCAGTCTCTGTACATTTGTGAGTCAAAAAATGACATAGTAATATAGAGTGTTTCTTCTGAGCTATGACGGCAGGCAGAGCTCACAATAGCCAGCAAAAATCTAGGGACCATCCTAATCTCACTTCTGAGGGGTTAAGACATATGGGTGGGGGTAGAAATCATCCTACAGTGAATTTCTCATACAATTTAGAAAAATATTAAAACTAGTTCATGAACTACAACAAAACACTACAATTGCTGCAGGCAGATTCAAAGTCTGCTATATACATGCTATGGTCATATCAAGACAGCAGGCCATCTTCTGTACAGGGATCATTTCCTCACTCTCCCTACTCAGTTGCAGAACTTCACATATACTTCTTTTGGAGCAACAAGTTCTCAGTCGACCTTCTTGCCAACTAGCAGTTACTACGTGACGATCCCCACCTTCAGCATGTGTGGCCACTGTGCCCTCACCGTCCAATACACTCAGTTATGCAACATTATTGTCATGATCATTAGCAAAGGCAGGAAAACAGGTAAAGATAAGCTTGAACACAACAATAGATGAGCAGATGCTCTGCAGGTCATTATCGGTGAGTATTCCGTGACTGGATTCTGTGCAGACTGTAAAAAATACCAATCAGTCTACCAATGACTACTAACTACTCATCACAGAAAAAATACTGAAAAAAACCAATCTACTACTCTTGAATTCATTGAAAATGTTGACTTGTGCCCCTAGGTTGCTATGTAACTGTGAAAACTGAATACAGTTTTTCAGCATCTTCTCCCTTTCTTATGTCCTTCAGTTTGTCACACCATCTTCTCAATGTCTTGCTTCAAGTGTAGCTCCCCAGACTTGGAAGCCTCCACGTTCAAGGCAGCTGAGCACCAGCCACAGGCAGACCTCAGTTTTGGAGAGGAGGGATTTGGGGTAAATCCATAACATGAATAGGAAGAACACACTACTGAAACTGTTCTCTAGGTGTGTGTGGTCTCTCAGCCTTATCCATTTCAGATTCAATTAAAAAGGAAGAGCTCAACATTTCTACTTCCTTCCAGAAAGCTATTGCCTTATTACCCACTCTTTTCAGTCTGCAGAGGGTACAACAGCATTTGACTGTTTAGTGATTAATACAACAGGGTGCCCCTCTGATTTATCTTACTGGATTACACAGGACCCTAGAAAGCCTCTCTGCTAGTCTCCCTTAAAATAATTAAAAAAAAAAGAAAAAAAAAAAAGTAGTTTTCCTGTTTGTATGTTGAATTAAAGACCACTTGCAAATTCACTCATTTCTGTCAGTTATAGAATGAGCCAATAACAAAAATGTTGTGTTATTAAAAACAATGATCAACTCTTAGCTTTGAGAATCCCAATAAGGTGTTAACAGCACTGTAGTCATGGAAACACACAGTTGTTCTTATTTAAAGACATTAATCTGCCTTAGTTTTAAACAAGAGAATGAATATTTATTTCAAGGAATTTATATAACTTCTCAAGAATAATAAATAACTCAGGTCAAGCAGAACATGTCAACAAGGTAGTCAGCTAAGGATGAGTCAATTATCTACTAGTCATATTTGTATCATGTGATATTCCTGACAACATACCAGCTGCCAAAAATGTATTGTAACTTGTACCAACTGTATTTCCACATATAGACAATTATGATGCATTCAGAAGCTAACATAATGTTGAAGACAACGTCAAATGCAATAAATGACTAGAAGTTTTGCTTGACTAGCAAATTAAGCAAAACTGCATCAGCTTTTTTAATTTTCAAATAGTAAAATGCATGTTCATGGTTAGGAAAAGATTTCGCTACTGTGAATCTCAAAACAGAACATCTAAGAACAAAATTAAACCTGGTGCATCACTGAAGTTAATAAATTTCTGTTTAATCACATTTACATTGATTTTGATACTGTTATTTATGTGGAATCGATACCAAGCATAGAGAAATATGTTTAAGACAATAGGTTTTTGAAATAAAGGGTGTCTTTTTCTGAATCATGAGATTCAGATAGAACTTAAAAATAAACTTTTTCTAAGTACTTAATGGAAGTTGAACCACATTTTAATTTTCATTATATCCTATGAATTTGAGTATCCTTTTTACTGGGATATTTACACAGCGCCACAGTATGTAGGAAGATGCAGTTTCATGGTTGTCACTCAAAAGCAAATGCTGTGCAATTCACATCTCAGCATGCATTCTGGATGACCTGTTGGTACCCAAAGGAGCCCTTTGTAGCTTCAACACCATCTCCCTACCCCTCACTCCGCTATAGCTTAGCTCTGCTTCACTGTCAATGGCTGGGGGAGGGAGAGATCAGGAAAGTATCTCCACCTGCTATGTCCACTCTCAGCCTCTTTTCCCTACAACGTTGCCAAGGGTTGGCTCAGCAGCTCCAAGTCCTTCCTAAATGCAAGCGCTGAGACTCTGGACAGCCCGTAGTGCAGACTAGAGAGGTAAATAGCCTCTTTCATCTTGGGAGGTGCAATGAAACAAAGAATTCTACTGCACATTCTTTTTCTAGTGCCCAGCCTAACTTTCATGGGAATAGAGAAAAAAAATCTCTAGAAAAGGTTTAGAACAGTAGAAAATGGGGGGAAGATACATTTGCCTGAGACTTTATACTTTCCTTCCTTGGTTCTGTTATGTTTAATCTAACATACTCTAATTTTGTTTTCCTTATCTAATACTGCTAGTGTAAAGATGAGCCTACACTAAAGTAAATTACCTCTACTGTTTTCTTGGACTAGATAAGAAAGTTAGAGTAACTGTACTGGATCAGAGTAAACACCCATCTAACCCCTCTCTTAAAAAGTGGATGGCTGAAGAAGATCAGTAGAACGGGACAAGCTTATTTCTCCGAGACTCCAGTGCTTTGAAGTTTTTGGAGTTCCTGAGCCAATACTCACGTCACACTGTCTTTAATAGCTCTCAATGGACTGATCTTCCAATCAACAAAAATACGGGGTTTCTACCTTTGTAAATCAGCATAACACAGCATCCTGATCTTGCAGAATACCTGGAAAACTTATTCTCACACACCATCCCAGGGTTTTTTAATACTTCCATTTCTTTTCTATGTGTTTTTTTTTTAATAATTTCTGTTGAACAGTTTAATTTTGCATCTGTATAAAAACAGAGCCACCAGCAACACATGACAAAAAAAAAAAGGCTGCAGATTCAGTGCCAGCCTATGACATTGTGGTGGGCTGGCCTCAGCGAGCAGCCAAGCACCCACCCACTCCCTTCAAGGACGAAAGGGAGAAAATAGGAAGAACATGAGCAAAAAAGCTCATGGAATTTACCATCACAGGCAAAACAGACTCAACATTGGGAATTTAATTTAATTTAAAACTAATTACTGAATTTGGTATTGAGAAACAAAAAAAAGACAAACATTTAAATACCTAAGTAAGACACCTTCGCTCCAGCTTTCCCAGGCTCAGCATCACTCCAAATACCTTCATCCGCCATTCCCAGTCTCCACACCTCCAGTTATCACTGCAGGTTATGCTCACTCCCTTCAGCAAGGCAATGGTGCAGAAGGTTGGGGTCGGCACAGCAGTTTTTCTCTGCCACTCCTTGTTTCTCGCTCTTTTTTCTTGCTATTCCTTCCTTCCTACTTGTTTTCTCTGCTCCAACATTAGTCTTCCAAAGGCTACATTCCCTTCAGGTGTGCCTGCTCCATCATGGAGCACCTCCCTCTCCTCTGGTCTTGCTGTTCCTTTCTTTTGGTGTTTATGAACCATTTCTTAAATGAGTTTTCACAGAGGCACCGCACACTTGGCTGGTGGGCTCAGCTGTGTCCTGTGGTGGGTCTGCTATGGGGCCAGCTGGAACCATCTGTGTCAGAAAAACAATGTCCTTGAGGAAGGACATTTCAAAAACAACCACCAAAATTTTTTAATTATTACATCAACTGCCCACACAGGAATATAGATGACATTACAGTTACAATGGACTATAAGTCTACTTGATTTATAAAAAAAGGAATGATATTTTCAGTAATTTCTTTTCATATTTTTATAGCAATTTTTAATGGCATACTTGAAATCACAGAACGGCTGAGGTTAGAAAGGACCTCTGGAGGTTATGTGGTCCAACTCACCTACTCAAGTAAAGTCACGTAGAGCAGGTTGCCCAGGACCATGTCCAGACACCTTTTAAGTAACTCCAAGGATGGAGAATCCACAGCCTCTCTGGCCAACCTATGCCAGTGCTCAGTCTTCCAGAGTATTCAGAGATTTTTTTTTTGTTCTCCATGAAAACTCTAGAATTTTACTTACAATATTACCTATTCCAAAAATTCTAGAATTTATTATTAAGCACTCATGATAGATTTCTACTTCTTGTATCTGCAGTAGCAACAAATTTCTGCTCCATAGCCCAGAGCCTGCAGTTCCATGGGCCAACAATAAACCTACACTTCTACCCACTTGTTTTTCCTTTACCTCTCATTCCATCAACTGACCTGAAAGGACACACTTCTGTTTCATGCTTTATACAGCGCATCTGTTCATCAGGTCTATTTGAAGTGTCCTGACCTCTACAAGGAGTGCCCTAGTAGAGTCTTTCTAAGAAGTGTATTATGCTTTTTAACTTTCAACAAACCATTACATAATAACAAAAAGATGGATGAATCATCTGTTTTCTAACATTTGTAAGCCTCTGAAGAGGGTTTGGTGCAGTGACATTTCTTATGTTCCTACATAACATATAACACTTGAACTGGAATCAGAATGATGAAATATTTCTATGCATTTTCATTTGTACCAGTATCTGTTCATGAGCACCTCTAATTATTTTGACCTTTGCATTTGCTTCCTCATGGCTGGCTCCCTGGAAACTACATGTATTTTTAATTCAAGTACTCCAAAAGGTTTTACAGCCACTCAGTTTAACATTATATACTTTATCACCTTAAAGTTTCTTAGTTTACACTGGCTTAACAGAATATCTCAACTGTATTACATTAAAAATCAGGAGAAATACTTTCTATTTTATAAAGTTTTCTTTTCATTATCCAGGAGGTATGCTGATTTAGCAGTGTTAGGTAGTAAAAATAGACAGAAGGCAATGTAATTTATTGTGGCTGCCACTAGTGAAAAAAGAAAGTCTTCTGAACAGAGCATATATTAATTTTACACAATAGGGCCTGTTTATCTCATAAAGACACTAAAAGACACATACTGAAACACACTGCTGCCTTGATACTATGCCCAAAAAATTTGAATATCTTTCTCAGTCTCTTCTCTGATATTACTATAAAAATTAGTATTTATTGAGGTCATGCCTTTGTTTATGCTATTCCTTTAGAGAAAAGTCATACTTAGTTTACTCAGCCCTGGACCAGTATGGTTGCATTTTAGCTAATAGTCTTTACATCAAAAGTTCTGAGCCATGTCAGTAACTTTGTCTTGTTGTGTCAGGCTTACAGTCCCACGTAATCCTCTCCAAAATTATGAAAATATTCTCACTAATACAATAATTTTCTTTTCCCCATAGCTACATATTGTGAATTATGCAATTGAACAGAAAGAAAACAGCAGTGCAAATAATGATACACGCTTCACAGCAATTATCCGTATGATAGTATAACTTTTTAGGCATGGAAGCCGAGAATGTACAAAACACAGAATACTAGTAATGAAGAAAAAAAAATAAACAAAATTACATAAGCACATGCTTCATCAGCAAATGCTGGCTTTTTCTGTTGCATATATATGATACCACTTATATTGGATTGACTGTTAGATTCCCAACATGCATACTTTCCATTCTGTATATATAAAGATGTGAAGAGAAAGACTGTATGTTATGACTTGAAATTTTTTGGCTCTTTCAAATTCATTTCATCATACTAGCACTCACTTTCATCAATTCAGATTATTAAACAGATAACATATCAGTATCTGATGCATCATAAACACCTGACTGTTAATAGCTGATCTTAAATGTAGGCAGTCTTGGTCTCGGGACATGCAGAACAAATTATTGAAAGCCCATTATGTGGACTGAAGTTGGGGAACAATATTTTGAAGCATAGTTTGATACTCTTCAACGCAACAAAAAATTGAGTCAGACATGATTCCCAGTTGCTTTTGGAGGAACTGGATGGTTATTACTGAAAGATTACGACAGTCCAATGTACTTGTCTTGATAATCAGTAAGTGGTATTTGCATGACTCAGTATAGAACCTTTAGATAATAACTGTTATTACATGCCTTTTCACACATGTTATCTCCTGAGCAAAATGCAGCCTGTTGTGAGCCTCCTCCCCTCCAATATGATTCATCTTTAAAAAGCTGAATAGAATGTTATCAACTGCTGCCACATATTCTAGTATATTTTTATACCCTGGAATATTTATTGGATTATTCTAATAATTTCTAGTCCTATGCAGCTCAGAAGGCAAATTGACTACATTGTTACAATATAAGAAGGCTTTGGCATAAGACAGCAGGGCCCTTGCATCTTCCTAAGAATACAGTGCAATGTATTACCTGCTTTAAATGAAATAAGTATTAAACCTAGTGTCAGCTTATCAAAATTTAACAGGACCAAACAGCATTATTGTAAGAAAATTAAAAATATGCATGGTAAAAAAGTTAAAATACAGATTGCTACCAGTTTCTTCTACAATTTTTAAATTAAAATACTATAGTTAAATTTACTGATAATCTATAAGGCTTTTAATTGTATATGAGCATTTGAACACTGGTGTGAGAGGGTTTTCCATTTTTCTGAAGCAAATTTTCCTAGTCTGGTAAACAATTTAACATATCTTAGCAGAACTAGATGCACCAAGCCAAAATGTATTTATGGCTTGTAAGATGTCCACGTTAGTGGAATGATATACACATTCATCAGAAAAAAAATTTATTATACTCGAACTACTGCAAAACTAACAAATTATAAAATAAAAAAAAAAAATCCAAAATAATTATTTTAAAATGACCTATTCATCATCAGGCAATTCCTTAACATTGATTAGTATGCAAAATCTCATGTCTTGCAGAGGCTGGTTTTGGAAATGATGGTAAATGCATGCATCCTGCTTACTCGCTGCAGAGATTATTCAAGTGACAGAACATATGCAATTTTGAATCATGCAGTTGTCACCATAGTAACATGCCTATCTTTATAACAAACAACATTCTCACAGCGTTTACATTTATCAAAAACTGAGCTTTATGAACATAATCTTACATGACTGTCTCCATCTTCCATAATTGCTATTCAAATCTTTTTTTTAACATGAAACCAAAGACTACATATGTCTTTGCCTATAACAAGCCTTAGTTGTGTTTAAAATATAAAATTGATTATTTTATGCTTGTAGCACTGTGAGTATAGTAGAGACTTGCAGGCTAGCTTGTTGGGCCATCGTTTTCCATAGTTGGAAAAAAGAGATTGCTCTGAAGGAAAGTAGCTATTCTTCTCCCCTCCAATAACAAGTCATAATAAGGGTGTCTTAATCATGCACATAATCTGAGGTTCAAAACAGGATTCTAATCTTCCAGCTGATATCTTCATGAGCCCTTTTTCATCACAGTCTGTTTTCAAACAAAGCCTTTTTCAGTGAGCCCACCAATGTAGCTGCACACAAAACACCTAAATCCAGAGGCCAGAGGAATTAGAGAGTTGAAAAATAAATCTAAGCAATTTAGGACAATGCATCAAAAATTAGATTATTTCCTTTTTAAAATCAAGATCACTTTCTGATTCAGATGTCTTTCCTCTCCCCTAAGTTACAATATACTTCAGCCTCTCAGATTCTTTTAGTTTGCACCACATTCCTTCACAACCCCATCCAATGAAAGAGGACATGAAGATTGAATCTCAAATTGTGCATCTAAAGGACCAGTGTGTATTCTGGGTTGGGGTTTTTTTGCTTTGTTTTGAGCATTTTTTGTGGTTTTGTCAACCAAAAATGTAAAAATATGTATTTTCTTGCCAAGATAAATGCTATTCTATTTTAGGTTGTAGAATAAACCTGAAATGCAAAATGAAAAGCAAGGACAAGGGGAACAAAAGAGAATATTTGGAAAAAATATTGGGGTTTTTTTCATTTTGAAAGTAGTAGAATTATCTTCTTTAGGTAAATAAAATACAGAGAGATGTATAGATATAGGTATTTATATGTATAATTTATATAATTTAGTTACTACCTACTTTTTTGCCTAGTTGTTGTTTTCTCAAAGATACTAGCTGTCATAGCTTCATTCTCCTGTTTCCATTTCCATTTCCATTTTTAATTTTAAATGGGTGAAAACTCTTTCACAGTGACTTTTTTCCATCAACTGCTTTAATCTTTAATTAGAACAAATAAAAAATGAAGTCTTAAACAGGCTGAATAAACACTTCCTCCTTTCTCTGTTACTAGGTCAACCACGTCAAACTATCAATTCTATAGCAGCCTGATAACTCTCAAATACCTTTCCAATTATAACAATATTTTACATATTTCTGAAGATATAAGTGTTTACAGTCCATAACACCTCCATGTAGGAAGTTGGTCAAGTTAGTAATTAAGGTCAACAATGATGCACCTGGAAATCTAAAATAAGCAAAACTTATCTATTTTGCTGTTCCTTTAAGATATCTGCTATGACATCCTAAAGTTTTAGGAAAGTTTTATGAAACCAAACTTTACACTTGAAAGTCAACTTTTGCTAATATACCATAAGAAACATAGTCATAGTGAGCTAGTGGGTGAAATGCTAAAGAGGAAACAAACCAAATATATTCATAGCACATTTCATGTTCTCACAGAAAACCAAATTATTCTGAAAAACATGAAACACACCAAGAAAGCAAATGAATTCTTGCTTTAACACAGTTCATCAAGATCAGGTCTTTAGAGGTCATTACAAGAAATGCAATAGAAAGTGAAGGTAATTTTTTAGAACTGAAGTCTCTTTTTGCAAAATATGATCAAATATATACCAATGATTTACAAATGTTTAATTTCACAGGCTACAGATCTCAGAGAGAATTACTCTGCCTTGCTTTTGACACAAAAAGGAATGAGAAAATACACAACATTGAGTTTTATTGTTTGATTATTGATGATGAACCATCTTTAGACCATGAGCAACATTTTATTTGCATCAGTTACACTAAAATCTTAAATCTACATCAACAATTGGATGCAAGAGCCTCTCTGATTTCGTAAGTTTCAGTAATTTACAAATACATGATAGAAAGATATATAGGAAGTTTAAAATTATGATGGTGTTCATACAAAGTAGATGCATAGAAAGATTAAGAAAACTTCACAGCTATTCATGCTGTCTTCATGTCATATAAACTTGCTGAATGTAATGGATGCTTACAAAGCAAGACCTTCAGAAATCTTACAGAATCTTTCTGTAGTTATTTCAGTGCATCTTCAGTCCACACGCTTTGCCTAAAAAAATAATACTTTCATGGAGTAAAACCATTTCAGATGACTACTAAGTCACTTCTGCAAGATGCATTTCTCTTTTATTATGCTTGCACAGACTACCTCAGCCTCATATTTTCTGTTGGCTTTCCTGCCAATGCTTTAACCTACATGCAAATATTGTATTTTTCCATCATTTGATTAATCTGTACTACAAGTCAACCTATTACAAGCAATTGTTTTAGAAGATTAACCTTTTCAAAGCAATATTAACCTGTCCTTTGGGTCTAGAAGGTCCATCACCAAAAGCAACTTAGGGTGATGATATTCAATGACAGACAAGAGACTGGAGATCTTCAAAGGACATTGAACTCCACAGAAGGTGATTTCTCATTGGTTTTGCCCTAGAGCTCTCTGTTAGACTGTAGGGCTCTGCTACACAGCAAAGGGTGAGAGCAAGGCCCTATGAATGAGATGAACAAATATGCTGGCAGGTTGTCTTAGTTGTTGTGTCAGCTAGGCATGTTGAGTCATATGTCTACTGTGGATTCATCACCTCAAACCTTTCCATGGACATAGGCAAGGAATTTCATTGCAAGTGTCCTAAAATGTTTTTGAAATTCCTTTAACTTGTCTTAATAAGTTTGTCATCTTCTTGAATTCAGACTAGTTGGGAAATTTGACCTGAATTCCCAGAACATTTCAGCCACTCTGAAACAATATTTTTCAAGAGATAAATGACCAACCAAAAGTATTGGTGCATTATTCACTCTATGTGGGGAAATATTAACCATGCAGGCTGGAACAGTAATAGATGCCTTTTATTTCAGAATCTGATTAGCCACAGAGGAGTTCTAAATGAATCTGAGATGTTTGTTTTCAGAGATGTGGTGGATGGTATTTCTGAGAACAGTCGGGAGAATCGTTAACAGTGTACATAAAACCTCCTTCTCTTTTGCACTGGAAGGAGTCTCTATCTCTTCCAATCCATGCCAGATTTCAAAGTCCTAAAGTTTTTTTACAAATGTTTGTGTTTGAACATGTGTAATCCAAACACAAATAACCCTGAATATGCACCACACAGTAGCCACACAAATTTTCTGTGATATACAGAGTACATCTTATAAAATTTATATGGTTTGCTTTGATATCAGACTGTATACTCATTAAGTAGCAATGACTTTCAGATGGAAAGAGGATGTTTTAATTCAAAAATTTATAGCTTTATTCAAAGACTGGGATTTCAAATACTCAAGACCACAGAGCACATTTTTCAGATTTTCACCAAATTCGTTCTCCTATCTGCAGCCTATTTTTAAATTTAGATTATATTTGAGATTAGAGAAGAAATTGAATATTAAGGGTGCTTTGGAGTCTTTGAATAAGTGGGAAATATGCTATGAAATTGCTCATAATGTGTATAAGCAAAAAGAATATATGTGCACTGAGCAATACAAGTTTGTATATTTGTTTCATCTGTAGGATCTTAATTTTTTAGGAAAAGCAAATCCTATGCTCAGTACAAAAAAGTTGGGAGTCAGATATTGAGACTAAAATAATGGATTAGACATTTGTATGAAATCTTTTAGATGGTGGATGCTATCAGAAGGAAATCCAAAGTCAAGGGCTGCAGAAAGCATTTTTCTCACACCTAGAATAATCAGCTTGTGTGACACAGACTTTGTTCACAAGGGGATGCAATAATACAGATAATAAACTTTCAGATGTATGCCTGTCTATTGTCATTTGCTTGTAAATAAAGCAAAGGAAAGCACAGTAAATTAATCAAAGAAAGGTACAATGTTAGAGTGCATAAGCAGAAAAAAAGTGAACAGATCTTGGGGTGGTCAGAGAAATTAATGTCTTTTGGAGAAACTAACCACCCATGTTGATTTCAATTCTATTTGCATTTACAGAAAGATGTCATTTCCAAATTCACATTATTTAGATTTAATTAGCCTGTCTTATTAAAATTACTCTGTATTAGATTTATATAAACTTACATATGCTGAAGAGCTTTGAAGTATGCATGAATTACCAATGTAAGTGTCCTAAAAAGGTAGGATACCTCTCCCCTCCCCCACCACCAAATGAGAGCTTAAATGGAAAATGTGACAGTTATCAATCAAGACAAGAGCATTTTCACCTTGAATTACTTGAACTCCAAGGACTTTTCTGGTATTAGTGCTCTAACATAGTTTGTTTGTTGGGCATAAAAAGCAACATACATCCATATGGCTATACAATCCAGGGTAGCTCCATAGTAAAGATAATTTATACATCCACTGAAAAGCAGACATCAGCCAAAACACTGAAAGCTTAATTGACTACTGCTGAGTTTGAGTTATTGCCTATATTTGCTTGTATGTGACACGTACATTGAGTTTTGGCTTGAGTCAATATGCCACAGACGGCTCTTTGTTGCACGATTTTATGTTAGTACCTCAGAAATACATTAAATTACTATTTAAATTAATTTCTATTATTTAAATTAAATTCTAATAAAATCTAAATTAATGATATCCTATATGCCTAACTTGAGTCAATTTAATTTATGATGATTTTGGTTACTGAAGTGTTGAAAATAATATGCTGAGAAATATCCCAGCACTTACTAGTGTCAATGCACACAAGGATCTTTGATTTTTCAAGATGTATATATTTTGAGCATTCATTTATTAAGTTTATCTCACTGAAGCCCATTATCACACAAGATCCTTTAGAACTTTAGCAAAAGTCCTATAAATAAAACTAAGGGCTCTGTGTATTGACTGATTACCTATCACATAGTTCAATTTTCACTGTTAACTGAAAGTCACTTTATATTATTATATCACCAATTAATATTAAGTTATCATATCAAATATACTGAATTAAAATATCACTCCTTCCAAAAATAGAATGCATTAAACATGAATATGAAATTAGGATGTTTTCCAGAAGGGCACACACGAGCTGTTCCATTATTTTACTTGCACATCAAGTGCTACTTTTAACATTCTTTATCCTTCTATCTAGCATGCTCTGTTGAGACACAGAACTAAAATCCTGTCTAACATTTGCAACATTAAGGTTAGTAAATTATGAGGTCTGAGGCTGGTTCTAGATTATAGATTAGCCAATATTACAGATAAACCTAGATTACATGACAAAGATCTTCATTCAACTGAATTCTTTTTACTGTCAAATACTATAACAATAGAAAGCAAAAGAAAAAAGGCTGAAATCTGAACAGGAACCTTCTTGTCCTGCATAAAGGAAATTATAGTTTTCCTTAACTCAGTGGCAAAATCTGAACAATTTTTCTGAGATCGTAAGTATATGAAGCAAAATGAGAATATACTCCTGAGTTCCTAATAAGTCAGCCTATATTCTGAGAGCGCTAGAAAAATAACATTGAGGGCTTCTACATCTACATTCTCATTGACTTTAATTTCCATAGCGAATAAGTAATATTATTAGTGAATAAATATTTTTCTTCTTAATAGCTCTATAAACTCAACCTGCTAAACTGAGTCCTTCCTAGCATGGGCACCGCCGTCCTAGATAAAGCAGGCTGCCTTGTCTCACAACCTAAAGGGTCACCCTGCCTGCAGGGTGTATAGAGATCATGACTGTGGGTTCACAGGACTCCATAATACACAAGGAGACTTGGGCTTTACCCTCTACGTTTCTGTATTATGGATTACCACAAATACCACAAAAATCACTCGGCAGTATACCTATGATTGAGAAAGTGAATATATATATAACTATAAAGCTATTACAAATTATTATCAGCAATCAATAATATCAGCACTCAATAATATCAGCACTCAATAATAACAGCAACAAGTATACATATCACACACTGTGATCATATCACATATCAATAATATAACAGCAGATATAGTCATGATAAATTACTTATATGTATATATATATATGGTACCAAGCACAGCAAACAGATTCCAGAAGGGGCCCAAAGCATCCCAAAGGGGAGGACAAATCAAACTGGCCCCAGAAGTGGGGGAAGTTCCCAGAGAGAAAAGCTCAATTTTGGATAAAAATTAAGTGTATTTTATATCATAGAGACATAAGACGGTGTAGAACATGTCCATTTAAAGCATTCAATAGACGTTGTTAATTTCACCTGGGGCAGCCAACAGATAATGACATTTTCTGTCCCCTCAGACCAGTTTTTAATTTTCCAGACTGTTTTCCTGTTCTTACAGTTAGAACAGCCAATGGCAGCTACCAATTCTCACTTTCTCAGGACATTTCTACCTTTTCAGGTGATAAATAGGTGTTACAGTTCCTTGGCTTTGTGCTTATCAGTGGTGTCTCAGGATGTGTCCAGTTTCCAAGTGCCCAGCTGCACTTCACAAATGACAGTTGCACTTCTCAAGGCTGCTTCACAGGCCTGGTTCCCAGGCTAATAGTTCCCAAGCTGCCAGGCATTTTCTCTGTCAGTTTGTCAGTCAGTATTTCAGCAGACTTCTTCCTCTGTTCAGTAATTTTCCCTTCTAACCAGGTCTCCTTTCTGGCTGCTCACATCACCTCCCTGCAGGACAGCTTAAGCTCCCAGCCATACCCTGAGGGCATGCAAGCAATGGCCTTGCTGACGTACAAGCAACACCTTTTGTCTTCAGAGCATAGGCATAATTGATGGAAACCCACAAACAGCCTTAAATTGTTGGTGATGTACAAGATGGGCTAGAATCCAACTTATTTGCTCCTGGCTGTGCTCACTCTGCCTTGTTAGGTAGAGTAAATGCAGCATATCTTACTTTTATAACTGAAGTCAGCAGATATGTCACTGAATACACAAAAGGACACATTTGTTGAATAATAAAGTCTCTCTTTTATAATCACTTTTCACAGTAGTGCCACATGTTAAGCACAGACACAGAACTTAAAGGGTTTTCTAGTGTAAGTCAGCTGTGAAGGGCACTGTACTTGAAGGATGTGGTTACAAATTCAAAGTCAGGACATACAGGATTCAGGAATAGTGGGGGCTTTTAGATCTAAACCCAAAGCAAAACCTGACTTTTCATATTTCTTTTTCATCTATACCTCTTATTTGTGGTTTCTCATATAAATGAGTACCACTAAGAGAGTGTTAACTCTCAGTATGGAAATCTTCCTGATAGGCCATACAATATAATTCTGTTCCTCTGCAGCAAGTTCCCCTTACAGAAATACAACAGTGAAAAATGAAAAACTGCCTTCTGGAAAAGGACTAATACATAAAGGAATGACCAGTAAAACCAGAAAAGGTCAGCTATGCTGAAAGAACAGAACTGCATCAGTAAAATTACCAGCAATAAATCAATTGCAGGTGCTGCAAATGGATTAAAACCCCAGCTCTCTATGCAATCTGTCAACAACCAGACAGCCAAAGTTGGCAGCTGTGGCATGAGGGAATCTCATAAGTTGCCAATTCCATATCAAAGTACCAAATCTTACACGTCAGGTAAATGTTAAGAGAAATATTTCCTACTGTGGAGGTCCTATATAGCGTTTCCTCTTCTTAACTACTACTATCTGCTGTCTGAATGTAGTTCTGGTTGTGAAGATTTCTAGACTTCATATTTTTACTGTTCATAATAATGAAAAGATTTTGCCATTGAACAAGAAGAGTAATGAGGAAACCAGCTGGGTTCAGTTAGAGTCAAACAACCTGTTTTTGAAAACTACAGACAACTATATGCAGTGAATAGAAGATTATACACAATGCTGGTCAGTTTGCTTTCTACAATACAGAACACAGTGGTCAGCACTAAGGATAATTTAAAGACTGTTATCTAATTCTTATTCACTGCTGTCTTAATTGCATTCTGCAGAGAACATAATCCCCTACAGAGATTACAGTAAAAGTGCATACATTCTCTGGAGGAAAAACCAAACAGTTAGGAATTAATAGCACTCAGCTTCCACTGTCCCTCAAGATTTTAAACACAGCATCAGCTGTCAGTACAGACCAGTCCCACTGTATAAATAGGAAAGTGGGAAAAGAAGCTCATGTATAGTCCAAGCTATCACAGCTCCTCTGTCCTCATTTTTTTCCATTCCATTTGTGTTGCATGTAAGTAGGCAAAAAGGTAAAAGAGAGGATGAAGTGAGTTTACGATCTACCAATTCCCAGCTATCAAAATAATGAGATTTAATTGGAGCTGCTTTACACTATTCTTGCAGTCTGAGGAGAAGTGACTCTGGGATTCTGGAGCTACTAAGGTTCTTGTTCCCAACCAAGAAAACCAAGCAAGGCTTGAGCCCAAAAGAGGTACTCCGGGTGTAGCAGACAAACAAAAATAAGTTACTGCATAAGATGGGAAAAGTTCATTATCATCTTCCACTAATATTACAGAGAGGGAAGGAAAGCACCTGTTATCATATAACCTTGTCAGTAGCTTTTTGTACTTTTGTACATACTAAAAAAAAAAAAAGGCATTTGAAACTGTCAAAATGGCTGTAGCTGGTAGAAGCAGAGCTATCTGACTTGCTGATAAAGCCCATTAGTTATTGTCATACAAAGGAGGAGGCATAATTAACTGCCTCTTGAAGATCCAGGGAGTACCTTGCAGAGCTTCACATCTGACAGCTATCCTCAGCAGCTGGTAGCAACATGCTGCAATAAGTGGCAATACATAAAAGCACCTCAGAAAATGGCCAGTTGTCATGTGAAGAGGCACACAGGAGTATGTTATCCCTGCTCTGATCCTTTTCGTACCCCCAGCCTCCTCCACCAGAGGATTTCAGGTGGGCTTAGAGCAATATCATTCCCACCAAGCATACGTTCATTGGCAAGGCAGTCTTCAGCCTCAGCAGAAGTCAATGGCTATAGCTGGGAGCTCAGAAAAGCTGTTTGCATGAAGCCCCAGGAAGAATTTAAAAACAAATACCATTACTTGGTGTCTGGCCTCTAGGTTAGTGCAAATAATTTGAATGTCACAGAGAATTGCTGTATGCACTTTCTTTAAACTTCTGTGATTTACTCAGTATTTAATTGGAAAAAATATCACAAGGATCAATTGAGCTTTAAATATATTCAGATTAATTCCCCTAATACCTAAGTTCCCTGAACTTATTCAGAGAAAAGTAGAATTTAGGAAAGAAAAATGATAGTTACTACAGATGAAATGGGGTTAGAGACTCAACAAAATTCTGGTAAAAGTGCTGTAGAATTAAAAATAGTTTCTTCATCTGCATATCTACCATGCATAAAATCAATGGAGAAATACTATGACAATGCAGCTCACCTGCTGTAATTATACATTGTGAGGATATTTTCACTGTTATAAAGCAGCAATACTTATATCCTAAATGAATACTCTTAGGTCATGTGATCTGATCAATTCATCTTGCAGTTTAAAACTACTTCCATAACTTAACCTTTTTCTGCAATACACACTTTTATCAATATTACTGCGTATCTAGAGATATTCAGCATGCATGTACATATATAAACATCCATACTAAATAAACTGACCGTTAGATCTATAATGTGAAAGAAAACAAATATCTCAAATGTTCACACTTCAATGCTTACAATCCATAAGAATGGTGTTTTCAGGCTCTTTGTGTAAGAAAGGAAATTTTATTGCAAATGAAACATCTTTCCATATCTGTGAAGACCATCAAAACAATTGATACTGCATCTTATTTTCAACGTACGAAAGAAAATATGTAAGCCATTTGAATCCACTTCCCATAAAGCCTTAACTTTTTTTGCTAGCAGATTTAAAGACTTTTTGCTTATCCAGCAAAGGATGGACTTCTCTTACAGCTAAGGTTTGGTATTAAAAACCTAGAAAGAACCTGGGATTTTTCTGCATGCCCATGTTCTTAAGGGTACGTGTTCGGGGGGGGAAGGGGAGTTTTGTGTTTGGTACTAATTTAATTCAAATAATGAAAGTCAAGAATTACAATGCTCTTGAATTTATTCCAATAAATTCCTCCACAAACTTTTATTTGCCTATTTTATCACTTATTAGAATTCCTGTCAAATTTAAACTAATTGAAGTCAGCCTTCTTACAGTCACAGCTGACTGGCAAAACATTGTTTAAATCCTAATCTGGTGTTTATTCAGACACTTCACAGAGTTCCTACTCCTAAGAGCCTTCCATTTTAATAAACAAAACAAAAAAACCCAAACCAACCAAACAAAAAACCTTTATTACTTTTTGCTGCATTTTACCATTTTCCGTGATGACAACTGGGGAAACTATTGTCATTTGCCTCTTTTTTCAATAAACATAATAAATAAAATAACAAAAGCATTTTTATGTAGAAATGGTTATGGATAAAATCTACCAAACTATAATTTAAACAGAGATTATGAGAATTTAAGACAATTGTCAAGGAAATCTGGCAGTCATTTAAGTAGATATTCAGTTTCCCTAAAATAGTTGATCTGTTCTCAGAGCAGTGAAGCAAAGCAACCCCTGCCAGTAAGCTTATTTTTTTAGCCTCCTGGGAAGGAAAAAGAAAAAAATATGTTCCAACACAATAAATATTACTCATGCTGCAAATTTAGGATCCGTCCCTACAGACTTTGGTCTTCCTTTTCCATTTAGTTACATATAAAACTGAAACAAAAATATTTGTCTTTTATATCTTTATCAAATTTGTGTGCCACATTGGAAATTCAGTAATGTCAGCTGTAACTTAAAGAAAGTCCATCTTCCAATTGTTCTGTAAGGCTATAAACCCTTTAAATCACTGTCCACGCACACACCTCAAATGAATTAAAATCAGTCACTGCTACAGAATGTCATTGCTGTGCTTCTGGTCAAAATCACCACCCTTCACGTGAGAAAGAAAGGAGCAAGGAAATTATGCATAGAAAAGAGAAAAAAAAAATCAGAAAGCTAGAGATTAAAGAAGAAAACTAGAAGAAAAAAGATAATATACAAAAACCAGATAATATTTAGTGGCAAAGAGAAATTGCCTTGGCTAGACATTTTGTCAGTATCAATAATTCAGTAATAAAATGATTGGATTTTTAATGATGAACTTTATTTAAAAGAATCAATTAGTGAGGACACAGTGATTGCTACTGGAAGTTTTTGATATGTCAACAGCTACTATCCGTATTTTTCCAAGGAAGAAGTTACTGTGCCATGGATGCAGATGAATTAACAGCACATCAGTGGTTTCATACCACCAACAACATATGGTGATCCTCATCACCAATAAGGTACTTTGCTCCCACACTGAAATCTTACTGACTCTGCATCTAGATTTGGAGTATTTGCACAATAGATGAAAATTCACATTTTCACTGAAAGAGCAATATTTTTCCTGACTAGGCATACCACAACTATTGGAAATGACTGCTGCATCTCAGCTGCTACTGTGCTTCCAAATCGCAGACTGGAGATAATAGCATGACTGTGATTGCTTCCGTGTTGATTTCAATAGTCAGTGTGCAAACAGACTATGTCAAAATCTGCAACAGAGACTAGCAACTTCCAAATATATAACTGAGATTTTTGGGTTTTTAATATTATCTTCAGTTCCTCAAATGGGTAACTGGAGAAAAGAGTAACTATAGCACTATAGAAAATAGAAACATGTTTATCATATCAAAGAAATAGTGAAAAAGTGAAGAACTGATAATTATGGGCAAGCAGCCAACATATAAATTGTACAATTACAGTTTTCTACTAGGAGATGAATCTTTAACCATACAGATTAGCTTGAGCTTGGATTAAACAAAAATCAAGAGTGGAAGGGACACTGTCTTGGTATAACTATGATAATCAGAAAAAAAATTTTAAAAGCTAGCACAAGTTAAAATGTTAAGATAAATAACAGCAAAGGTTCAAGACACAGGAAAGAATTTTAAATAAACGTACATAAAAAAGGTCATTTCACTTATCAAAGAGGAATGGAATTTTAAGGAGAAAATACAGAAAGTGTTAAGATGCAAAATATTCAATTATTCTTCTGCCTTCCTTTTTTTTCTCCTGCAAGGCAGTGAATTGCAGCCCAGGCTTTTGTAAACAAAAATCAGGTTACAATAATGAAAGCTGAGTACTTAGGAAACATTGAGATCGCACCTATGAATGTTTTTGAAATGTTAGATAACACTACACTTTATAAGGTTTCAAAACTAGACAACATAAAATCAAGAGTGCTAAATGCCACAGGAGCTATATGGACATTAACAGATATTTCATTATGTATTAGGTGTGGGACATCTTTTGTAGTGAGATCTCCAGGGATTAGTAAGAAGATACTACTTGCCTTTGCTTCTTCTGCCCTCTCAACCTTACAGCTCCAAGAAATGAGACTTAGGAATTTAGCCAGTCTGTATTGATTGGTCAGTCATTCGTAAGCTCAGTTCAAAATCATGATTGAGAGAGCAAATAAAAAGCTGGGGAAAACTTAACTTGACTGATAACCAAAACTAATTCCACAAAATTTGCACTTTATACTAATCAGATATATCCATGTGGGCACTTAAAATAACTAATTATAAAATAATTATAAAATAAATATATTTTAGAAATAATTATAAAATAAATTATAAAATAAAATCCTATAGTTTTTGGTGACATAGCATACTAGTTGTCATTATTTTTACTTTATGAATTAGATATGAAGAACTTGGCAAATGCCCAATCTACATTTCCTAACACAAACAGAGCTTTCCAACTAAAAAACCCCAAAAACTATTTGAGGAACATTAAAATGAAAAACGAACATTTTATCATGCCACAAGCAAACCAAGAGGGACATAATCCTGGCTGTTCTTCCCTTGTTTAAAGAAAGAATATCCTAACACTACTCTACCCAAGCTGAAATCAAGAATTGCTGGAGCAAGGAAGTTTGTCCAGACTTGACTGCACTGAAGGCGTGGCTTGGTTAACAGGCAAAGCTTAAAAACACAGCTATGCATAAGCACCGCAATATCATTAAGTATTTCAGAAACATGAGCAAGCAAATAAATATCTGGATGATGATGTATTTTCCTATATCTGAAGGATTAAAAGACTTCTGTATGACACAGTTATCAAGTCAACACAGATCTCACAAAGTCAGAAAAAGTTAATTGCTGTGTCTGCAGAAGGTTCCAGGGTCTAAAACCTTTTCGCTCTTTCCCTGTCTCTAGGATATCACCTGGGATAACAGAGGCTTCTTTTATGCTTTTGTGCTTCTTTATGAGCACAAGCTGAGCTGGTTGGATTTTATAAATCATCAGCTGACAGCATCCTTCCACTCTTCATCCTGCACTAACAAAAAATGTGCTTGAGCATTTTCCAGGATATAGCAATTTTCTAGCCTAACAGCAACAAAGAGGAGGTTAGCTGCAGTCGAGTCTACACTGGGGAGAACTGCTGCAAACTGCTTCACAAATGAAAGTGGAAGGAACATACTTGACTGCTTTAAGCAAGTCTCAGCAGACAAACAAACCTACTTGCTAAAGGTTACCACGGAGCACTCTTCAGGATGATGCAGAGATTTAAGTGTGTTTGTTAGAGAGTTACAGTTAATCGGGGATGCTCTTCCAAAGGCAGTTTGAAGTTAATGAAAGGTTTCAGAAACAGGACAGCCAAAATGCCTGTCTGCCCCACCAACAGCAGTATGATCTCAGCTTAGCCTGAACCATCTCAAAATTACAGAAACAAAGGTGTCCAGCTTTCTTGCTGGCTGGGCATGAGAAGCTGAAAAATCCTTGACTTTAGACTAAACATTACTTAGCAACAACTGAAAACATCAGTGTTATCAACATTCTTCTCATATTGAACTCAAAACATAGCACTGTACCAGCTACTAGGAAGACAATTAACTCTATCCCAGCTGAAACCAGGACAAAAGGATAAATATCAGTGTCACATGGCTTTTTCTGAAGCAGAGAGAAAGAGAGAGAGAGGCAAAGAAATAAAAGGATACATGCTAATGTACAAATAACAATACTAAGGGATAATGAGAGGTTAACTTGGCTTTATACCTCAAAAGCCAAAATGTTTTTTGGTTGGTTTTTTTTTTTCTGGGCTTGTTTGTTCTTTACAAATGAAAAAATTCAGACCTCCAAAGAAAATGCCTTTTACAGAATTGTCAGATCAGGATGAACAAAAATAAAATTACTAAGAAAATTATTGACTCCTCAGTATTTTATTTGCAAAGAAAAACAACCATCTGTTTTTAAATTAAATTTCCACTGAAAGGAAAGGGGAAGAAGAGGACAAACATGCCATGAAGAGATATGGTGGTCAGTACTGACTAACTCACACAATTCAGATGTGAATTCTCTCTTAATATAATCATCATGTTATCAAACCACAGAACAGCAGAGAATTCATTTACTTCAGAACATTAACAGTACAGAAGCTGTAAGCTAATGTAGGCTGCCTTGAGGACAGCAATGAAGTAACCTAGCTCAGCCTCTTATGCAAAAGAAAGAGTAGGGATAAATAGAGGGCTGATACTCTGAGGGCACAAAGCAAGCTAATAAATGACCTGAAGACAGGGCTGCATCACCCTGCAGTCTCGCTGAAGTCAAAGGGGACAGGAGCAGAGCCTGCCATATAGTTTTCAGACACTGATTACAACCTGTCTTGGTTTATGTACATAATTTCTTTACTACAGTCACAGTGATGGGGACTTTTTTAGTAAGCCTACTTACTGCTCATAGCACAGGCTTCTAATATATATATATATAATTTATAGAAATTACAGTGCAAGAAGTAGTTCTGTTTACATTGCTTATTTCCTCATAATATGCTTTCAAAGTATAATCATTATTAGAATGGGGAAAAAGATAATACAGTATAAAAGTAATAAATGAAAAAAGTTAACAGATTTGCTTTTTCAGTAAATTTAAGAGCATGTTAAACAAAAAAAAACCAAACCAAACCAAAACAAAACAAAAAAAGCCCTGCATGGTATTCAAATGTGAGGCAGTAAGAAATGGGTAGCTCTGCCTACCTGTCTTTACCCTTGACAACACTAGTAAAGGAAATAAATAGCATGTCACAACACTGTGCCTTACAAACTGGTGGGAGATAGTTCTCAATACCTTGATAGCTTCTTTTTATGACCAGAGTGTGACTCTGATGTAGATGACAGCAGAACTAGATTGTGCCCTCTGTACCCTTCACGTATTTCACTGTGTTATAGAAAGCATATAATCTTCTCCTCACCAGTTATGTGAGGCAATGGTCTATCTGAGGAACACACATTCAGTCAGTATTAAGAAATAAGGCAGAATCATTCAATAACTTCATGTCCTGGAAGGTCCTAAAGAGGAAAAAAAAAAATCCGCTGTTCTAATAGCAACTGTTTCATTTGTTCCCAAACCAGTCACAGATTTACCGTGTATTTGACTTGTTAAAATGACCCCAATGAAAGTGAGATATTTAGTTTCACAGTAAATAAAGTACTTCTTTTCACTTATGTCTAACGATATCACCAGGATTTTTCCTTTCCCGTGCCCCCCGCCCCCGCCTTCCTTCTATGAAAAAAAAGCTAATTTCAGATAATTTCCCCCTTTTTTGGTTTCACCACCAAGGGAAAAGCTCACTTTTACACTTCATTGGAAAGTCAAGTCTTCAGGTTTTCCTTTAAGATTGATTTGATGTATAGCCTGTTTTTGCCAAGTTCCTTCTGCCTTTCTTGGGTCCACTCTATTGAAGTCTGTCACATGGCTGCATTCTCAGCCTGGCTAAGGAAGAACCTACAATTATCACCTCGTACAAAGGTAACTCCTGGCCAAGAATTCAAAGTATAGCTGTCACTCATTTTTAGAGACCATAAACGCAGTCATACTCCTTTCAAACTATGCCCCTCTCAGGATCATGCTTTTTCTAAGTCTCTCATTTATTTTAATAAGCATCAAAAGCTCCAATTTTAATTATTATGATTCAACAACACATGTTAACTCTATTGCTAAACATATAGATTCTCTCAAAATCAGACTGGTAGTATCCAATAGAGTATTTTTACAGTTTGCGGGGTGGGGGGAGGTTAAGCTTTATTTATAAAAAGAATTTAAAACTTTTATATTCAGTGTAGCTAAGAATGACATGTAATGAACCTAGCCTTACCTTCATTTTCCTAAAACCTTAATGCTTAAGAAGTTTTCTAATACAAGGTTTATTTTTTCTTTGTCAATATAAAATAAAAAGCATTGTGGAGGATATGGAAACACTTCTTAAAGCTAGAAATAAGAATGCCATAAGAATGGCAGCAAACAAGTGTTAGAAATTAGAGTTAACAAAAATATTAAATATGATTAACAGAGTCTTTGTTTAGACTGATTCATATTCTATATTTTTATTTTGAGCCACTTTATATAATGTGTGTTTCACTCACAATTATAACTCAAAGCAGCCAAATCCTAAGCAAAAGCTTCTCTTTGGATAGGAGAAAACTTTGTCAGCTTTTTTTTTTTTTTTTAATAGCTACAAGGGAAAATTTGCAAAGAAACAGCACAATAAATACTTCTGCAAAGACACAACAAAGTCAAGAAAAGCCATACATCCATCCTTTTCATATAGTACATAAGGGTAAATTTCACTCAGCTATTGGCATGAAGAAAAGGTAATGAGCATGCCAATTATTCCCTCAGGCTGTACAGGACAGGGTGAAGATTTATTGCTGTTTTCAGACGTGATAAAGATGATCTGAACTGCCCGGAATGTTCATACTCAAGCTGTCTTCTTGAATCCAGTTATCCTCTGCCAGAAAAATCCAATTTTAATAGAGAAATGCTGTGTAATCACAGGTGAGAAATTCTACGCCACGTCCCAGAGCACATATATCACATCCTCATTCCAGCTTAGTGGTAGTAGAGTCAAATTAAAATACATGTAGATTGTATACCATGTCAAGTACCTTTGCCATAATAAGAAACCTTTTAATTGCATGGTGTTTGTATATTTGATCTTTGCTCACAAAACCATGAATTATTTCAGATCCAAGTAACAGGTTACACTACAGATATTAATTTCTTAAATTCATGTAAAGCCATTCTTAGCTGAGTTGCCATAAACTGAATTAGATGCCAGTGCATGGATGTTAATATATTCCTTGTCTTTGTGGGCTAGTTTTTAAACTCATACACAGTAAATAATATTTTTTTCTAGTAAGTACCATATTAACTAGACTAGGCTCTTCAATGCTTCAAAAATACAAGTTAGCATGCTACAGTACAGTGGGTTTTCAGTCTAGGCACTTCTGACATAAAATAATAGAATATAATTACTTAATTCTATCTATTAAGCATAAGTAGCTGTATCTATCAGCATAATAAGATTATGAGGCTTTTTATAATGCAAATTAGTTAGCTCCTTTTAAACACAACACTAAAATTTTGATTTGAAGACATGACAGTGACCCAACATAAAGTCTACAGTTTTCTGCAGTTCCCCAAGAGCAAATGTTAGGACTAGAAAACTGCACATGATAGGTTGGCTTTGTCAAATTCTTTCATTAGGTTGAAACTTCTTACTGGTACAAGGATACACCTTCTTTGGGGCCAACTATTTCTTCAAAAGGCACAGTAGCAGGCAGGTATCCAAAATATTTCATAGCTTTTGACTGAATGGATAGTCAGATAGGGTGACTCCAGTGAAACAGAAGTTTAATTTGCTTATTTTTCTGCCTCCAGTGAACTATGAAATTTTAGGCTGTGTGGATTCCAGATTGTGAGGTATATATTGGCTGGGCAGTGTGCAAAAGAAAAGGAGAGTAGGATGAAAAAGCTATAAACAAAAAGAAACAGCTGTAGACAAAAAAAAAAAAAGTAAATTTCTATTTCACTTTTCAAACTGACAGAAAGTTTTATGTGATGTGGCTTTCTCAAGACAGATCACATGCATAATTCCCACTGAGTCATTGCCAGGAATAAGATGAATATTCTTTTATTAATTTAGTCTATATTTGATGTCCTGAAAAACAGGATGACAGACTGACATTTCTCCAAGAATTAGAGTCAGGATTTTACCAAATTATTCTGCTTAACAACTATTCTAAAGTATTCAGATATTTGAAAAACAATAAGACAGGAGCTGAGTAAAGTAACTCCAGAAGTGGTCGTCCTTCCACAACATGTATACCCTGTGGCAGGTGAAACTCAGGTGGTTACTAACAGCGTACGCAAAAGCATCTTGGTCAGAGCATGGAAACCTGCATTAATAGATGGGACTTTTCAATGGCTTAAAAATATGATCCAGTTCCTGTGGCACAAAGGTTCTGGCAAATGTTGTAGCATTTCTGATGCAAATATTGAATTTAATTAATATATATTAGTTCTAACAGCTAAACAAAAATTTACACTTTTTTTTTTTTTAATTACAGCTCTTTTTTTTCCCCCCTAATTTCTCAAGATATGGTCTGTCCTTTCCTCCAGGTGACCATATTACACAATTACACTATCCATTAGTGAATTCTTTTTTTCCTTTCATTAATGGTTCTTTTTTCCAAACTATCACTCTTTTTCAGACATCACAGATTTTGTTAGCATGGTTCTGTCTGCTGGCAAGACTGTAGGAGTGTCACAAGCAACTGTTTTCCTCATTTTTCCATAAGTTTTCACCCAGAATGTTAACAAAACAAGAGTTTTTAATGACATTCAGTGGCCATGTAGACCAGAATATGAAATAAATATAATGCTACATCATTAAATTTTCAATAGGCTGCAATGTTAAGGGGATAGGACACAGACCTGTCATAATTGACATTCTGCCTAACACTGAAGAATAGTGTGACAACATGCAAGAGTGCCCCATACTTACTGCACAGGACATTCCCATCCTTCCAGTAGAAGTGTTTGCATACACCAAGAAGAGTCTTGATCATCTTGTACTGGAAAACTGAAAATTAATCATCAGCTCTACTTTTATACCTGTAATTTCACACCCCTTGGAGATGTGTATGCATGTTGGTTGTTTATTGTAGTACCTACTAAATCTAAATATTTATCATGGAATGGTGACCTGAACTGCTTCCTTAGGCCACTGCATCTATTATCAGTTAACAAAAAAAATCATATATATGTATAGACACATATTTAAGATGCCAGTCTTAAATCCCTTCTTCTTCCTTTGCAACACAGAGGTACTCAAAGTGAAGCACCAGTTTCACATCAGAAGCAGGAGAGGTGTGTTTCTACAGTGCCATGCTCAGATCAGCAAAGTCCTCTGCTCAAAATGCTCTCAAGCTGCTCCTACCTCTTTTCAGAGCTTTTTTTTCCTCCTTAGACATGACACCTAGACAACACATACACATGTAGACAGCTATGGCGGAGTCTTTCAAATATTAATTGAGTGACAACACATGGTAATGAAGTTGGTGCAGATACTTAGCTCCTGCAAGTCATCCTAACTGAGGCAAGAAAGCCATCTCAGTCAATGCTAAGATGTCAGCTCTGCCTATAAACTGTACTTTTTGGGTACTCCTCCAGCCCTCTTACCTGCTGGAAGAACAATTGTAACTGGTATTCCAATTTCCCCCAAAACTGTTAAGAGATAATCTGGCTATAAAGCATAAGTTTTCTAACCCCAGCAACTTATTGGTGGCACATCCCATGAAGCAAAATATTTTTTCATGTGTTAAGAAAAAAAAAAATCATAAAGCTGCAAAGTTTACTGTGCTGATAAAAACATTAAAAAAAAAAACAAAACCAAAAAAACTCCTTAATTCTTATGCTTAATAATATCTTGTAGTAAAGAATTTCAAACGTTAACATGTAAGAATAAACCAAAATTCATTTTCTTCTTCTTATCTTACTTTCACTTCAAGGGATTTGCATGCCAATATACAAAAAATACACTAGATTATGGAATCTATCAATACGTGATTCTTTTTCAAAATCAAGGATTTAAGCAGAGTAAACATCTCACACAACTTAAGGTCAAAAGTGAGTCAAGTGACATAAACAGTGTGTTATTTTTGAATGCATAGCTGAAGTCAGTCTGCTTGGTTTGTTTATGCTAACAAATTCACAACGGAATTGAAGAAGAACAAAGCATGTAAGCAGATCACTGAGATTAAAAAAAAAACAACAAAAAAAAAACCAAAAACCAAAACTTTCCTAACATCTGAACACTTGAATCCCAGATTTTGAAAGCCAGTCACATGTTGATAATGAAAACTTGATATCCATTTGCAGATTTATTAAGCAAATTTATAAACCTATAGATGTCTATCAAAATATATAGACCTCATCTCAGATCCTTCTCCTATGAAAGAAACCTGCTTCAGGAGATAAATTTGATCTTATTTGTGTGAGAAATTGTCTCCCCACAAAAGCCAGGGCATTACATCATAATTAGCAGAGTACTCCAGCAGTAGCTTCATGTTAATAAAGGACAGCCTGGCTGTAGAGCACCCCTAAGATGAAATTTCCCCTTCTACAAAAGCCTCAGGGACCATTGTACATGAATATAGAAACACATACATAATCATGCCCTACAGCACTATTGAAGACAGCTCAAGATTAGCTAATTCAAAACTGAGCTAGTTCTAGCACCAAATACAATATAGTGTCTTGCTAAGTCCTGACCATTTGGTGATTTACCAGCCTCAGCTTTAAGCAAGCTAGTCCAAGTATCATACATTAGGACCCAAGGCTTGGACACCTGCCCAGAACAATTTGTCCTGGCTCTCAGATCACTTCCTAAAGGCAGTGACCATAAGCACTATCTAGTCCTCCATTTCATCATACCATTGCCAGGATCTGTCTACATTGCTGGCAAGATGCAATGCTCCATCCCAAATGTGCAGCTTACGAGGCCTACATTTCCCTCCATTTGAGATCCCACAATTCAGCCAAATAGTCCCAGCTTCTTTTCCCCTATCAAAGATGGAGAAGATATTCCCAGACATCCCCAGCCTGGTTTTCTTCCTCATCATCCTAAGTATCCTTTAACTTAGAGCAAGATTTTTCTCTCCTTCCCACACCAGTTCACATCTCACTAGATTCTTTGCCCTAACCTGCTCCTTTCTCATTTTTTTCTTAATTTTTCTTCCCTTTCCCTCCTTTTTCTTGATCCTGGATGCCAAAGTATCACTCTATGCAGTAGAAAAAGGGTCGTGGTTATGCTGCCAACTTGTCTTCACTCTAGCAGTCATTTCAGAGAAAACCATTTTAGTCATGCTCAGTCAGTGTGATAACAGTATGTGGACTTTCTGGAAAACAGTAAGAGCTAGGAAAAATGTTCAGTGAACAAAATTTTCAAGTCTCTCTTGAAAATGTTGTTTTGTGGCACTTAAAAGACAAACCTGGACAGATTTTTAGTTATGGCAAGTGTCATACGCCTGACAAAGCCATACTGACACAGTTCAGGTTCCCAGCCCAAAGCCTAGAGGTGTGGTAGCATTTTCCAAAACAAACCCTTCCATTTCTTTTTTAATGTAGAATAACAAACAGTATTTTTCCCTATTCTCCTGGACAGAAACAGTTTAGTCATTTGGGGTTTCCAGAAAAAAACAAGCCAAAATACTTACCTAGTATACAAAACCTCAGCCTAACCATGACAACAGTGAAACAGTCTTGCAAGATGTTAGACAGCTATAGCAATTTCCAGAGTTTTAATTCTAAACAGCAAAGGCAGTGAGCCATAAGGTGGAGTCCAAGCAGACATACTTTATGTAGCCTGAAAGAGCTCCACGGCTTAACAGGATACAGCCATGTAATGATGTGCAGACCGGGTCCCAAGATGAGCAAAACAGCTGAATCAACAAAGCACTCCATATTTTTCTGCTCAAATCCCTGCACAGCTTTTCTGTGAGTCACACATGTTCACCAAGGCTTCCCCAGGCAGTGCCACAAGCACACCCCAGCACAGCCCTCTAGTTCACCCAGACTGATACAGTTTTGTATGCTCTGCAGCTTAGGGCTGAGACAAAATTAATATTTGTCCCAAGTGCTTAGGGGACTGTAGGCAGAAAGGCAGGTAAAAACAGCCTGCCAGTGGTGACCCTCCTGCCCTGGACATGAAGGAGTAGAAGTCTGTCCCTCCCTTGGGCTATTAACCACCCTGACTGCCAGCTGCACGAGCCATGCTCCACCACCGTGTCTGCCCGTTTATCAGTCTTGCCTTTTCATAACCAGTGTTTTTTCCCATTGTTCAGCCTGCTTATCCCCATGAAACAGCTCTCAGCCCTCTTCCTCATGGTATTTACAAGCTCAGACTGCCTCCAGGCTATAGTATCATGGCCTCAAAGTACCATGTGAGGGAATGAGTCTGCTCCAGGCTTCAGAAAGCCTAAGTCACAGCCAGCCTCCCCTTCCAGCATGACACAGCAGGCTAGCAGGGTCTTCTCAAGACCATCTGCTCATTACTGGTGAGAACAACAATATAAGAATAGAAGAAATTCTTTCATTAATCATTCTGCCTTCACAATTTCATTTTTCATAACAGTCTGTTGAGAGTTGTTTCCCATAGTCTGTGCATATAGCAGAAAAGCTGTAATTTGCATTATAAAATTAGACTTATTTCCATTACTGATGAAGAAAAAATAGGAATAAAAAGTAACAAAACAGATTTTTAAAATGTTTTGTTATTAATGAGCACCAAAGCAAATGTAAAAAAGAGTGAGGCAACAGATTAAAGCAGCACATTATGTTGACTATGACTAATTTAAGTTCCTAGACAATAATAAAAATTAATGTCAGCTTGACATTTTAGGGATTTTTTTTTTAAAGTAATTTCATTAGGATTTTAAAGGACAGTAAAATGGTTGTCTCAATAGCAACCTTATTAGAGTAAAAGAAGTTAAGAAGTATTGACAACAGCAAAAATATGCAATTTCCCAGTATTTTCAAGGTTTTCAACAAATTATGATAGCCCCCCCCAAGGCACTCAGTTCTTCATACCACATGCCCTCGTCTTTTAAAATAAAGGAGTCAGTGTTTGTAAGGCTATCCTGGTTGTTTTTTTCTATTAATTAGGATAAAGTGTTGTGGCTAGTGTGCAGTCTCTGGTAATCCTGCTTAAGCACAGCACAATTTGTAATGGGTGCTTTATCCCAGGCAGTACAAAGTAACCTACAGTTACCCAATTTTTTCAGAAATATTTTCAGCATACAATTAATTACTAAGATAACTTTCCAGCAGGGGAAAAGAAGAGAGAGGTAATACACTTTACACAAACTCTTCCAGGGTGAAGTAAAAATTATTTCTTGCATACACTGTTATGATTGTTGTTTGATTGCTCAGTAAACACATAAAATACTAGGTGTTATTTGGAGAACCTGATTTAACATACATAAAATTTCCTACATTATATGTAGGAGAACCATATACTATAATTAGAACTTGAGTTGTGCAGAACTATCATGTAGCACCAGTAATATTAAGTGCATATATGGAGTTTAACAGAAATTTTTTAGCAAGGAATATGGTAGTTGAGCTCATCTGAGAGCTAAACTTCTTACTATGGTTTAAATTTTATTTTTACTTATGCAGAACATTCATTCTAATCCACCAAATTTTACTCTTGGATTAGCAGCTAAGCTTCATAGTCTTCCTACTAAATAAAGTCATTTTTTTCTCCTTGGTTTACTTCTCTGAGGTTTGGGAAAGCCAAAAGGACTACAGAAATGCTTTCCCCAAGAATTCCTTTTTAATTTTTAAAATCCTTGCACATACATTTCCTTACTTGGTTCTTCCCACAACATCTGTATAATTAGCACTGACAGTTCAATTCTCAATCTTCAATTTTATAAAGTATTGAAAATAAGAATGTTATTATGGCTTGGGAGAAGCCAGACTGAAACTGGTAAACAGACACACCTTTCATCTGAAGCCCAAGGGAACAGTGAAATGTCCCTTTGATTAGAGATGGTGAAACAACAAAAGCCATCACACAAACTGCATGACACTCTGAAAGTCCTTCAGGAATTTGAATTATATGGGTTGATGTTAAATGCCAAAGTGGGAGGACTGACTTGGTTGCAGTTTTCACATTTGTGCATATGTGCAGAGAAAATAAAAGAGATGCAGTAAGAGAAGAATAAAGTACAAGGCATGTCAGAAAAGACAGGTGGAGTAACTCTGAGGAACATTCTGGTGCTGAATACTGGTTGACTTAGGTGTGGAACGTTGAGAAAAAATTAATTATTAATTAACTGTTTCCTGGTGTTTAATTCCTATGTGTTTAGAGGCACTCAACTGCATTTATTTTTTCACATGAATAGGATTGTATCTAATACCTGAGTATACCACCAATTCCTCTTAGCCAAAAAAGTATTTGACCACATCTTCTAGGCTACATGTGAGATCAGATTTTAAAAAGCCTCCTCTCCTCATCACTTTTAAGACCCTCTCTGGAGGAAAGTGAATGTCAAGTCACATAAAGCAACAGCTGCCAAGCACTTTCCTAACTCTTTGATGTCCATGAGCCAGAAGTAATGGTGTGAAGAACACAGAAGTGCCAATGCAGAAAGGGGAACCTCTCCAGAAAGCAGAGTGCTGGTCTGCAAGAACTAACCGGAGTTAACAAATCAGAAATAACTGGATGCGAGTTTTCACTTTTTAATATATTCACAAATGCAAATGATGAAATTATCCCATTACAGAAAACAGTGCAGTGTAACCCAAGCAAAGTGAAAATCAAACAAATCTATTTGGGGTATCAGAGGGAATGTCATTGTAATTCTGAAATATTACACAGAATCTTTTAGAAATTTGAAATACTATTTGGGATATCAAATCTCTGCATTAGAAATATATTGCAAAAGTGTTCACAGCAATGTAAGATTTAAGTCAGGTTTCCCTTAGATAGGCACAATGCAGTACAAAACAGTACATCAATGGATTACACTTTGTGATTAGAAACCTCCAAACTTTCTGCAAAGTGCATTCTGTCATGATACAAGGAATTACTGCCAAGTAAGCAAAGGTGTTTACTTACTCAATCTTCACCTTTTTTTCTCCTGCAGTTCAGTATATCTTACCCTTCAACAAAAGCAGTTTTGTGTACAGTCTCCTTCCTTACAGTGACCTTCTGTGCCCAGCATTTCTAACACGGAAAACAGCAGGGACATTAACAGGATCCACAGCTTGGTCTGAACGCTGTAAACTGCAGCCAGTTTACCTTGTGGCACTTGGTCTTTGTGGTCTATTTCTCATCTCTCTTGTCAAATTCTTTGCTCAAATCCCCCCCAACTTCTCAACACAGTAGTTTTTCATTAGCCTGCCTTTTCAACATGAAGTCATCACTCCAGCATGCCCCCAAATGTCTCCTTTACTTATTTTTTTCCCTTTCACCTGTTTCTTTCCCTCACTAGGAACTCCAACACCCTGCTGCTAATTTCCAGCAATCTTTCTCCCACAACACAGCATATACTTTTCCAGAAAATGACAGTGGTATGACACAAATAGCCTCCTCCCAGTCAGTGCTTCCTCCTTAAAAAAATCTGCTGACCACTCTTGTTAAAAAGCCCAGAGAAGCCTAGGCAGTTAGTTCTTAACTATATGAAAAAAACAGTCATAGAAATGTCAGCTTGATTTTCTACAAGCTATGACCATGTCTAAAACTAAAAGCAGATGATCTCTTGTGATCATCTTGGCATGTTTCAACAAGGCCATTATTTCACAAAAGGCTTAAACCACTGACCTAAGCAGCCCAAATTAAGCACTCAATCAGTATGATCTCACTCTATCCAAGTTTCTTTAAAACATTTTGAAAGAGTTTTGACAAAATGGTTGCTTGACGAGTACTTTCTTCCAGCACGTTGCCTATTCTCCCACAAGCATCATGGTGTTACTTGAATTTTTGCATAACTTATAGGAATGTAGCCATGGGCTTATGGCTACATAAACCTAATAGTGCAGCCAGGTGACCTACTAATGCACAGACCTGATATTAATAAGCATGGAATCATAGTCTGTATTACCACCTTTATGCCAAAATGCAGTGGCAAAGCATTGCACACTATTGTGCATTGCAACACAACCAAAACCGAATTAAATTAGTGAAAGGACCTGTCTGTTTGTGCCATTAAACTAAACTCAGAACAGTTTTACAACAGTTTAAGTCAATATGTTGTTACTTTTCTAATTTACAGCTGTTCTAAGGCCAATGTTAAAACAACAGTAAGAAGAAACCCACAAACATTTTTTGGAGCTGTATATTGTTTTTATTAGTACATTTGTATAGAACACGTATTTCTAATGTTTTCCCATGTCATCATACAATAAACGTTACACAATAAACATCATGCAATCATTAAAGTCTAGCAGAAACAAGTTCCAACAAAGGCAAGAAATAGGCAACAGCTAAATATGAGATTCTACTTTGATTTTGCGCACTAAATGTAACAACTCAGTATTTCTTGAAAGAAAGTTAGAAAAATGTGCTGATAGTAAAAGCATACCTAGAAAATAGGAATGGATTCAGGAGTGAAACCAACAAATGATTAAAGGAATTCACAGTATACTGCTAACAGGCAGCCAAAGGAACAAATTGTTCTACTAGTGCAACAAATGCAAATAGCCAGTATCCCATTAACTGCTAGTCCTACTATAATATTATAGCTTTTTGTGCCCTTGGTACAAATTGATCCTAGTGGTTTGAGTATCCTTCACAGAGCTCAGATAAAATAGTGTGGAAAATGGAGGGCTGTAAAAATGATAATGTGATAATTCAAAGCATCTGTGACTGAAGATGCATAAACAACAGTAAAATGGCTTAGAAACACGGGCTGCCAAGCAGCTCTGAAGCCAAGAGAAAAGAGAGGAGGAAAAATCTCAAAAATATGACATTGCCTTTTTTTTTGCCCATAGTAGGCACTCAAGTGTTCTGACTACAGCTGTACTCTTACAGGTCTGAGAGTGCATTATACTTTAAGCAAGTAAGAAATGTTGCTGAAGTCAAAATAATGGATTGACTAACCTAGGTATCACTTAATCAAGAGGTAAAAGGAAGAACTCTAACAAAAATTTATGCAAAGCCAATTCTGTCCAACTACAAACATATTATCTTATAATATTACATATACAGCTGATATAAGTATGTATTGGGTTTATGTTGCAAGATTTTGGTAGCAGGGGGGCTGCAGGGATGAGAACATGCCAGAAGCTGCCACCCTTGGCCAAAGCAGAGCCTATCAGCAGCGCGGGTAGCACCTCAGTAAAAACATATCTAAGGGGAAAAAACTGCGCAACAGCAGCTGGCAGAGAGAAGTGGGAGAAACAACCCTGCAGACGCCCAGGTCAGAGAAGAAGGAGGGGGAGGAGGTGCTCCAGGAGCCAGAGCAGAGATTCCCCTGCAGCCCGTGGAGGACCCCACGCCAGATCAGATGGGTGCCCAAAGGAGGCTGTGACCTCGTGGGAAGCCCATGGTGGAGCAGGCTGTTGGCAGGACCTGCGGATCTGTGGAGAGAGGAGCCCATGCTGGAGCAGGTTTTCTGGTAGGACTTGCGACCCTGTGGGCGACCCACACTGGAGCAGTCTGTGCCTGAAGGACTGCAGCCCATGGAGGGGACCCATGCTGGAGCAGTTCATGAAGAACTGCAGCCCGTGGGAAGGACCCATGTTGGAGAAGTTCATGCAAGACTTTCTCACATGGATGGGACTCCACGCTGGAGCAGGGGAAGAGCATGAGGAGGAAAGAGTGGCAGAGACAACATGTGATGAACTGACCGCAACCTCCATTCCCCATCCCCCTGCACCGCTCAGGCAGAATAGGTAAAAGAATTTGGGAATGCAGCTGAGCCTGGGAAGAAGGGAGAGGTGGAGGGAAGGTGTTTTTCGGATTTGTCCTTATTTCTCATTACTCTATTCTGATTTTCACTGGCAATAAACTAAATTAATTTCCCCAAGTTGAGTCTGTTTTGTGACAGTAATTGGTAAGTGACCTGTCTGTGTCTTGACCCATGAGCTTTTCATCATATTTTTCTCCTCTGTGTTGTTGATGGAGGGGGAGCAGCAGAGTGGCTTGGTAGGCACCTGGCAGCCAGCCAAGGTCAACCCACCACAAAGTAATATCAATGCAATATAACTAGACCTTTTGTAAAACACCTAACATAACACCACAAAAATTCCAAACTAAGAAACAAGAAGGCTATAACATACCATAACAGAAGTTAAATAGATGAAAAATCAAATAACAGCTCATAACATCATGGAGAAAACATCGTCATGTAGGAATGCCTCATCTTGGATTGCACGAAATCACAGAGTGTTTGCTGCCACAGAGACCGCTGCTACAGTCTGTGTTTTGTATTACCCCAAACTGAAGCAATGTGAGAACACAGTAATGCAGCTCTAAACAGGACTTGGGAATCATGGCAGGGAAAAGGCTGAACATCAGTTTCTAGGTCAAGAGGACAAGTCCTCTTTCTGATTGGATTAACAGAGAAATCCCGAGGACTTCAATCCCTCACTGCAAGCACTCTACAATTACATTTGAATTTGGTGTCAACACTTGAAGATGAAAGTTGATAAATCAAAGAGAACTTGAAAAAGCCACCAAAAAAATAATAAAGTTGTAAAGCACATTTTATGAGAAACTGCAGAATTTCAATCTCCTTTACTTCTCAAACAGAAGGGTAAAATGTGATAAGTACCTAACAAAACTTACATAATCTCCATATAGCATAAATAACATAAACATAACATCATCAAGTGGATGCAAGATGAAGCTGTTTAAAATCGGATCAGACAGTACACAACTGTGTTACAAATCATAACAGAATCTCCCTGGTTGGCCATTTCAACTCAGAATCAGGTCTTTTCCCCTAATATTTAAATTCTAATTCAGAAAATTACTTTAGTCTACACCGAGAACTGTTCAGGCTAGCTGATCAAATTTGCCAAGGTCTTACAGGCTGTAAATCTACAAAATTAACCATGTGTCAGTGTTGGCAGCTTTGAGTTTTCAATATGCTAACATTTAGGATCCCCTGAAAAATGGAAGAATGTGCTAAGAAAATAGCTATTTATTTCAAGACATTTTCATATGACCTTTTCTCAAGGATTTTTCATGCAGGTCTGACAAAATATATCTTCCCCCTTGGCTTTCTTATAGACAAACTTAAAAACACATGCTTTCACTGTTTCATGTGTTTCATTTCATTTGCAGTTCTTGCTCATCTTAAAGCATAAAAACCTCCAAAGATTTTTGTCTCCAGAAAAAGGGTTATTGAAATTTCAGTGTGGAATACTGTAATATTTTTTTCTTTGCTTTTTTCCCCTTCTTTATTTATTGCCCTCTGAAAAGAGAAAGAATGGCCAGAGTGAGCACTTGAGGGTGATGGTTTCTATATTGGCAAGAGGCAGTGAGCAAAGATTTGAAACTGAGGGGGAAACATGCCAGCTGCAGGTTGCTCTGATAGGAAATAAGAAAGAGCAGAAATGGACAAAACTTCTTGTGGGGCTGCTCAGATGCTGCTTGGCATGTCCGGCTCCTGCTCTGGATGGACAGAACGTGGCATCAGCAAATCAACCAAAATACTGAGCGCAGATAAAACACATGCAGTTCAAATGAAAAGGATCACAGTTTAACAATATTCATCTCTAGATTCAACGACGGTATGAATGAGGCTTTTCTGCAAGGCAAGTATATTCATTGATTCCTAATGAAAGCTTGACAGAATAATGGTTCCTTTTATATGCTTTTAAATGTATTTAAATTTACATCATGAGCTTGGAATTTTCTTTTTAAAGTTATAAAATGAAGTATAAAGCAGAAAACACCCCCTTCCTAGTACAAGACAATTATTACAGGAATCTGGTATTGGTCAAGCAGTTAAGTAAAAACCAAACTTATAACAGCTCTCCCACTGTTAAAGTTAGCATACAAAATAAATCAGGCTCTGCTTGGTCTCCGGAGTTGGAAAGAGAAATCTGACAGAGATAAAAGCAGCTGTAGGTCAGATCTCTTCTCTCCAACTTCAACCCCCTCCTGCCCTCTTGCAGTTGCTTAGATAGATGATCTTCAAAGTTCTGCTAGGGCCTTGGAAGACAATATCTTGCTGGGCAGTGCAGCAGAAACAGATTTTTTCCTGTCTTGTTATACTGATGGGGCATATAATCTGGGAGTAATATTTTATAATCCCACTAAAACTAGTAAATCAACTTCGATGAAGGTATTTACATGAGTGAGAATATTCACAAGCACTACCTGCAATATAAGGTAGAGAATCAACACTGATACAGAGAAGGCAGCTCAAACTGGCCAAGGACACAATTTTTAAAGACAAGTCAGAGGATGGCAGAGATTACAGACACAGAAGACTAATACCTACTGAACAAAAGGTGAAAACTAACGAAAACTTAAAAGTCTTAGATAGAAACTGCTTGCAGTAAATTTTTAAGTCCCCCAAAAGCCAATAAACACACACACAAAAATATTTGGAAGGAGATCAAGTTTCATTTATAAACAATGAAGCCAAAGTAAAAAAGGCAAAAGGATGGAGGCTCTAGACTCCTAAAATACTTTCCATAGCTCAGAGAGGTTATCCTTCCTGAAGCAGTCCGCTCTGTCATTGATCAAAAGCTACACATATATCCCCTATTAAGCTTGAGGAGTAAAGGGTCACTGGGCTACAGCTGATTGATATTCTTCACTCTCTCCTGCAAAAATCCAATAGCCCCAGAAAAATATGGCTGACATTTAGCGTATACACATACTGTGGTATTTGCTAAGGTTTTAAACAGTTATGAGTCTCAAATTCTGAGAAGGTGGCTTTTTTTTTTTTTTCTGAATGCCTGATTAGCAGAGAGAGGAAAAGCTATATTCTGAAAACTTCTGGACACACTTAAAGACTCAACATATTCCAAGGCTCACCTACTATACAAAGGAAAAGTGATTGCTGCAGTGTTCAAGTTCAGAGCAACATCCTTCCCCCTCTGCACAGCAGTCTAAAAGGGCAGATGCTGAGAAGCACTTCTCACCCTGGGACTTGACTGTCAAATCTAAGACTTGGAAAGGAGCCAGAGGTAAAGTGGGAAGACACTGCTCAGCTTCTCCTGAAGTTTTAGGAATTTCGTCTTTTCTTTCATGTGGCTTTGGGTAACTTCCCTGACAAAGGTAGGCAGTAGAAAGGTCAGGTTTTTTCCTACAGCATTGGCATTCAAAAAAGGATAGTCAGATTCAATGGCTGTAAAGCTATTTTATGTAGCATAAGAAGCATTTTCAATCTATTTAAAGAAGGCTTTCAATAAGATCTCTTTAACTTCCCAAATTTTTACACTGTATTGTTAAATTGAGCCTCATGAGACTAAAGCTGTTGAATTGTAAATCTATAATGTCCAGAACACGAATAACAGTTGTCTGAAACAGGCAGGAATGCAAAGTTGGCTTCCCTAAGTGTGGACAGTGGGAACTACTGTGCCTTCTGCTTTTCTCCCAATTATATTCCTCCAAGCATGGTCCCACAGGGAGCATTAATTACAGTGTGTTCACCACAGCTGACAGAGAAGAAGCATGTCATGAAACATCAGGTTTGAGAGGGAAGGGAAAAGGAAGGGGAAGGGGAAGGGGAAAGGGAAGGGGAAAGGGAAGGGGAAAGGGAAGGGGAAAGGGAAGGGGAAAGAGAAGGGGAAAGAGAAGGGGAAGGAGAAGGGGAAGGAGAAGGGTGAAGGGGAAGGAGAAGGGTAAAGGGAAGGGGAAGGAGAAGGGGAAAGGGAAGGGGAAAGAGAAGGGGAAGGAGAAGGGGAAGGAGAAGGGGAATGGAAAAAAAGAGAGAAAATAGGTGTATACTGCAGCCATGAATTTTTAAGACTTTGCTAATGGAGAGAGAGAGATTTCATGTTATGACAAAACTAAATGCAGTCAGGCTTTTTCTCCAAACTGGTCCTCAGAACTTGATCATGCACCTCATCAGTTTTCCCCTCTTTGTCCCATTGTTTTTTACTATTCTTTTTAGACACTTTTTTGTCTTTAATGCCTTCAGTCTTGTTTCCTGTTTACTTATTCTGTTTGCTTTATTTCAGTTTACTTAAAAAAAAGTACTGTCATTACATCATAGATATAGAAATCCTCATTACAAAAGTGCAGACTAAAACCAATCTACAACCTTCTGCTTTTAAATCTAAGGAGAAATAATGTTTAAGGTTCCCAGACAGTTATATAATAATTTCAGGGAGTAAACACCAAGTATATAAACCTCCTGCTAATTTATAGCTCAAAACTGATCAAGAGATGATTAAAACCTGAAGATCATTTCTGGTTTACAACATTTTTTAAGTTCCACTGAATTTCCTCTCTTACAGATGTGCCTTCACAACATAGCATGATCATTTAAAGGGAATGCAAGGACAGAGACATCTTGTGGTAATAACAAGAGGTATGCAAACAAATGCACTTTTATATACTGAAAATGCCATTTAGATACATGAAATAAACCGGGTTTACTACAACTTTTCAAAAAAATTTCTAAACAAAAAACTTTCAAATTAAAATATCAAAATGTTTCACAGATAAAAAAGTTTATTATTTTAAAGAATTGTTTTGAGGTTTTATTGACCAAAGCAACATTATTGAAATTGTATGTATGGTAAAAAAAATCTTTAAAAAAGATTCAGCTCCAATTGCAATAAACACAAGCAGCTTCTATAATTTCAAATTACCTAGAAAAGAAATTTAACCAAACAAATATAAATGAAATCACTGACCCCTTACAGAAGAACACTTCAAAAAGTCCCTGATAGAGGGGAAATGAAATGGTGCCTCTAAATTGCAGCAAGGAGAAGTCAGGACAGATGTTGTTTGTCCCTGTGGTGGTCTCTAAAAAAGACTATGTCAACATTAGAAGCAATGGCTTGAAGCGATACAGGTATATCAAGACAATGTGGACTGTCCTCCTGTGGCTGGTCTCCCTGCTGTTTTTCTGTCACTCAGTTTCTTCATCTTAAAAAGAAAGGTGCTTCTTATCACCTCCATGAAATACTTGGAGTTTCTGCTGGCAGGATTATCCTTTACTTTCAACACAAATGGGATCTAGAGCACTATGGAAAATACTTTTTCACTGTTGAGAGGCTTCAGTGAGGTTTCTCAAGTAAAAATGGATAAATTAAGAAAGGCATTATTTATAGGGGTCCATGACAACATTGAATACCCTAGAAATGCAAATGATTACAGCATTTGTAAATCTCCAAGAATCTAGATGAGCCTGTCCTGTTGGTAAATAAATGCTGTTGATCAATATTCCTTTAATTGAAAGGAAAAAATAAATATATTAAATCTGGAGGATTACAGGAAAATGTTTCAGTGCTACAAAACATTTCTCAGTGCTGAATGACTGAAGGGTCATGAGGTTCAGGGAGGTTAAACACTTCAGCTATGATCACAGATCGAGGTCAGACAACAGCTTTGGAAAAACCTCTCATACCCCAAGCTGCAGCTTTTAACAGCAGCTGGCATAGTCTTATATAGGCATATTATCCGTTAGTTTACTGGCATAAAAGCATCCATGCAGGAGATGCTAATTGTTACAAGTTACCATAAAAATAGAAAGGACTATGCCCAAAAATATTTGAAACAGATGTTGAGAGCAATGTAAGACACAGGACTATATTGCCCTCTGGAATGTGAGAAAACAAATACGGTAGTGTCTTCAAATAGACTACTAAATACCTGTGAGTGGATTTACCACACCTTATCAAAACAAGATCTCTTGCATGATACCAGATTAAAAAAGAACAATATTGGGTCTGAAATGCTGAATGACATTGCAGAGTGACAATGGAGGAGGTTGCTATTAACTGACCTGGAAGACATCACAGGCTGTTTGCCAGCCATCTAGAAAGTCAGACATTTATGGAACAGGCAACATACAGTCTAGGAAGTGTGCTGCTCCTGTTGCCATTATTTTTTATTAATATTATTTCCTGTCTTCTGAAGACAAAAATCTTGGTCTAATGCAGCTTTCCAAAGATTGCCGAGGAGGGAGAAAACAGATATGATCAAGATTACTCATTTCTGCTTTCAGGAAGTTTTACCACAGCCATTTATATTTTTTAAAATACTGTTAAAGGAAACATTTTGGTTCACCTCTAACCAGGAGACAGTAATTTTTCATATCAACAGCTTGATAGTTTTAACCCAATTCCCAATTATGAGTACAGCTTCAAGTCAGAACACACATATTGATTTTTTTAAAATCAAATATAACAGCTTTAAAAAAGATAAAACTTTGTACAGAGAAGGCAGTCATCCTGTCACCTACTTCAGGCTGTAAACTATGGTAACAAGGAAGAATGAAATGTAACAAAAAGTTCTGAGATCCACCATTGAAGAGATAATTAGTAAGGAAACAAAGCCAAATTAAACGCTGTGCTTGTGACACAGCAGGTTTTGGAGTCATGCTCTCCTTCTCTCTCACTATTGTTTTCAGCTAAGCCAGAGCTTTCACATTAATCATAAACCAAAAGAATACTGCCTAGGAAAAATAATGGATATGGAATAAGGAGGAAAATAACTGATTAATGAAGGGGTTATGGAAGTCAAAAGTTCCTGAGGAGTGGTGACTGCCAGTGCTGTCGATGGCCAAGGAAGCTAGAAGAATTCAAAGGTTTTGCCAGGAAGTACTGCAGTGATGGCTAGCGATAATGAGCTTCTCACCTGGCATGAGTCCAAGTAAATGCAAAGTTTCAGCTAAACGGGGTAAGAATAATGATGCTGCTGTAGAGATAGAAACATTACATGCCTGTGAGTTTGAAAACTCAGAAGACAGTACATACATCCTGCAAGGGAGTTAAAACAGTGACTAGTAACTCAGACATGTTGAGATGCTGTAAAATTGATGGAATTGGGGTGTTCTGGCTGTCTACTTTTCTACTGCAGAGATAATCAAGGAAACGAATCTAACTCACCGCTCTTTCAAGGTGACAGAATTATTTATTTGTGTAACAGAAACACAATACACACAGTATGCAAGTGGAATACAGTTTAACTCAGGCCACCCGTGCGATCCAGATGTGCACACCTGCACACAGAGGTACAGACCCAGCCAGTCACCCTTCCGGCATGGGGTGGCTGTGACCTGTAATCAGTACCCTGAGGGCATGTAAGGTGTGAAACAGTCTCTCTCATCCCACAAAATAACCCTTGTCTTTGCCTTCAGCAAACAAACAGCTTCTTTAAGATGGCAGAAAGTAACCCAAGGAATAGACACACACTTGCTGCTTTTTGGCCGAATCTCCTGTTACAGCCGGCGCTGCATGTGCCATTCAAACTACCCTATGTCCAGGAAGCATTTTCCCGCTCTGCCACATCGAAATGTTGAGTCTGTCTTTGCTTGGGAACCACCTTCTTCAATGACTGTGTCTCAGATTATCAGTTTCTCTCTTGCCCTTGCACCAAGAGAAATCCAGAGGGACTTGCTTCTTGCTTCTGCTTGAAGACAGATTTAAGAGTAGATGATCTGTGTTGTTTCACATGTTCTGTTTTCATCTGTGTTCTCTCCTCTCCAAAAGAAATAATATTCACAGTAACAGCCCAGTTACCTTGCATATTTTTCAGATGAGCAGGGAGAACAGTATTGTGCTGCAAGAACTGGACTTGCCCAGGGTTCAGAAGAAAGCTAACTTAAAAGACTGTTCAAACAGAATTGATTACATTTACATTTTACTGTAGATAAGAAAAATCTCCTTTTATGTAATCTCTCAGGAATAACTAAAGCATGAGGAAAAAAAAAACCAAACCCTGAAAGAGCCTAATAGGGTCCTCCATACACTTCTGCAATGGTTGTAAAGGAACACAGATTTATCCTTGGAAATCTATAGCTGGGCCTATATTAAAAGAAAGTTTTCTGTGCTGATATTTTGTGCTGTCACAGACATATCATTGAAAGCAGAATATTTTAACAGAAAGTGCAGATATTATTCTGTGTCATCATCTTCCTTAAGCACACCCAATAAAACATTTGCAGGGACTTTTTGCAGGGGTGACAGAAGGAAAAAAATATGAAATATGATTATGGACCTTAACAGTGCACTGCTTAGGTAAGTACTAATAGTGCTTATTCCCTCACAACTAGTAACCAGGTGTGTTCAGAAAAATAAACCTGCTAGCATTTCAACAGATGTATACATGGAACAACATCATAGCACTGTCAAGGCTGGAGGGAGTAAGAAAAAATTGAGGGAAAAAATGGTTCAGGCAAGAGAGAAAAGCAGAAGACATGAAGAAGAAGGAGAACATAGAGGTTTAAAAAAACCAACCTGTACAAGAAAAAATACCTCGCCTCCAAATGTACCTATTGCTATTGGCCTTCAGGCAATGTGTCAATATTAAAAGTAACCTCTACCAATACCTTTTTTCCCTCAAAGCAGTATTTTATCACTAATGCCCCTGCTGCAAATATTGTTTGATATATAATCACTTTGTTAAGCTTTTCAATAAAATACTGTCCATTCTGGGTGGAATGAGGTGTTAACAAATTTTATGTCACAGCTACCACAGTAATCCTACAACCAGCACAAGCCTACACACCACCCCTTCTGAGGCCTTACAAGAGTCAAGGTAAGATAGCCGTTCATTGCCTAACAGTCCTGCTTACCCATCCCAGGTGCCTAATCACCTTTTTACAGCAGCAGCATCTCATTGGCTAATATTTAGTTAATGGTTTATTACATCCAACTCCTTTTCTGCCATATGGTTGTCTGATGCTGAGTTTAGAGACAAGCAAAGCAGAGGACTGCTGGCTGTGACTGTATGCCAGGGATGGTGAAATAGCCCCTCTTACCTTCTGTTGCCTGGGTTGTCTTGCAAAGGAAAGGATAACTGCATGTTCCAACGCTCCCAGGTAAGAGAGGGCCTCAGGATGACTGTATTTGTATAAAAGATCAACCCTAACCATGCACAAGTATTTAGAGGGTGAGTAGCGAAAACACAGCAAAAATAAGAAAGGATTTCACTGGCAACAGCTGTGCAACTGGAAACAGCAGTGAATGTAGCAGCTGGCCTGGCTATCATCCACTGCAGAATGACTTCTACAGCCTCTGTAACCGCTTAAGAGTGTTCAGAGAAAGGTATTTAACACCAAGCTTTTGCAGAAGCTACATTATCTGAGCCTTGTATGAGTTATTCCAAATACCAGAAAAGGTAAAGTGGTGGATGAGGAAAGCATCTGGTATCTGGCTCTGCACTCAGATCCTTCCTCCAGGCTGAAACATCTGCTTCACTCTTGGCTGGACAAATTGAGCAAGATTTGGCATAGAACTGAACTAGCACCACCACCTCTCTGCTGTGAATAGAGTGAAACACAGGCCATGTAGGCTGTAGACAGACTTTCCTCCACTAATGGGTTAGAGTACCTGCATGTTTTTCCTGTCACTAGACACTGGGTCTTTCACATCATATGTTATTGGCTACTGAGGTACTACTCACTTTTTTAAAAACAAAAACAAAAACAAAAACAAAACTAGAGAAAACCACAATTATAAAAACTGCCTATCCCATTGTAAGAACCAAACTTTTAAGAAGCATAAAGGATCCCAGCTGAATTTTTTTCCCAAGCATTTAAGTTGTTGAGCAATTCATGTTACCTAGTATCACTTAAATACTAGTTTATCCTACATGTCATGCCAAATTCCTTTTTAAAGTGTTTTGAAACCTTCAATTGCTTAACACGTGCTTTTGCTTTGTAAACAATTACCATAGTCCGGGTAATTCTTAAGTATTTTTGACAGCCAGAGCAACAAAATGTCTGTATCAATCTAAATGCTTTTACAGACCCTTTTTAATGAAGAACCTGTGTTTAACTGCTGTTTAAAACTTACATTGTCAAAAAGAACAAGCTTATTGTGGTAGGCACAGGATAGATATTTAATAAATTAAAAGCCCTGCACAAATGGATTTAATTTTAACTCAGTCCAATATACTGGATAAATGACTTAATTCTTCTCACTTTCTCAGAAACTATTTCTATTGTTCTACATATACCATTGACAGAACTGCTACATAATGCTATACTTAATTTCATGAGGTAAACAGTTGCCCAGGACTACTCAAGTAAATGCACCTAATTCACAAGACTTGAATTTTCATTAATTATTCTAAACAATTTTTATGTTCATTTGACCTTGGGAGCAAATGCTCTAAGGTATCCACACATCCTGTCCCGAATAAACAGAGACATTTTTGGAGAAAACCAGTTCGGAGGACAGAAAGCAAACAATTGTATCAAAAATTCCAACACTCAACAGGAAATGCCATTAATTTCATTCATTTTGAGTTATGTTGGGTTACACACAGTTCCTGGGCATGGGTAGATGTTGCTATATGCAGGGACGTTCAGATATCTCTGCAACACAAGCCTGAGACCAAAAGCAACTGGAGGCACATGGAAAAGACCTAATACTATAACCACACCTTGTACTAGTCGTGAGGTTTAGCTGGACTAACCTGGAAATAAGGTGGGATCACACAGACATAGGTAGCAACCAGATCCAGTAAAAGCAAGCAGAGAGGAGCTGGCAGTCCTGACAAGCAGATGGGGTGGCATTAGCTGCAGCTGCCAGAGATCTACTCTGCTTCACTAAGATGGAAGGGGCTGAGATTTTTGAGCAGTTTTCACTCTCAGGCCAGCAGTCTGCCCACAAATTAAGACAAATTAAGATGCTACGTAGACTGCCAGTTTGCTCTTTGGCTCTCTGAGCAAGTATGGTATAGCTCAGTTCACTGATAATGCATATCAATTAACAACTGGAAAATATGCTGTGTATTATTGCCACTGCTGTATGAAATATTACTAACTGTTTCTAAATCAAAAGACATTGTCTAGGTTTACAACAAAGCAACAGTAATATGTGCTATTTGTTATTGTTAAGTACCGCCAACCTACAATTACATTGAACTCAATGTGCTTTACTTCTTTGATTTAGAGGAAACAAATTGCCAACATACTTGCCACCAAACGACATTAATCTGAGTAATATTCAAGGGGAAATGTTCACTTTGTGACTAATGCTGATCTAGTCATTATGTCTGTTGGGCTTGCCCCAAATGTTTTGACAGTTACTTCAACATCTCCCAGAGTATGATGCCATAGTTAACCACTTGTCTTCTTGACACTGCTCTAGGTTTGTATGACTTACCTCAGCAGCAGTGCTGCTGGAATGTTTTGCACCTACTGCTCTTTAAGAAGCAATATTTTCATCTCCATTGTTTAAAGATCAGAAGACTGAAAGAGACCTTTACATTCATCTGGTCAGCAGAATGCAGGTAGGGAATTTCACCCAGTAAAATGGTCTTACCAAAGGCTTCCTCCTTAATGGTTAATGTCAAGGAAATCATTAATAACAAAATTGGACAGTTAAAAAGTTGTAACAAAAAACAAAATTAGCATCATGAAAAACAACCTGTTCTTCCCATTTCCAGGTCTCTGAACAAATCCCTGACTGTCAGATGACATGCTGACCATTCCGTCCTCTGAGTAGCAAGTAGTTCACAGATAAATGGGTAGTATCTGAGACCCATATTAATGCTGAATGGATGAAACTGCAGTTTCCATAGTCAAGCAGCAGAGCAGAGCCAAACCACACAGCTAATGCATGTAAATCTCATCATCTCCACACAGAAAACTTCGTCGTGTTTTCAGAAGCCTCCACCAAAGCCAGTAAAGCAACCGCAGTTCAGCGAAAAGACACCAGGTAAGCTTTAACCAAGCTGTTGCAGGTGCTTGCAGAAGTACAGAGCTCAGCATGAGCTGCATGGCCCACTCTGAGCTCTGCTTCCCACCACCCCCCATGCACTGCTCTGAAGTCCCTGGAAGTCCCTCTGCTAGGCAGCTCTGCGGCTGCAGGAACGACTGCAGAGCTTCACCCACTGAAACTGAATCTGGTCTTCCCACAAGCCTAGCAGTTCAAACAGAAAACATAGAAGAAGAGGTTGCTCTGAATGAAAGATACTAAAAGACATAAGGAGGTCTGGGGCAGCCAACACTGATCTTACTAAGGCTCCCTCCCAGTATGAAATAGCATTAAAATTTCAAAGAGGTTTCCTACACATTTCTTAACTCTAATGCCACAGCTTCCTCCTATCTAGTGAGTTAAGCAAGCCTGAAACAATTCATCTTTGTCATCCGAGTCATCTTTGAAGTAAATATCAACAACCAAATTCCCTGGCAGTGTGGCGTGACTGCAAAAATCAGCATGAGAGAGAAATGCATTTTACAGGCAGAGCAGATGCATCTTCAGATTTAGACTAAATAACCAGAGTAGTCGACACATGAAAGCTATTCAGAACACTAGTTGTACATACCCAGTTACCATGTTGAGACTTGCAGGAAAGGCAGAGATGGAGGAGAGTGCCAGGTAAGCAAAAGAGAGTAGGCACAAATAAATTCTGTATGTACAGTGCCAAGTTGACCAATAATCCTGAAACTCAAGACATTTGTGCCAGATCCTGAAATGAGTGCCTTGAAAATAAAGAGCACCACAAATTGCTAGCAATTGCTATTGGATATCAGACTTCATTGCCGCATAGCTGTCACTATGCACTAGGCTAACACTGAGGTGTTATTTTGCCTCTCAGTCAATTCACAGAACTTCACTTCAATGTTGAGATCATATGGATGTGTGTAAGAAACATTTTTTTAAAAATCAACTCTGAACTGATTTCAGTTACACTTTTCCACATCCAGAAAATACAATAACAAGGAAAGAAATGTTACTAATGAGAGAGAGACTTACTTTGTGGGCTTACAAACTTGGGAACTTCTGACTTGTAATAGCATTTAAAAACACTAATTAATTTTAACACACTCAGTAGAAGATTAATAGGCCCATATGCCTGTATCAGAAATAGTGTGGCCAGCAGGAGCAGGGAGGTGATCGTCCCCCTGTACTCGGCACTGGTGAGGCTGCACCTCGAGTGCTGTGTTCAGTTTTGGGCCCCTCACTCCAAGAAAGACATGGAGGTGCTGGAGCGTGTCCAGAGAAGGGCAACAAAGTTGGTGAGGGGCCTGGAGCACAAGTCTTATGAGGAGTGGCTGAGGGAGCTGGGGTTGTTTAGTCTGGAGAAGAGGAGGCTGAGGGGAGACCTTATCGCTCTCTACAACTACCTGAAAGGGGGTTGTAGTGAGGCGGGTGCTGGTCTCTTCTCCCAAGTAACAAGTGATAGGATGAGAGGAAATGGCCCCAAATTGCACCAGGGGAGCTTTAGATTGGATATTAGGAAAAATATCTTCACCAAAAGGGTTGTCAAGCACTGGAACAGGCTGCCCAGGGCAGTGGTTGAGTCACCATCCCTGGAGGCGTTTATAAGATGTGCAGATGTGGCACTTAGGGACATAGTTTAGCAGTGGATTTGTCAATGTTAGGTTTGCAGTTGGACTTGATGATCTTAAAGGTCTTTTCCAGCCTAAATGATTCTATGAGTCTATGATTTTGTTCATATAAAGAATGCAAACACATTCATAAAATGCTGAAAAAGAGCCACTAAAAAAATTGATTCATAATCCAGATCAATATGTCAAAAAAATATTTCTAATGTCTTCCAAATTTTTCACCAAAAAGTAGTGCAGAGACACTGGAAATATCTCTTTGCATTTGGAAATGATTCATTCATAAGGATCATCATTTTATATGACCTAATGTTTTAAAAAATTCCTGCATTGAATATAGATCTATTACACAAAAGTTTTGAAATGACAGAATAGAAAAGCATGCATAATACTGCAATAAAAATATGCCTATCATCTAAAGACTTTAAGGTCTTCTTCATGGCTGCTTGGATTTTCGCAGCAGTGATGAATCATATTCATTCTCCAAAACCAAAAGCAGAAGATTTTCCCTTAGTTGTTAGGAGCTTGGACAGGTATATTTTAATCACACCACTCAGTCCGTGACACACAGTCACATGTCTAACCTTGTTCGGTAGAGAAATGTTCATCATGACCAGCCAGGGTGCAGGTTCAGTAATACTTCAGATGAAAAATACAATTCCCTAATGGAAGTATTTCAAATATGAAAGGGAAAGGCATTAAAACACAGCATATAAATTTCATGGTTTCTTACTCCTTCAGATAAGCACCTTTTCTTTCAAGCAATGATGATTCAAGTAATTTAACAGTTAACATAACAGTAATGTTCTATACATCACTCTGAAGCAAAGATGGCAAAATGTAACCATTTCTCTATCCTCTGATATGGTTAGCTATGGGAAATGTAGTACCTTTAGTAAATGTGATTATAGCAAAGCAGAGGATGATAATAGCACAGATATTGTTACCACAAAGCCACACAACAGTTTTAACTTGATTGTTTCCATTTGCTCAACACATAAGTCAATTAAATGGATGTTACTGGAGTCAGGGGTTATTAATATTTGTCATGTTACAAGAATAGCACTGTACAGATAGAACCAATATGTTGTGGCTGCACCTGGCAACTAAACACCATCTCACGACAGCTCATATTATTATATCCTCATCTAGTTTACTTTTGGGGTTTCCTAATTTATCCAAATTTGGATTTCTCTCTCCTTAATTTAAAGTGCTGGCTCACCACTGACCTTTGGAAGCCATGAACTTTCAATGACTTTAAAGTCATCAACATAATTCTTAATCCTTGGCTTTTATCATGATGAGAGAAATCTTCTATCAAGATACATCAATAAGAAAAGTAATTATTCAAAAGGTTACATGCAGCTTCATAAATCTGAGAATTACCAACCTAGATTTTGCTCTGGAAACACCTCAGCAAGTCAAAAAAGTGCACCATTATCTCCCTTATCAGAAAGAATAAATATCACCTCAAAAGGGCAGTGTTAAATGTTGGTAAGATACCTCCAGAGCTTATTGGCATAGCTTCCTGAGAATAAAGCACCAGATACATGATTTGCAGTGTTCACTCTAGGAATAAAAAGGCCACACCTCAAGTTCTCCCAGTTAGGAGATAAAAGGGAAGAGAATACCCAGTCCTGCTCTGGAGATTAAGACACTGTGGGATTTGGTACAGTATGTCTTTAGTAAGACATTCACAATTCTGCAACAGAAAGGAATGTTGTTATTAATGGAGGATATTTGGAAAAGTGTAAGGTTGTATGTTTGTTTGTTTTCAGGGCAAGTTTACTCATTCCCAATGCAGCTTCTAGCTCACTCAATTTAGTTCAATAAAATTATAGACTGGTTATCAGCAGATTTCTCTCATACAAGCACTGAATCTTAAGTAGGCAAAACTGGATGCCTAAGAAGACAAGACAGAAATGACACAGACTTTATAAAAGATGCTATAAAAGTGAAAATCTTCCCTCTGACTCACAAAGCATGTAAGCTGAGGCTACTCAAATTTTACGAAGATCTAAAAGGGAATTCTTCTGAGCTCAGCAATGTGCCAGCTCCAGTTCAATCAGATTATCTAAATTTTATTTGCCTCGTGTGAGTGCAGATGGTGGCAGTGCACTACTACTGTTCACTAAAATCTGGAGAACAGTAAAAAATGTTGAATTTCCTGCTGATACACAGGGGGACTTGCCAAGATCCAGGTAAAATTTACATAACATGCACATCTCAGTGCACCATTTTAACACTCTGGGTTCAGTTGTAAAATGAAAATAATAATTGATGGCTGCTTCAGTGAGAAACTGACAAAAGGGAACAATTTGTCATTATCACCTGCGCATGGCACCTACAATACCACTTGAGAGAGGAGAATCCAACAATTACACATGCAGCAGGAAGAAGTCCTGGGGCTCTTTAGCACCAAGACAAACCAGTCATCTTGACTAATACATGTAGATTTTTGCAAATTGATCTATCATTTAAATTACTCTAGAATTGTTAACAAATTAGTCTTTCCAACAACGTAGTTATCATCTTTGCCTTTGCTAAATAAACACTACATTCATGCCTAATGAGGGAATTTCCATTTTAGCTCTTAGAGGATACTTAATGTATTCACGTTATTAATGATTTATAACACTTCCCTCAGATTTCACTCATTCTGGTGCTGCAGATTCTTTTTAAAATTACTTCTTCTGTGACAGATGTCTATGCAGGACTTTAAAGAGACATTCAGGGGACTGCCATCAGCATATTGGGGAAATATTTTAAATATTTAAGAGAGCATTATTAATGCAACAAAGAAGATCAGAATAATGAGTGAAGAAACACAGCATTGGAACCAAAACCTATTTTTTTTGTTATTAGAAAGAAATTCCAGTCCAAGCATTCCTGATATTTTCAGACGTTCTAGACCCAGTTTTATAGAATTTATTACATACCATCAGACTTATAAAAGACTGGAATTCTTACACAGTTCTGGTTTGGGTACCTTTAGACTACAGCTTTGCTGAGGAAATGGGAAATGGAAAGAGAAAAGGAACTTCCAGTTGTTTGCACAGTACAATAAGACTTTGGAAACTTGGTTTAAGACTCTGCTCTAGTCATCTGTTACATGTCCATGAGAAAGTCAGGTAGCTTCTGTGTGCCAAATATCTCCATTATTCTGATGAGTTTAAAAGTTACAAAAATGGAGGCTATGCAAACAATACCAGCAGGTAGATGAGTACTGAGCAAGTACTGTCCAAGGAATATATCAGTACCAAATCAAAACCAGAATCCCCATGCAAAAGCTTTTAAAAGAAAAATCCACCAAAAAAACCTAGACACCATTCCTTTTTAAGGTCTTCTGAAACCAAATACTGTAGAAAATTTAGGATGCCAAATAACTGTTTTATCCAGTAGTAACTTTAGCCTAGAAATACAACAAATATTGTGGTTTAATTGCTTCAAGTTAAGAGTTATGCATCTGCCACTTTTTTTTCTCTTCTTAAACATTTTTGTTGCTGTGTATGAATGAAAATTAAATTTACCATAATCACATATAGAAGTACTGAAGAAAGATATTGATGGTTGAGCCTCCCAATGAAAGTGTTCCATCTGACTGTATTGCCAGAATGGAGTTAATATTCACCTATGAATCTGTAAGAAGCACTCTACAGAACTGTTGATGATTTCATTCTCCTTCCTGTCTGGCTGGATTTTCAATTAAACAAAAACTTTCAAGGAACTTACTATCAGAGCCTATTCTGGTTCTCTCAAATGATTGATTGATTAGCATCACTCCGCTTACTTTTTAAAAGTACTAGCAATCAATGAAAGCAATTATGCTCATAATAGAGTACACAGAGAAACATAAGATTTGATGACCCTTTAAAACTTCAATTATCCTTGTAGCTAAATAATATTGCTAAAACACTCCATCTATATAAATGATTTATACTGCTGACCAGTCCTACTGTGCTTAACCACTTGCTGCGCTAATTAGACAGGCTACCTGCAGTTTCTGGCCTTTGCCTCATTTTGGATTACAGAACATTACCTTCACATAACAGGTTTTTCGTGGGTAATGACAGGTAGTAATGTGCCTGCAACTTTGGTTTTGTCAGAACATTGTTTCATTATCTAGCTACAGAGAATACCATGAAAACAATATTGATATTCAAATTGCACAAGACATAAATATTTCTTGACAAGCAACACATTTTCCATCTTCATTTAAATATAAACAAGCCGTTACACACAAGGCAGCATTGAGATGTATGTTCATCTGAAAGATCTACATCTTAGAGTACTTTTGTGGTGTTTTTTACCACATGGATCTTGAAAGTTTAAGCAATGTATTTGTTGCTTTCCATACATCATAAACCTGTGGTAGGACCATAGCAGAGGCACTTAATTTCCCATGGACAATAAATCTGTGTCTGAAACAACCAAAATTCCAGCTTCATTTGTTGGAAGAGTACACCCTCCTTCCTGCCAGCTCCTTCCCCTTGCCTCATAGGCCCAGAGGAACTCCCAGATCATTGAACAGATGAACCAGAATGGGTTTTAACTGGCAGCCTAAATTGGAGATCGCCATCTGAGATTATCAGGACTCTTTATATATATTTGAATGCCACTTCTTCATATTATAAGTGTCAAAGGAGGAATCAGCAGTTTCAAGATGCAGGGTGTGCACAAAGTTAATGTAGTGTTTAATTAATTCCAGTCTACATAACAATGCTTGTTAATCTAATCAAAATTTCAAACTGTGTATGCATTTGCATATTCCTTCACAACCACAAAAAAGAAAAATAATAGATTGTTTAAAGGTGTCTTGTTGCTTGGAGTTAGAGTGATGATACAGTGTTTGTGATGAGCAAACCAAGCATTATTTATAGCACTGAATTTATTAATTACTCATAACATCCATGCTCATCTTTCTAGCAGCAGAATTTCACTAAATATGAATTACCTTACAGATTTATTTGTCAACTGAGAAGTTTTAAATTGGTGTTTCTCAAAGTGCAGTTTCTACTGCCATGGTGACTTCAGCTACTTGATACAACATTTGTCTTGCTCCAAAATAACCGTAAAAAAACACATAAATGCTAAAAATCCAAACAAGAAGCATTAGAAGTTTCAAACTACCATTATTAAGAAGAAACCAAACAGAACAATTTCTATGTCTGCTGAAATCACTGATTACAGGCAGGAAACATAGCAAAGCTGCTTTCAGGAAGACACAGCTACTGACAGTAAAACGAAGGAGGCTGGAATGCATATGCAGCACGTCTGAAAACACAATTCGCAGTCAGGGACACAAGGGACTAGTGAAACAACTATGTTGACATAGTGTACGGATAGCACCTTTTTTTTTCAGTGAGAGCTTTCAATTTTTATAAAAGGCATGTGCTAAGGTCTGTTGCAAAATGTAGTTAGAATTGCTAAAATTCATAGATGACTTTTCCTTAAAAATAAGATTTTCTTATTTGTTGCATGTAACATAGGACAACTACTTGTGAAAAAGGACAAAGAAGAGAACGAAATATGAAATTAACCAGCATTTAGCAGCTAAGGTTACTAGAAACTTTGCATTAGTCAACCAATATCTGTAGTAAAAGCCAGAAATATGTCCCAGCACATTTTGCTATTTCACATACAAACCAGGAGTAATTTCGAGCTAAATGCAGAACATGAATAATTATTCTGAGTTAATGCAACCACGATAATTAAAGCACTTGAAACAGAATGGTGACTGGCACTACCAGAGCATAAAGTGCTAGTAACAAACATGAGAAGTCATTATCTCTGGTGGGAGGGAGAGACACAAGTAATTACTACCTGCAGATCACTGAGGAACTGGTTGAGATATATTGTGAGGGAAATGGCAATGTATTCCAAAACCATGTTTTTATTAACTCTGTAATTTCAGTATCCAGGGTTACACTCCACTCTGGCTGGAGTCAGGCTCTCCGCTCCCAAGCATGCCTGCAGCAAGTACTGCCTGCGCGAAGTCCTCTTGGGGAGCGGACCGAGAGGCCAGGAACCACACAACTGGTTTTAAGACAAACATTTCTTCAGTCCATTATCAGTCATGTGCAAATTCATTAAGAGTCATGATGATCTTTTGTGGTCTGTTTTTATTTGCTCCTCGTAAAACAACTCTAAGGCAATCAAACCAGTGACTACACCATTAAAGTACAGCCTGGTTCCTTCAGGAATTACTTAAAAATAAGTGAAAAAGCTGTAATGTAGCACACCTTTTGGTTGTTGTTTCTGTCAATCACCTAGCAACAGAGTGACAGAGCATTCCATCAAATATATATGTTAAAACTCTTGGAGTACAGAGAACAGTAAAGATGTTTACAGCCAGACTCTGTTTTCATGATGGTTAAATTTATATGTAAAGAACAGACTCTGCACCTACCACCTAGCAGTGTTTCAAAACCTAGAACCCCACTGCTGCTTTCATTTTTGGCCTCTTCTGAGGAGGAATGATTTGGCAAGAGCAAACTGTGTGGGAGTACTGCTCTCCCCAGCTCGGTATGGGTTAATGACTCCATTTTGGTCTACTTAAAATACTATTTGTATCAGCCCAAGAAAAAAATGTTTTATGTAATTTTTCCCCTAACTACAAAATCCCAGTAACCACGAAAGGTCCTTAAAGACTTCTGACATCGAGAAGGCACTTACAAAAAATTACTTTCTAACTAGCACGTGGCAGCACACTTACTGGCAGAGCTTTGCAAACAGCTCTAAAGAGTTGAAACACACTTACATATATTTTATTACAATCTTCTGAGTCCAAAGCTACCTGTGGCTCTGTTCTATGAGGGGAAAAAAAAAAAAAGTTAATTTTTCTTAGGTCTCCTTGATCTTCATTAGAAAGTTTTTCCAAATACCTGTGTGCTGCAGACTCTCAAAGCCTAGCTTAGTAGGCCTGGCCACTATGCTTGCGGGAACTGCCATAAATATTCCTTCGTTAACCATAATCCTGCTAGGAAATAGCAAAAGGCCATCATATGATCTCACATCATCAAGCAGGCAGTTGTTTAGCAGAGCACTCAACCTGTGAAGAGTGGTTTCACCACTCCTTTTGGAATACTGAAAAATTAAATAAAAGCATGCCCTTCTGACTGTACATTAGTATTTCCTTTCAAAATAAGGTATTTTGATAATAAACAACACTGGCCTCTGCTTTTAGGCTGACCACGAAAGCTACTGAAATTGCAGACTTGTTAAGTGGCCTGGAATTAATCACCAGGCTTGAAGTTGCAAAAGGCACATAGATAAAGACCTCTTTTGAAAACAAAACAAAACCCCCCAAAACACCATGCTAACTTCGAATGACTGCAAGTGATCAGATGTTTTATTTTATTTCAGATGTGAATAAGATCATCTATCAAAAGAAATTTCCTAAAGCCGAACTGGAGCTTAGTCAGTGTTGACCATTACCAGACTCACAGATATATGACTTCTGGGCATTTGCTTAACCCAACTGAATCGGTGATGTGGGTCACGAACCACACAAGGAAGATAGTTCCTCATTTAAAATTTTTGTTTTCCTCAGAAAATGAAAAATAACAGACAGGGTTTTTTTGTTCTTTTTTTCTTCTTCTTTTGTACATCCCTGCTGCGCTTGGTCACATACGTGAAAAACAGCACTGAAGAACCAAATAAACACAAATTCATTTAAAATACGTTTTGAGCTAGGAAGGTTATGTTTTCCCTGATATAGTCCTCAGGTGGCCTCATTTTATCTTTATGAAAAAAGAAACACCTAAAAACCCACATGTATTACATTCAGTCAGAAACTCTGCTACCTTTTATCATCTGTTTTCTAACAGGATTACAATGCTCTCAGCACCATAGCTATTATGAGCTCTGATAAGGTTACAGCAGATACCCAGAATTGCATTACCCATTGTTCATAAAAATGAGGCCGAGCTTCACACAGCAGAAGGCTGAACTGTGCAGAGCACAGACCAGTTTTGACCAGAAAAGAAACAGACATAGGGGAGCAGAAAACAGGAGGGTCAGGCAGCTTCATGAAAAGGTCGGGCAGCTTCATGAGTCTCATGCACTTTACCTCAGTGGAGAGACTAGCACAAATAAAGAACAGTACACAAAAAAGCAATGTAAGAGCAAAATACTTGTATAGTGCTTTGAGATTTAACCTAGGCATGTTGATTGATGTAAGCAGCAATTCAATTTCTATTTTCTATGGGAACCTGCTGTCCTAATAACATTGGAAACACTAACCAGATTGTAGACTCTTACACTCTAGTATGAAATTAATTCATCCTTTTCTTTTTTTTTTTTTTTCCTAATGCTACAGAAACAGGAAAAATTTGGGGTAAAGTTAGAGGATGCAATCAAACCTCAGCAATTCACTGTCATTGTTTTTTTGAGCGGGCTGCAGATAGAAACTTGGTTAGAAACACAAACACAAACTTATATCTACTTATTCCATTTTTTTACTTAGTTCACAGAAGCCCTGGAAACACAACTGCAAGGCTTTACTGGCAGCTTCATTTCTGTTCTGACTCTGACCAGACAAAATCTAGGTGCCACAATAGACTGTTCTTTCCCATTCCATATCCAAGTCTTCATAAACTACCGACATTGCTACACTAACCTATGCTTGCGCTCCTCCTGACATGCCTTCACAAAAGAACTGGAAAAATGGGAGAGGGCATAGGTAGGGAAGGGGAAAGAGGAAGTATTGGTTAAAAAGATGATTAATTCAGTACAGTGACTTGCTGAAAGTTTTAAATATGTTTTAAGATTGTACGAGATTATATGCTTCCATAACTAGAGATTTTAAAAAGTTTAACCTTAACATAAATCAGGTATTTATTTAAATTTGGGTATTCTCAATTGTTTCAGCTTATGATATGCCCATTTTTGATTAAAATAGTATTAATTCTAGTGAAAAAAGGCACTCATCATCATCAAAGGCATATGTAGTGTAGGGAAATGTAAGAGGAATAATGTTCTAACATGGCTCTTAGCAAGATGCATAGACATTACATAATATAATTTGGACAACTTTACATATTATTGTACCTTGCTTGGTTCTAGCTTTGAGACACAGTGATCTTAGAACATTTGATTTAATTTAGCAGTCTATGGGAACTTTGACAGTGAGAGACACAAAGAGATCCACCTCTTACAGAGCTCAGCCTATCCACTGATCTAAGATCCTATCATGTCAATGCACTGGTTTTTAGACAGATGACACATTTGAATTCTATGAAGTCATATACATGCAACCATGTTCATAGTCTACTATATTTTTCCTAATTGACTTCAGATCTACTGATGTCTGATGCTGTCTAGCTCAGGCTGCTGAAAACACAGCCAATGGCCTAAAGGAAGGAATTTCTACTGAAGAATCCTTGTGCAGAACTCATTCTCACGAGGGCAGAAAGATATCTGCACCAACTGAAGTAGAAGAAAAAAACATTGCAGGAATTGGGAGATATTAGTATTTCCTTTCTCCCTTTGCCCTTTCAAAGATTATGATCAGAAAGAAAACACTGCAAGGAGACATGTCGTTTCTTTACACAGATCTTTGTTCACGCTAGAGGGAGGCAATGTTATGTAAAGACAAAGTCATCATCCTCCGAATGCTGCTCTGTCCCTATGGCTTGTAGAGGGTAACAGAAGATATAATTTCAGTGACATTGACCTCTGTCAGGGTATATTGCATTCTATTAAAGAGCCTTATTTAAAAAAAAAAGAAGTACAATAAACTCTTTAAAAATGTTTATTTATCCAGTTTAGAATACTTTATTTCTTATACCACTGAATTCTTCCATTTTACAAAGTATTTTGATTTATCAAGGTGACTTTTGAGCAATGAAGGACAGTGGTTTTTACAAGTAGCACAGCCCAAGAGACTAGAATATAAATAACCCTTAGGACTGTGGTGCTTGTAGGGAGGTGGGAATAAGCCTTAGAAGACATAGCATGTAAGTTTCTCTGTCTGAAGTTGCTCAAGTTCACCTCTTTTCATACCTACACTCCTCCCCCATTTTACTTGTTTTAATATCCTCTGATCATGAATGCACTTGTCAACATTTAAAGAGCTGTTATCTGTAATTATTGATGACAGCTGGAAGGCGTATTGAACTCCTCTGAAATAAACTAATTAAGAACAATTCCAGTGACTAGAAAGCATAACATGCAGCACAGGCTTCTCTGAAGCCAATATGAATAGACAGAAAGCTTATATAACTTTCCCCACCCATTATTACTGCTCTCCTGCTTTAGAGGAACCATAAATGACTGAAGAGGACATACGTCAGTGGAACTGCAATTTACTTGTTGGAGGATGGACATAATTGCAAGCCAGCAGGAAGACTGTAATGAATGTAAGGAGAAGCAAAAAGAGAAATAAAATAATACTGTACCATGATTAAAAATCACACCAGTTTACATGGCCAGGTTTAACACTAATTCAATTATTCCAGAAAGACAAACAGCTGAATTCTTACTTACCTCCAACTGCTACAAACTCTGATGTCCAGACTTTACACTGATGTCCAGACAGCACCTTATTTACTTGTATACAGAATTAATCGAAACGCCATAAAGCACACATGGCAATAAACAGCAGACAATCTTGCTCTCCTTCACATTAAATAGAGTATATGCACCGTTAAGAATTTTACTGCTAAGATGCTTGTAAAAGCCTCCTTATTTGCTAGAGAATTTAGCAATATCACTAAGGAGCTATCTGAGATGTTTGGCAAACAAGTGGGGCTTTGCAATCCAAGGTAATGGCGCTTATCCCTAGCAAAGAAAAAACATTCAAAGCAGCAGCTATCCTGAAAAAAAGAATGTGGTGTGTTGCTGTTGCATGTCTCTAGGTCCTCTGTGGAAATGGATGTAACACTATACTGATACTGTTGTGGCTGGATGACAAAAAAGGTGCCCAAAAACCCTTAAGATGAAAGAGGTATGGACAGGTTTGAAACATAAGCCCCCAAAACAGAATGACACCATTCTAGATGAAAGCAGCTGAGAATTATTCAGACTGAAACAATCACGTACCAAACTAGCTAACATTCCCTTGCATGGATTCTCCTAAACATATTTGATTTTATTACTTGCTTCTGAGGATACTATTCTTAAAAGCTAGCAACCATGAACAGGAGGTTTTTCACATACTAGGAATTAAACAAAACCCAAAAGCTCCATATCACTTCAAGTATATGTTCAACATAGCAAAGTGACCTTACCTTCAACAGTAACAGGTTAAGTTACTAGTTAGCGGGAGCTAACTAGAATATTCTGAAAGTAAATACATTGGGGTAGGGATGAAACCAACATGCCAAAATCATTAATAATGGCTATTCAGGCCACAAAGCAGATGAAAGAATTAAACACCTGAATTGTGCTCCTAGAAAAGAGCCTACCACAATACTGAGAGGTGTGCTTAATTAGCCCGGGAAAGGAGAGCAAAAGGAAGAGCCTTTTGCAGTAAATTAGGGAGGACTATCTGTTCCACCCAAGATTAACACCTATGACTAAGTCATAGTGCAGGAAAAAGCTGAAGTCAGGCTAAATCTAGGATGTATATGTCAAACATCAGTGTAACTTTGGGGTGTATCTTCCGTGTTTTTAAGGCCAGTATTGGGGATGTAACTGAAGCATGTGGATTTTGTGTTCAACTGAAACCATGCAGGATATAAATCAGCACAAGAGTACCTATAATTGATATGATTCTTGGGTTATTCTTTCATCCTCACCCAACACACTTAGTAAACTGAGGTTCTTCAGTAGACTGAACTCCAACCTGTTAAATCACAACAGTTTCAAACATACCAACCTCCCTTGCCTGAATATTTTTGCTTTCCACTTCCAAAGGGGAGGAAAAAAACCCAGTCTGTTCCCTCCTTGCAGAGCAGTGCTTTAAGGTTTCAGACAACCTATGGGGCTGAGAAAAAAAAAAATCACCTGTTGTGAATTTTCAAGACCTTGTGACCAACAGTAAATACCATATTCTTAAATGGATTTATTGATAATTGCTTTCCTAGACTCACAGTTAGTTCCTCACAGTTCCCTTTTCTTAATACACCTATTTTTATGGCATTACATATAGATTTATAAACAGGAAGGATATATGTAGAAAACTAATTCTTTCTGGTGTAGCATGTGTATGCATAAACATACAAAGCCGAAATCAATCTGTCTTTCTGATACAGTTTCTTAAGAGAAAGTAATAGAAGACACCTTTATCTATTTGTCACAAAGTTGCTCAGTAAATAGAAGCTGGGCAGTACAAGCAATGACTACATCCTACTTATATACAGCAATGACTGCTGCAGACATAGAACAAGTCAGAATAAGGAAAAAAAAAACCACTGAGCACACAAAATGTTGGTCACATTGGTGAAATCAAATTTCCAGGTGTTCATGTGGCAATCAGTGATTAAGAGCATACTTTCTTCAGGAAAATATATGGCCACAGCTGCTACCTCAATTCTGGCCATTGGTACAAAATGAGGAATTCACTCTTACATCTTTCCCTGCTGCCATGATGATGGCCTTCATGAGAATGAATCTACATGAAAAACAATTTGGCTACAGTGACAGCCTTTGGTGCAGTGTAATACCTCTCAGATGAAGAAGCTTCCCCTAAAGAATTAATGCTTACCACTTTCCATGTAATTCATGAGTAACTTGTATAAAAATGACTGTCTAAATAAGGTGGGCAGAGCTAAAGTTCAAAAGTTTTTTCCTGTACAGAAAAAAAAAACATAATGACAAGATGTAAATAAATGGAACTGACCTCCATCTTCCAGTTGTTTTAATGGGATCATGAGAACTTAAGACAAAAAAAAAAAAATGTTCACTTTAATAACATACCAACTAGATTCATAGAAATTAGACAGTCTATCTAAGGCAATACAAACGAAGACTGACAGACACAGAGAAGGAGATATCAAAGAGGTGTATTGGTTTAATTTTCTTCAGAATTAATATAGAAATATATGCATCTTTGTAAGAACTACATACATTTTATTTAGATAAACATGGGCAATGAGCAAAGTATGATTCTCTACCATTGCTGAGAAACAAAAAAGGGACAATAGTAACAGTTACATTCATTTCATAACCTTCTGTCTACAGCAATTAAAGCAGCTTATATATTAGCAGTATAATGAATCAATACATTAATGTTAAGTAGCCTGCAAATGTTTCAATCATTCATTGTGAACTAATTGGAAGTTTCTATCTGCCGAAGTTCTTCACTGCTGTGGTAGATGATCAAGCAGTTCAGAGTTTGGCATAATCTTTCAGGATCGTTTCCAATTTCTGGCTCAGCATGATGTTCCCCTTCACTTTTAGTTTACCAGAGAAGAATGCCTACAAAAAGCAGAGGGGGAGGGGGGTGGGAAAAAAGGGTATTCAACTGTTCCTGCCACAATCCAAAGAGCTGCTAGAATCAAACAAGAAGCCAAAGATAGGTGTGGTTGTTTAGCACTCAGGAAAAAGCCTTCAGTGTGCAATGCCCATTGGTTATAGGTTATTAACAGAAAACCATCCAAGTTCAATTTTAATAGCATCCGGAATCACAGTTTTCTATCTAGGGTGCAGGTACAGCGAAGTCTATCACTCAGGGGGGAAAAAAAAAAAAAATACAAAGCAACTTCAGTGGCCTCCATTTCTTTTCTACATATAGCAGAGTGGACTTCTCCTGGGATAAGACAAACTTCTTCACAGAAGCTGATGGCAAAACGTACCAGGGCACAAAAACAAAGTTCCCAGTCCTCCCCTCCCTATGCTCTAGATATCCATATAACCCTGTATGAAATGAGAAAATGGAATGAAAAGGCCATTTAATGAAAATTAAAGGCCTAATGAAAAGGTCAGCTACTCACTCAATTCATAACAAATCCAAACAGGAACTTGCACAATATATGTACACACATATTCCAAAGAAATGCACTGGTTTTATACATAGCATATTACAACAAAGAGGAACTAAACAAGATTTTGCCGCATTTGCAGAATCATAGATCAACCAATATTTTCACTGAAATGCTGGCATATTACATTTTTATTGTCCCTGCTTCAGAGAGCTGTATACCCTGTTTCAATCTAGCTCAGTATTTTTTTAAAACTAGTTTTGCTTCACTGTGGCTTTGCAATTTGAAATCTCTTTGAAAGTTCTCAAACAACGTGCTTTTGCTTAGTTCCATTAACTTGAAATACATTCAAATAAGGAATAGAGAGAGCCAGCAGAAAAGAATCTTAATAGATGAAGCTTTGAGCTTCTTTAGATGAAAAACTTCACAGAAACTCAACGGAAATACTAATGCCTAAGAAGAGATAATGTTCCTGAATTGCAATCACTGTTCTTTAGCATTCTGAAGATTACATGTCAACATCTTGTTTGTTTATGCTTTATGCCTGCTATATACAGAGGGTCACAAAGGATTTTACTCATGTGGTATGTAGTACTTATAACAAACGTTTGCCATCATCGCTAGTCTCCAATTTTACAGTCAAAGTCTCCAACAATGTCTGCTTTGGATGAAAGAAAAAGAACTGTTTGATATATGATGAGCTTAATTAAAGTTTTCATTTGCTCAAGCTTTAATCTGTAAGCTGACATATTAAATTTGTGACAGTTTAATTGACTTTTACACAAGGAATTTTTATTAGTAAAATTAGTAGTTTTAAGCAGTTGATTACTCCAAGAAGCCAGAAGTGCAGACCTAGATTACGTACCTTTCTTAAATCTTTCTTTCCCTTAAAGATCTACCTAGTTTGGGTGAATTTTGATTAGTTTCAATGGATCTACATGTATGCATTGTCTGAGATTTCTCTTTCCTGCAGTAGTAGCAGTAAATCAGAATATTGCAACAAATACCAACTTCCTGCAACAGGACCAGTCAAAACAGCCTGAATCATCAAACCAACAAACCTTAACCTTGCAAATCTTATATTGTGAAGTGCCAGGAAACAAACAAACAACTGACTTCGTATTGCCAGGCTTTATGTCATTTGAGGTATCTTTGTTTCAAGATGATAAAGATGGCATAAATTCTCCATCATGTCTTCTGACTAATTAAGTATAAGGTAACAATGCACTTATATCTCATCTGACTCTTGTTTGCACTGTCAAAATATCCAGTGTCGTGGATTTTGGAATGCAAACAGTCGTGAACCAGAGCTTAATTTAAGGCAAATGTGTCCCCATGCAAGTGAGTATGTCTGTGATGCACAAATTTTTACCTTTTGGGGGTTGGTCTTTTGTTGTACCACATCCATGAAATCCTCGTCCGAGAGAGTGAAGGTGGTATCAGCCGAACTTCTTGCAGGTCCTTGATACACTGCTCCAGAGCCATTCTTTAAGTCAATTGCTGAGAAGAAGCAGCAAAGATAGTTTTATTTCTAAATAAAGATAAAATTTTCAGTCTAAAGAACACTACTCTCCCTATTATTATACAGCATCCAGTCTAAACGTAAATCTTGAGCTAACAGCCACTTAGAAAATGAAAGGGGTTTAATTCTTCTTCTTTAATGAAAGAAAGTAATTGAGATTAGAACAGAAAAAAAAAAAAACTATTCCTGTACTAAGGGGGAGGGTGTTTACAGCAAGGACTGCCATTTGAAAATTCTTGTATAGATGGCAAAACCCATTTTTAAACAACATGTAAGATTCACAAGATATTAATAGTGCAATTACTGCAGAAATGTTAAAGTTAGTAATAAAGCTCTGATGTTTTAAAACAGCATCCTATATTCAGACAAAGCAAATGTGGTAGTGTTCAAACATGCTGCTACATTTTCCCTGTTCTGCCTCACAGGCAACATAGGCTGTTCTGTTTCATGCAAAGAACATTTAAAGCCTTGCCAAATATGTGTCTTTCTCTTCTGGAAAGCCAAAAATTCCTCAAAGTGTCTGGAGCTTCAGAGTGTTCTTTTCCCACACCAAATGACCTGCCAAAATATTCCATTACAAGGCTAACACTATCAGGTATTGTGTCATTTGTTTAGAAGAATATAAGAAGTATATTTTGACAAGATGTGCTCTGCCAAATCATTCTCAGATTTTGCAGATTACCAGTCTTCCCCTTTACACCTTTTTCTCTTGGTCCTCCCATGCTTTTTAAGCACAAAACAAAATCATTATTCAAGTGGATGTTCCCATAAGGACATGACATCTCTAATCACAGAATCATGACTGCCTAGCTAATACTAATACTGTCAGTTGGTTTCTCTTAGTTGACAAATTTTAATACACTAGCCTAACTATGGAGACTCATTTCTGCATAAACTATCTCATGTGTATTTTTTTTCCAAATAATTTTTCTGAAAGGGTAAGGTGAACTATACTGACTGGGAACACCTTTTGTCTGTTTGCGTTAAGTCTTCCATTTTCTGAAATGTGTTCTAAGTAACATTCATCCAGTATAACAAAACTAGAAGGGGAATTAAATGTACAATGATGCTCAGTGAGAAGTGACATACTGGATTATTACTATCCACTTAATTTTAAGGTAAATTATAATTTCAGGAACAGGTTTAATGGACTTCACTAACTTGATGCAGTAAAAGAAGAAAGAAAAAATAGAATTGCTAAGCACCAGGTGAACAATCTATACCTTCTATGTTTGTGGGTAGGAGCCATGTAACATTCTTTTGATCCAAACCAGCTACTATATAGTCTAACATTGTAAGCGAGCCTTTAAACATTGCTTCTGTAGGTTATGCAGGCACAGACTATTATTTAAAAAAAAACAAAAAAACAAAACCATATTGAATCATGAAATGCAAGCTTCACAGTGGATACCAGGTCCTCTGATTATATTAACCAAGCTTAACTGTCAATGTGCTTCTAAAATACACCTCTACTCAAATGCTAGCAATGTTATGAGCCATACCAATGCAGCCAAACTGAACTCCCTTTGAGCCAAATAGCACTGGTCAGCAAGGCCCCTGACTAAATTAAAAAAACACACACATTGTTTTCTAGGATGCTTACAGTTCTTAATTATTTATTTTTAATTAGTTCTGAACCTTAGAAATCAAAAGAGCAAGAGTCATAAGTCCCTTCTTGTGCCTCAGTTTGCATTCATTAATTTTTTTGGCTGTCCCTACCCCTCCCAGACTGTTCCAGAAGGGAACCGGGATGCTGAAAGCCCAACATAACATCTCCCAATACACAAGAGACCCTCTTCTTCTCTACTAAGCACTGGCTGGAAAAGCAGTTTTGATATATCTCATTGATAATACTCATCCATCAGTCTCAGCAGTGTAAAGTTTAGATGACAAAAAGTTAGAATTAAAAAGGTGTAGTGACTCAGGCAAGTTCTAACAACTCCTAGATTTTAATCTGAATATAGTGCATACTTAACATTGTTACAATCCCTGTTCTCCTTCTCCATTTCCTATCCAAGTCTCAAGAGCATCGCTTATCAGTCCAGGTCTATAATTAATTGTAAGCTCTCAAGGCACAAATATGCCTGTAAACATTGCATAATCACGGTACCATCGGCAAAACTGTTATGTTTAATCACATCAAATCCTTAACATATCTCAAATTAAAACTTATTAGAAATTCTGGAAAAAAAAAAAGAGGACCAATCTAATAGTATTCTCTTTTCCCAAAAATATGAAAATACCATTTCCATTTCCTCTTTATTCTTTTTAAAGAGCATTAAGATTTTTGCTAAGGAAGAAAAAAAGAAAAAAAAAAAAAAAGAACAGAGTAGCCACAAAAGGGAAGACCTCTGTGACAACAAATAATGTCTTTTTCACAAAAACATGAAGGACATTCTACTGCTACTTGACCCACCCCTTTTTTTAAGCTTTATCATAAATGAGTTATTACATCTGTAATGCAAGCAGTCATAAAAAAAAGTAAAAAAAATGCTACCCCAAACCCCAAAGGAACTAGGAGGCAAAAATGAAATCCCAAAACTTCATATGTAAGCCGTAGTGGGTAAATTCTGGTGAATCACACTGGAGAAAGAGTGATCCAAAATACACCATATGTTGGTATTTTAAAGAGGGAAAGGAACTCTCCTCCTTATAGAGAATGGAAAACTACCCCAAAAACTTGCTCGTTCATCTTTTCGGGGGGCAGGGGGGGCGGGGAGAAGAAGAAGAAGGATTAGAAACGTATACGATCATTTTTCTGGCCTCCTGACGTACACCTAGCCTAGAGTACTCAGATGACAACTGAGACTAAACTACAGCACTGGCACACAGACAAATGGATATAAACTAGCAATGAAAGAAATGAGCCAAATACCAGAACAGATTCCAGCCATCAGAGCAGAAAAATTCTAGACTTCCAAAACAACCAGAGAGGGTGCCTTCTTGTAAAATATGTCTTTATGAGATAAAGCTATATAACACAGCTGTCTGCTGTAGCAGGAAACAGTCTTAATGCAAGTCTCCTATACATGCCTTCTACACATATCTCCTGGATACACGTCTCTATGGTTATAGCTACCATCTCGCCACTGAAGCTTGCACGCTGCACTACAATTGCAGCAGCCAGCTTGATAATGATTTGGTACTAGTGTAGCTATTTCAGTGTTCAGGTGGCTGGTGACCTGGGCAGCTCCCAGGCAACTACCTCGTGCACTGTTAGTGTGGCTTCACTGATAGCAGTAACAGATGAGTAGCCTAAAGGTGTCTCTGGTGCTCTTTGTTCCTGAGAACATGTAGCCCTCCATGGCTGCTACAGATACAGCTCTTCTCCTAGCCACGCACATGGCTGATCCACTCCATACAAAAACAGACATTTGAGACACAGGCATAGTACTCCTCAACATTGTGTGTCACAACACAAATTGTGACAAACTGAACACAAATTAAGCTGAAGTCCCTCTTAAAAATCAACCAGCTTCTTAAATATGTAAAACTTCAGTATTACACACCTGGCAGAAAAGCAGAATGAAGCAGTTTCAGTGGATGAAACAGTAGTTATCCTTCAAATGTTTGTTTTTACTTGTATACATAAGTGTTCTACTACAGTAATTAAATATCTATGAATTATTATCATCCATAAGATGCTGTTGTCAGAGACATAGTAAAAAGGTCAAAAAAATCCTATGTATACAGGCTAAAACACTAGACATTGACATTCCATAGCAGGTAGCCAAATAGCCTAAAAATCTAAGATTTGGGGCACAGGTTTTGCTTTGCCTTCGAAGACTGCCTTACCATTTCTAGTAGAGAAATATTAAGGGGTCAGACTATTTTTTGTTTGTTTTGGTTTGGCTTTTATTCTGCTTTACAGAGCGTAAGTAACTGCAATACAAGACTCCTCCTCAAAGCAAATGGAACAACATGTCACCCACTCTTCATTGCCTGAAGTCATATCGCATCATAAATTAGTAAGCATTTTCCTCATCATTTGTCAGATATTCATAAACAACTGCACATAACAATTTCTCCTCAGTTCTCCTAACACAGTTTTATTCTTCTGAGAACTGGAAAGGAACGGAAGTACCTTCTGCCTTCAGCAGTGCCTTCAGAAGCATGATGAAAAGCAACATATGGGTAAACTCTTCTGAGTACTGTTCTAGAGAACCATTAACTATCAGCCAACAAATCTCAATGGCAATGTCTTTTCTCTATGGAAAGAGAAGTTGAAATGAGGTAGCTTAATGCTAAAAAAAAGATGGAATATTTTATACCCATTGAAAACAAAGGCAACTGTTGTACAGTAATAATAGGCATCAGAGAGCAAAGCATGCTTTAGGTAGTGAAGACAACTGGAGAAGTCAAAGCTGGGGGGTCTCAATTAAGAATTTTGTTAAAAAATAACAGAAGATAGCTCAAGTACCGCTATGCATATTCCTTAGGTTTTGATACTGCCAAAATCTGTATTGCTTTATCTTAAGAGGATTTTCAGCATCCTCTTAAATTAAACAGCTTGCTTCTATAAAGAAATACCCTAATTAAGGCCCATTGTCAGTGGCTACAGTTCAACCTTGTTTAGACAGTGAATGAGCTGTCCAAAATTTCACATCCTGAATCCAAGATCAATGGTCCTACTCCTCCCCATGGCTTCACAGAGAACTACATAAAAGTAAAGATCACTAATTAAACAGACTAGTGTTACTAATATTAGTGCTACCATCAGGAAGTGTCTCTGTAACAACAAAAGCTAAATCTAATTCACAAATCCCACTCCATTTAAAGTAATAAACAAAAATCTTGGCTTACTGCAGAGAATAGAGATCAAAAGGTTACAGTTGTAATTAAAACAAAATACTAAAAATAAATACAAATTTTAAAAAAACCTTTTGGTTCCTGAAAGTCTGGAAAACACCGGAACAACTGCGTACATGAGAACGAATTTCACACTGGTCCTTAATACTGCTGCTTTCTCTCATTTGCTTCCCTCCCAGCCTCCTCCCAGATCTTAACAGGCTCCAGGACATTAGCAGAAGATGATGGAGCTACAATCATTGAGTAAGACAGCAATGAGCTGCAGGGCTCAGATTGTTTCTAGTGCTGTCAATTGCTGCAGTTTTCACAACAGCAGAAAGCTGTGCAAAGTGACAAGTTAAAAAACTAAAAGACAAGCCAGCACAACTACGTAACAAATTTAATAAGGGAAAGAGGCCTAGCAGGTAGCCCAAGAGAACCACAAACACTGCCTGTAAAGGGCTGGGAGGCCCTTAGAGAGAGAGGCCTAAAAAGAAGATAGATAATGAAACAATTAGCATCAACTCAAGGCTTAAATCAAAACAAAAAACTCCTCCAAAATAATCTACCTCCTCACATTTCAGTTGTTTCAGTGATACCATGTCAAGAATTTTGACCATACATGGTCAAGGAGTATGTAATATTTATCCACAGGAACCAAATTCTAAATTAATTTTAATGTCGAATTTTCCTCTTTGCTTTATTGTAGCTATGTACTTTGCTTTATTGTAGCTATGTATGTTATGGGATCTAGCTCTCAAAACAGCAATTTTACTTTATGAAAAGAGAGAATGATAACTCAAAATTGTTATAATCTAACTTAGCGTAACATTTACAAAACTGATTTAAATTTATTGTATGCAGAGGATCAGCTAATAATCAGTGGGCCAAATTTATATGTAGTGTAAAGAAGTGCAATTCTACTGGCAGAGTTGACTAAAATGACAAATAATTAAATTAAAGCTATAGCAAAAGTAACATCTTACTATCATCTTCAGTTTTTAAAGGAAAACACATATTTGTCAAAGGCTAAAATTTTGAATTATGTACAGAAGCTTCCATTCCATTAAAAACAGAAAAAGTCAAGCATTCAAATCAGTAAATGGCATTGTCAATGTTACATATTCTAAATTGGCTGTCATCGTTCACATGCATTACAGAAGCCTTGGTGATGACCATATAAATATCTGTCAGAAATCTTTTGGGTTATTGACAATATCTTAACTGCAAGAAAGCTGTCTTCCTTTGAATGCAAAGCCACAAACTACTCTCTTCTCCCACATTCACGATGCAAAATGAATTATGCTAGCATCTGGTAGAAGAGACAATACACGATGATGCTCTTGAATACTGAATAATAACTTACACAAACAAGCAAAAAGAATTAAGCTGGCAATTGCTTACACATCTTCAGTGCTTGCCTGTGGAAGGTCTTTTTTTGCTTTGTGTTTGTTTGGGTTTTTTTTAATGACCAGAATAGTGTTTTAAAAAATCCCCAAAATAAAAATTCCATCATGCATATACATACACCTTGCCATTAGAAATCTAACATTAGAGTTAAATACACAGCAATAGTAGTATGCTATTAATCCACATAAGGACAAACTGTGACAACTACAGTTGTCACAACTGCTAAAACTCTGTCAGTGAGTTTACATAACTATTTTAATATTCTAATATTATAATTTAATAGTTAAGTTATTAACATAATTAATTTTAATATTAACCAACTCCTGCTTTCTTCATCCTTTAACTGCTTGAAATTTCAAAGGCACACAAAAGTATTCAGAAAACCATTAGATGTGGTTTTGGTTTGTGTGGTGGGGTTTTGGTATTGGGGGAGGGGCTACAGGGATGGCTCCTGTGAGAAGCTGCCAGAAGCTTCCCCAGCTCTGAGTCGGACCCGCCTCTGGCCAAGGCTGAGCCCATCAGCCACGGTGGCAGTGCCTCTGGGAGAACAGGTTTAAGAAGGGGAACCTGCAGTGAGTAGGGGGAGTGGGATGTGAGAGGAACCCCTCTGCAGACACCGAGGTCAGTGAGGAGGGAGGGGGAGGAGGAGCGGGGGAGGAGGGGATGCCCCTGCAGCCCTGGTGAGACGGCAGGCTGTCCCCCGCACAGCCCATGGAGGGGAGCAGGGGAGCAGATGCCCACCTGCAGCCCAGGGAGGACCCCACGCCAGAGCAGGTGGGTGCCCCCAGAGATGGCCGTGACTCCATAGGAAAGCCCACGCTGGAGCAGTCTGTGACTGAAGGACTGCAGCCAATGGAAAGGACCCGTGCTGGAGCAGTTCATGAAGCACTGTCTCCTGTGGGAGGGACCCCACGGCAGAGCAGGGGAAGAGTGAGGAGTCCTGCCCCTGAGGAGGAAGGAGCGGCAGACACAAGGTGTGATGAACTGACCCCAACCCCCATTCCCCATCCCCCTGCACCACTGGTGGGGAGGATGTAGAGAAAATCAGGAGTGGAGCTGAGCCCGGGAAGGAGGGAGGGTTGGGGGGAAGGTGTTTTAAGATTTGGTTTTATTTCCTATTATCCTTGTTTTGATTGGTAGTAAATTGAATTGATTTTGTTTTTTCCCCTAGCTGAGTCTGGTTTTTGCCTGTGACCATAAGTGGTGAGTGATTCCTCCCTGTCCTTGTCTTGACCCATGAACGGTTCTTTATATTTGTTCCTCTTCACCCCACCCAGGGGGGGTGACATGAGTGAGTGAGTGGCCTTGTGGTGCTTTTTTGCTGGCTGGGCTTAAACCGCAACAGATGACACAGGACGTTCTTTGAAAAAGTGATATACAAAGGGAGTACTTGCATACCAATATTCCTGATGAGAAAAGTAAGGGACATATTCTACAGACACCCTTCTTGTCACCTAGATATTTACATTCAGCCTCATATATTTACTACACCATAGAGACTACAGTAATTCATAAACACTAGCCACTGTTTTGACACCTAAGCTTGAAGGAACTGACCACACTACACATAAATTAGCAGTAACTTTTCCAAGATTTTGGAAATGTTTCATTTAAGCTCCTAATAGTAGTTAGCAACAGCAAATGTTTAAAATATTAGATTACCTCCTTCACCTTCCATACCACAGGGAGCTTTAAGTAGTTCCAAATTCATATAGAAGGACAGATATTGTTCACTACAACAGAAGCAGAGGGAACAGGACAAAGAAAAGTTGTCTATTTAATCCCTTTTAGCTAGGGAAACAAGCACTGGAAGAAGGCACTACTTTCCTGCCACTGCTTCAGTAGGAAACAGAAGAGAGGACAAGCTTTGTTTGAAAAACAGAAAAGGCTGACTCTTTATTTATTCAAAGCAGGAGTACTTTCTCTCTCTGGATACAACAGCAAAAACATCCACCTGTTTTCCCTTATGAGGCAGGTAAGGCCACTGCTCAGGCCTAAATCTTTACATGTGCCTGTTCTGTGTTCAGCAGTTTGCAGCTTAAGGTCTTCCTGTGAGAGAAATTTTATTCATGTCTTGAACACTCCGCATCAGATTTTTCTTCCATTGATTTGTCCCTCCATCCTTTGAACATACGTAATACTGAGTTTAGGTGACAAACAAAGCAGTTCCAAAATTAAAGACAACTATAATTCATCTTGAAGATAGTTTTCTGGTTGTTATTATAAACATGACCATCACTTATATTATGTTTAGTTACACATGAAACAACAGGCATGACTGATGCAGTGTACAGAGTGATTCTCTAACAAACACAAGTATTCACTTAAAGTGTTTTGGACTTTAATCTATGTGCTTCTAATATACCTTCTAAAAATGTAAGCAAGAACACAGGAAAGACTTCATAAGCCTTCTGTCCAGGTTATAAGCATACTCATCATTTAAATTACTGAGTGTAAAAGTGGAAAACTGCAGACGGTAGGAATGATTAAGAGCAGTAATGAGTTTTAAGACAGATTTTCTGAGCTGAATTATGCAGTATTTACCCTCCTCTCATTTTGATGTATAGGTACTCAGCCTGCATAATCTACATGGGTATATTCAGCATATCAGTTAACTGCTATCCAAATAGAAATCACCCTTTATCGCTCAAAAATTGCTTAAAAGGCAATACAGGTAAAACAGAACTATGTTGATCGATCTACATATGGTATTTTTCCTGAAACTTAACAGCAGTCCCGCTATTCAGAATCTCTGCTGGTTAACATTAGGAAAAGAGAAAGTGTTGTTATAGGTTTCTAAACCACTCCGTAAAAGGAAGCGCAGTTTCTTAAACACAATAACCATTTATTGAGAACAGACATTGCAAAGACCTAACAATAGTTTCAAAAAGTCAGTCTATGGGACAAAGCACAACACAGACCTCATCTGACCTACCAACATGTCAGTCTCTCCCCTTAGCCTGTCAAAGTGCAGCCCACCTCATCTGTATCTCCCCAAAACTGCTCTGACTGGATCCAACCATTGAGACCAATCAAAATGAGGCAGTCTAAGTGACAGACTCGACCAGAAGACCTGCATTTCTCCACAAAAAAGCAGAGGCCTGGAAGTTACAGCCTGACTAAGGTTCATCCCTTTGGAAAAAACTTTACATTCCACTAATAGACCATCTAGGACACCTCAGCAAAAAAACTTGAATAAATCCAAAGACAGTGAAGTATATCCAATTACTAAAATTAGACTGTTTTTTGCAAAAATACATGTCCTCAGAAACTGAGCACAAGAGAATTTAAGAAACGAATTTTTTTGAGGAAGCAGTTTTGCCCACGTCAGACCATTTCACACACTTGTGTAATCTGCTTTACCAGGAAACACCTCCCCTCTGACCCATTGCTATTTCAAGCTTTAGCCCCTCTTCATCAACCCAGTCCCATGCTTAAACGAGGGGTAAGCACCATTATACCTTCTTAAACCTTGATCTCTGAAAATTGAATGGAAACAAATTGGGCTATATTTTCAGTAAAGTGGTAAAACCAATGCAGTAGAAATAAATACCTATTTGTTTTGGATTAGTTCGCATGTATGTCACCAGCAGACTAACTACTGTAACACAGAGCTCCTAGTAGGTTAATTTAGCCTGCTTTTCTAAGTGCAGTGGCAATCCATTCTGGAAAATGTAAATAGAAATGCACTGAAGTTCTAGAGCATGGTTTGCCTATGCCTACATCTAAATAGGCAAGTTACAGAAGTATGTTCCTAGAAAGGTTAGTAACTGCCATTATGGAACGTTATCGGACCTCCTTGTCACTGGTGCATTCAGTAAGCTTCCAGATTTTTAGGTCCCAGTGAATATTCATCTACTGCCTTATACTTATTTTCAAGATATCTTTTTAATTAGAATGAGTATAATTATCTCACTTCATTTAAAAAAATGCATCAGGGCATTATATAAAAGCTACAACTTACTCCACTGCATTGCTGTTTTCCCATCTTTAGTGATGTCCCATTGGAATACGGCATTTACTTCCTTTACCAATTTATTTCCAATCTCTTTTACACGACGACCAATTTCTTCAAACACAAGGTCACTCTGCAGCCCTGCAGTCTTAAAAAAAGAAAGTGAGTATGAAGAATTTAAAATTGAAACTCAGTTAAAGAAGTACTAAATATGTCTATTAGTTCAAGCACTGTGTCCAAGAAAGTCTCTACTGCAGAATTATTAAATGCAATTGAGATTTCTTCCACCACAAATAATCACTTCTAGCAACTGTCAGCATTAAAGAGTACATTCAAGCAGAAAACGCTTCATGGACTCTTCCTTGAGAATTATTTCAAATCTTGCTTTTGCAGTTTTTGTCATTTATCACTACAATTTAAGATATGTTTTATAATTAGGGCTCTAAGGACTTCTAAATTGCCCTTTGTTCCCTCTGGAGGATAACCATTGCCACTTTAACCATGGCGAATGGCATGTTAGTTTTTAGAACACAAAAATATTTTTATGAGTACATTACTTAATCTTGACATGGAAGATGTTCAAAACATACTGCACTATGAACACAGTCAGAACTCCAGTGTAGACACAATGTGTTTATCATTTAAGACTGGGATTAGCTCCATTTACATTTTCAACTTTTCCAAACATGTATTATTTTGCAAGCCTTTCACCATCTGTCTTTAACAAATATTTGTACTGGATAAAACGCTACATTTCAAGAAGCTGCTCCAGTGACATTTTTGATCTAACTGGAATCAGAGCAAAGAAGCTGTCATAGTTTTAGTTGTTCTGCTGCACCTACCTCTACACCAGAATGCAATACTCCTCACACTGCTCTCTTGTCACTCTCCTGTTAAGCCTAACATTTTCCACTATACAACAGACTTCCCAATGACATCTAAATTTGCCAATCTTCACTCTCTCAGGCTAGTTTCCCCTGGTGGATGTCTGCCTGTGTCAGCAAACTTCTGCCAAAGCACCTTAATTTCTCATAGTAAGCTTAAAGAAAAAAAACCTGTTCTGCCCATATTAAAAAAAACAAACAAACAAAATCTCTGTAATTATTTCGCTGAAAGTTCTAATGCTTATACGTTTCAACTTCAAATACAGATTTGGCAACCATTCAGAATGTCAGAGGACTAAACACAACCAGCAAAAAGAAACAGGTTCCAGGAATGTATCACAAGCTTTATATGAATGTCACTATCTCAGTATTTCATAAACTTCAATGCATTAAAGTTTCATCCTTCGCAGGCAGGAATCAATGGGGAAAAAAAGATATAGTTTATTAAGGCAATGCTCTGTGCACCTGTGTCATTCAGACCACATTAAGATCCCAGGACAGCCTCAGAATTGCATGTGTCATTCTGTCTTTTGTGGCAAGTCCAGTACCCAAGGCTTAATGTATGCTTGCAGAGGATTTTTTAAAATATATATAGTATAAAGTGCATATCATGTCTTAGGCCTAGCCACATGCACAAACAGCTGCCAGAGCCTTCTTGCAAAATGATTCAATGACAAAACTGCTCTTTTCTATGAGTACACTATCTCATTTTCATTTGTTCTGTTCTTCAAACACCTTCCTGCCACTCTCCCCATCTCTCTGAAAAAATTGAGAAACAAAGGTCACACACTTGAGTTTTATCTTCAACATGTACAAAATAAAAAAAAAATGCTCCTTTCACAGGTACAGCCCCGAATTATAGGGACTAATTTCAATTTTAAATTATGCAAGTGCTCAAAACTTGTGGCCCTTACTGGCGCATGCCTCACTTGTTTTGTAACATACAGTGTGATGCTTATCCTAACAGTTCAATTGGCATCAAGAACTTCAAACTTCATCAGCCATCCTGTTTATCTTAAAATGTCTGTATTTTTCCCCTCAAATAGATAAATGAACCTCTGTACCTTAACATGTGTGTTCACATCTCCGAACTCATATACTCATCTAAGTACTGCAAATAAGACTGGTAAGTGATCTAAGTATTTTTCCTGTGTTTTTCACAAGAGTAAAGCCTTACTCTGCTGCTTTGAAAGTTAAGACTTCTACTGCTTCCTCCTACCTTCATAGCCTCCCAAGCAGAAGGCTTATCCAAGGCTGGTACTACATCCACATAGCCCCCTGCAATAGCAACTTCTCCAGTCTCTTTGACCTGTGGTGGGGGAAAAAAAATGCATTAAAGAGGTCATGTATTTGCAAAAAAGTCACAAAAGAAGGGCGACAAAGGACTATTCCTTACATTTTAAAATCAGAGATGAAGAAAAGAGAAAACATAAAAGTTCCAGAGTAAAAAAAACTCACCCCATAAATGCATTGTAGTCTTGAGACAACTTAGTATACTACGCTTTGCAAACAGCTCTTCAAACAAAATAATTATTGGCTTCTGGAGAAATTATACCAAAATATATTGCTGATTTCTGTTCACAAAATGGTAGAAAAACCCTATTTACCTGAAAATTTACCTCCAGTATTATAAGTTACTGTTAATGTTACTTCATAAATAGTTCTGAGAATTACATTGCTCTAGAATGTTTTTCCTTGAGGTAGAAAAGTAGTTGTCAAGAGTTCATCTAGAGAGCTTCGCTATGTCCAGGTGCCTTACACTGCAACTTGTACTAGAAACAATTTTTTTAAGCATTATAAAACCAGAAAGATTATAAGAAGAAAGATGAAGAATACCTGAATTCCCTTCTGTTTAAATTTTTTGAAATAGTTAAGTCAGAGAAGAAAATGGGTTTCATTTTGGCATTGTATATTTAAGAGGTCTGACAAACCATTCTGACTTATGGCAGCAAACAGAAGATGGCAAAATGATTCACTGACAATGCATATAGAGTTATATGATTAATAGCCAAAGCAGAGGAATATGCAGTATCACAACCTAGCTTACTGCATAGGTGAAATTAATACAGAAAAACTACATAATAATGATTACTCAAATCATGCCTAACAGCTTGTCACCTGCTGCCACTGCACTTCAGACAATGCTGAAAATGGATTTAAACCAGCATATCAAAGTTATACATCTACATTTAGTTTGATTTAACCAGAGTTTATTACAAGTACAAAGATGGCTTTACTTCAGACTAATCCAACATGCAATAAGAAATGGAATTCTGCACAATTCGTAACTGTTGAAACAAGGTGGCTTTCTATAATCCTGTTAAACATTGTAATTTCTCTCCAAAATAATTTACTCCACACCTGTGGAAAAAAAAACTGTAGCAAAATCTCTTCAAACTCTACATATTACAATGACTAAACCAAGCATAGTAACAAACCCAGCCTTTAAACACAACAAAACATCCCACTCTGTTCACAAATTCCAAAGGGCTTGGAAGCGTATCATGAATTCTCTTAATTGACACTGAACATGCAAACCCTCAAAAGTAAATACGTGAAGTCTAGAAATTCAGTTAGGACTGAGTGGTAGTAGTACCTTTTAAACATAGCTACGCAATCTCCAATACAGTAATCTCCAAAGCTCATTTGAGGCACCAAACTGTCTTGTTTACTACTAGTAACCAGACATGGAGAGTTGCTACATCATAGCCTCCATGTTATTATCATTCTGAAATTCTACAGCTGCTAACCCTTATCAGGCCTGCAAACAGAATTTACCTCCTTCAGTCAACATTTATTCCACAAAGCTGTACTCCTGTGGAAAGAGCAATCCTATGTCTTTATGATGACTCTCATTTGAGCCTGCCCAATCCTCCCTGCAGCTGTAACTATCCCTGCTGCTGTACTCACTAATCAACAGCTGGCTAGCTTTTTACAAAAATGGGGTTGCAAAACTTTGGCCAGCCAAAACAATGTAAATTGCATCTGCATAAGCCAACGCATATTGACAAATACCAGTAGCAAATCATAGTGTCATAGGATGCTACAACAGAAGCGATGAGAATTTACTTTTTGCCTCTAGCTGGAGTATTCTACTCTTAGCTTCCAGTAAGTATCCTACCAAGTGTAGGAGAGGATTACAGGATACCCACACAAAATGCTAACAGCAATGACAAAGAAAATAAAATAATCCAAAAACTGCATTTATAAAAGTGTAAACTCTGTTTCATTGTAGTTACTATGTCCAACTACTGTGAAACTTCTATTTTTAAGTAAGTTGTTCTGTGTGGACGCAGCTTAAGTTTTACTCATTTTAAGCTAAATTTGTAGTTTAACTGCATAAACAAACTGTCAAGAGCTGATTTAAGATAAACAAATGTTAAAAAAGGATGCATACACAAGGTTATGATTAACTGCCAAAAACAAGTACAAACTATGCTGACCTGCGAATGACTGCTTTTTGCTCTTCCACAGTGGACAAACACAGAAAATGCAATACAATGAAATGAGTTCTCCAATTATTTAATATTAGGAGTGTATTAAGTCCTATGAGTATAATGGTATTTTTATTGGAATTTTAGTGACACCATAAAATAAGTAAGAATACTTCATTCTATTCACCTAATTTCTTTACAAACCCTTCTTCAATGGTGTGCTTGATGAACCACTTTTTTTGCTTCCCCTTAAACCACCAGTCTTTTAACCAACACATCCTTCTCTAAAGCCCACAATGGTGAGTGTTTTCTGACCTTGGTCTGAAAATGGATTCTATTTTCTTCCTTCCACATTTCTGTTTGTAAAGTTTGCCCTGGAAAGACTGGTTTCACAAAGCGAACCTAAAAAGAAAAAAAAAAAGTAGGGGTGTGAATGGGTCTGTCATACGTACATGCAAACCTCAGAAGCATAGGCTCTACGAAAATGAGAAAAAGCAAAGAGAAAAATCAGTCAACTAGCAACGTAGAAAGCCTAAATATTTAAGTAAACATACTAGATAGAGGCCATAAAATACATGCAGCAATAAATAAAAGCAATTGTGGCAGTTAAGACAGTGCAAAAGCCTTTTCCCACACTAAAGATTTTTTTTTGGCACTAAAACCAGAAAAATCAAGAAAATTAACTGCAAACAATGAACACACAGACCTTGATCGCCTTGAATCTGTTCACATCATTATTTGCAAACTGCTTCAAAACGTTTCTAGCAGCAAACCCAAAGGAGCATAGTCCATGAAGTATAGGCTTCTTAAATCCTGTTTCAAAAAGAAACATTTTAGCATTTGTAGTATTAAGAGTTTTCATGTTGCTTCTACAATATCTACATTTTATTCATAGTATTTTCCTCCAATAATGTCCTTAATCCTTTTTCTTTTTAACCTAATTTATGCCACGAAAAAAGTGTCTGTTATCACTTACCGTTTCCTCTTCTTTGAGGCAAAGGAAAGTGCTCACTGACAACTGGCACTCCAACACTGCCTATGCTATGTAATACAAGTAGAATTAGCCCCTGTCTGTAGAGGTGACTGTCCTGGTTTCAGCTGGGATAGAGTTAATTGTCTTCCTAGTAGCTGGTACAGTGCCATGTTTTGAGTTCAGTATGAGAAGAATGTTGATAACACTGATGTTTTCAGTTCTTGCTAAGTAGTGTTTAGTCTAAAGTCAAGGATTTTTCAGCTTCTCATCATGCCCAGTCAGAGAGAAAGCTGGAGGGCACAAGAAGTTGGGACGGGACACAGCCAGGGCAGATGACCCAAACTGGCCAACAGGGTATTCCATAACATGGGATGTCACATCTAGTTTAGGAACTGTGTAGTGGGGGCAGTGGGATCGCTGCTCAGGAACTAACTGGGTGTCAATTGATGGGTGGTGAGCAATTGCCCTGTGCATCATTTGTATATTCCAATCCTTTTATTATTACTGTTGTCATTTTATTAGTGTTATCATTCTTAGTTTCTTCTTTTCTGTTCTATTAAACTGTTCTTATCTCAACCCACGAGTTTTCCCCGATTTTCTCCCCTATCCCACTGGGGGGGGAGGGTTGTGTGTGTGAGTGAGCGGTTGCATGGTGCTTAGTTGCTGGCTGGGGTTAAACCATGACAGTGACAAAATGGAAAATAATGAGATTGACTGGTTTAGTATACATGCATAGGCACACCAGATACACAGTTACATGGAAGTATGCATATCAAGGGTAAGAGGTTTTGTAATGATTAAAAAGTGGTGATACTAAGATTATTTGATGCTTCCCATTTTTAACTCCTAGTCATGATTGCCAAAAGTCTTCAAATACAGTGTGCACTTCAGGATTAACATTTCTTTATTTAGAAGTGGAAAAAAACTGAAAATATTTCAGGCATTTTGAACACATCTAACAAAAAAGAGAGAAAAAAAAATTACAGTGTGTTGTTTATACTGACATTTTTGGTCAGATTTCCTCACACTTCTATGCTTTGGAGCAGGAGCTGAATCTTGGCAGAGGATAATCTTTGTATTAGCGCTGAATCTTTTTCCAGTCCTGTCAAAGTCTGACAAAAAAAACCTTTGAAAACTGGCCTGAGATCTGCTAAATGGTTAATGTTTAAAGATGCAACAGTTAAGTTTTAAAGATGCTGCTTGTACTGAGTATGTTCTGATCCCTCAACAGGTTGCTCTGACCTGACAGGGCATGTGAACACTAATTGATCACACTTGCAACAGACCATGGATTCGAGACAGGTCTGTCCAGGTTTGGCTCTGATACCAGTTGCTTTGCCTGGAACTCATCTGCCACTCTCGGCTGCCAGAGTCTGTTTTACCTGAGCTCTGAACAACTCCTCATAGCATGTACACAGCATGAAAAGTTGTCCCAAGGTACAACAGCTGGGAGAAAAAAGCAAAAGCAAAACCAAACAAACAAAGAAGAGGAGACAGGAGAAAGTCTAGCTTGCAGAGAATCAGGAGATGTAGAAGAAGAAGAAATGACCTTCAAGACAGAGACAAAAAAGCCACTAGGACTTAATGCTGGGAAAGATGGGAATTCTGAGACATGGCCCAAAGGGAAGACAAGACTAGCAGGAGTAAGGATGAGAAACAGAAATTTTGACTCATTAAGTTAGGAGAAGAGATGTGGCATGAGGACAGGCTAAAATGAACATGAGACTGTTTTCTTGCTGCAAGTATTCCACTCTGATCATTCTGCCATTTCTTTCCTGTAAAATATTTGAATATACACACTTTTAATAGCACTTTCTTTTTTGTATGCTTGTACAGAGTATTTCTGAAAGCAGAAAGATATGGTACAGTCAATTTTAAAACAGATTACTGGCATTATTGTAACAATATCAGTATTCAGTATCTCTCTTACAGAATGTTATAGTGACATTTAGCTCTTTAAAAGCTTAGCTCAATTCACCATACAAGAACCAAAACCCACCACTATTTTCAGAACTCAGAAACAGACAAATATATACAGTCATGTTCTCCCCAGTATTTTCTTTATAAAACTTATGCATACTCAAAGAAAAATCCATAAGGCAATCAAGTTACTTTTTATCTGGACTAAAATGAAAACAAAATCAATGTTGCTTTCACTTTCTAGTATCTTGGAAATACTCACAAGCTACAGGAATAAAGGCACAAGAATATAAACAGGTGTTTTCATGTAGTATATCTCCTCTGAAACATTACCCACAGGAAGACTTAACAATAACCCTGGAACAACCTAGGTACGTTACCCTAAATGCTTACTTCCAGTGCACACTGGTGGGAGCCAGTCAAAGAGAACATTTACAGGGATTAAAGACAAGAAGGTGTGTGAATATGTGCAAAGAAAAAAGCTTTTGTATAACTAGAAGAAATACTTGTGGAATATCTCTACAGTAATTTTCTTCTTTGTTTGAACTTCCATTTAGCATAGGTATTTGAGTATGAGGCTGCCACAGTTCCAAAATCCAGTGCAGCAGTTTTCTGTTCAAAGAGACTACCTCACCTACAGAGTTAATTTCATTTTTCACTGTGTCTAAGTGCCAGTGCTCTTTGTGTGAGCAGGTAGAAGATTTCTACTCCTCTTCTTTTGTAAGGTTTTCATAGGATTACCATCATTATTTTAAACACTGGGGTTTCAATTATAAACATGTATTTTTCTCCTCCAGGTCTTCAAGAGTAATTGGGTGATTCCCTTGAAATATTTATCCAAAATCATCAGCTGAACAAACAAACAGAATGGTTTAATAAACTGGGGAAATCTCTTTATGGACTCTGGTATTTGATTATCATTATTTATTAACACAAATTTACATAGAATTATACAAAACAGAGTTAACCAAACAATTAGTATGTATTTATGAAAGGAGACAATTTGTGGAAGTATGTTAAGTGTGATCTGAACAAGGAAGTATAGCTCTGCTCTATTTATCTTGGTAAGAACACCATACAATGAAACTCCTACATTAAAAAGAAGTCACTGGAAAACTGCAGACCAATTATTACAGACCAGTATTTTCATGTAAACTTTATGATGATAGCATATTTATTCAGGAAAATTTCTTAAGTAAATGAAATTGCTGTCTGCCTGGAGTAATCACACCATACTAATAGCAAGGCCTGAAAAGAACTCAAAAAAAATACCTTTAGGACAGAAATTTAAGAAAACAGACCCTTCTTTAGTAATTACATCTCTGCAAGAGTCAGTTAATGTAGCCTATGGTCTGTTGCTTTGGCATGTAGCATTACATAAATGAACAAGCTACCAGCAAGAGGTGCAGTTAGGCAACTTTATAGGAAAGAAATGCTAACCAACTCCCTCTCTCCCACCCTCCTGAGATTTGTTGGGATTGAGAAGACTACACAGTAGCACAAAAAATTCCACTGAGAACAACATAATCTCAAAATGATATAGATGAAAAGAATTATCTATCAAAGAATTTATGGAATTCCTTCTGAAGATTTTGATAGTCATTTATTTCTGCTTATGAAACAGAGATTGTAAAGATGGGATAGAGGCAACAAATAAACTCTAAAAGGAAAATGGGGTAGGAGGCAGATTTCCATCGTAGGTTAGGTCCAAGAATCATTCCGCATTCCTAGCTACAAGAAGCAATGCTTTTAAGTGAAGTGTCACACAGAACTTTGAAGACATCTAATGGTGACTCTAAGAACAGCAACAAAAAAGCACTGTTTTTTCCAGCTTGTTAAAGATGTACAGACTAAGTGCAAAAAAGATTAAAAATACATTTACATCATCCTTCATCCAAATATTAATACAATGGCATCCCTCAGCTCACCTCCAAGAGCAGCAAAAGTGGGATCAACATGTAAAGGATTCCAATCCCCACTCAGTCGATATAAGGCAGCCTGCAGAAACAGAGAAAGAAAAATGGAAGGCTAGCTATGCTTGGCAGAAATGAGCAGGAATCACTCAAAAACTTATGACAGATTAACAAACTTATTACAATCTATTTTACTAGTCCTTAGACAACATACTCTACAATAAAGCAAGTAAAATAGAAATTAAATATTATTGTGCAGACAAACTGCCAAAGCTCCAGGGAAACGAGCCAACAACTGTGTGTGGTGGTCTTGGTACATAAAAAAATAATACAACTGCTTAATGGGAAGAAAAACCAACATACTCTGCTGACCTATAGATCCACCTTCACTAAAATTTGGCAGCAGTGAAATAATGCATTTTCTAGAATTTGTCCATAGGTTCTTTAGCTTGAAGTGTCATTTTAAAGAGTCTTCTCCCATGACAGATTCATCCACAATTTTTAAAAAAATTATGTGTGAAAACTTTTTTCAAAACACACACACACACTACCATGCTTTTTCAACATTTAAGTCATTTTACAGAGATCAGAAATATCCTTATCCTTCCCTTTTAAGAGTAACATGATTAACTTAATTGTAACACACTTCTTCTCTTAGCAGCCTCATGGGTAGCTGGTCCCAATATTAAAAACAAACAAAACCCCAAAGTAAAAGGCCAAGCTTTCTAGAAGACTTTTGCTTCATGTTGAATATTCTCTTTCACTAGTAAAAAGTAGAGAAATACATATTTATTGTATTGTATAAAATATGAATGTGAATAAACCTGAGAAATGATGAAGAATATGGCTACTGTACTTCAGTTTTCTGTCTGTGTGGCCTTAGCATTTTCATTATCAAACCTTATATTTGCTGTATGTGAACAGTGGCCAGCAGTCCATAACACCAGAGGCGTGACAAGCCAACCTGTGCATCTTTCTGGAATAAAAACTTATTCCCTAATCATCAGATTCCAGTGAAATCCAGTGACTAACTGATTGTGGAGTACTCTCTCGTACGACATTCCCGTAAGTACAGAGAAAATAAGTGTATCCCGTTAACCAACGGGTGTGAAAATTTCAATAATTTAGTTGTTTTATATGATAGCATATACAAATTGAACATGAATTTAATTGAAAAGAGCTTTTAAATTGAAAACAAATTTTATTTTAATCGAGCACATTATTGGCCTTTGGAACTCCTTATCGCTAAACATTTTCTCCCAGGGCTTTGGACTGGGATTGTAAAAAGTGGTATGTGTTTATCCAGATGAGGATAAACTGCACTAAATTCTGTTTGGGGGAAAGAAGCGAACAGATTTCTCAAAGAGAAGGGAAAAAAAAGAAAGATTGCCCAAAATAATTATTTTCTGATATATGTCTAACACCATTTCTTTTATCAAATCTGAAGCAAAGGACAGTGTAACTAAAGAGGTTCTGAATTCATATTATCATTTTAATCCATAATCCATTTGTTTTATTCTTAATGTTACTATTCAGGTCCATTTCCTCAAGTATATACAGCTTTCACACTAGGCTCTAATTCTCCTTTCTTTGTTCTGGTAGCCCTCAATCAACACAGCAAGTGTCTCAGTTACGGTGGAATGTAGAAGAGCTGGTCACTGCTCTACTCTGTGAGCATTGGATACGCACATTAAAAAGGGCAAGAAGAAAATCCTAAACTGCACCAGAGTTAAGCATGCAATCTTAGAAAGACAAGTACTAAGCTAATACTTCTCCATGGCTGCTTACATTGTTGTTTACTCTTTTTGAAACACTTTTCCTTTTGAAAACAAAGATGTATCAGTAAGGTGGCAGCACTGGATCTGAAATTTCTAACTATAATTCTACTTTTGCCCAAAACATACATTTATAACTTTTTTTGTAATTATCTTTGAATTGATCCTATGAATTCTTAGGAAAATAGTAAAGACTGGTAAATAGTAAAGTTACTAAAATAAGACTACAGTTCAGATGGGTCTGAGTTTGACCTTCCAAAAGGGACAAAGGAGAGGGCAAATACTTTGCTGAAGGAACAGATAACCTTAAATTAATCTTATAGCATCACCAAGAAGTAGAAATAGCTAAGATATCTCACCTGGTGAGAACAATAAAGTCAAGATGTCCTGAAGGCAGTATCCTCCAGTGCCAGGACTCTTCAGCAAGCAATCTATGAGCCAAATCAAGTTCAAAAGAGCACACCAAATGGACTGCAAATGATCCCACACCACAGAGGCCATTCGATAGGGGGCACCCAAGGAGTGTGTGGTGAAACACACCACACGAGTGCTGGTTGAGTGTGGAACAGGGAAGCAAACTGAAGTAATGCAAATATTTACACTCTACTACACCATTAAGGCAGCTTAAGTGAAGTCATGAGCGGGAAGAGAAAGCTGGAAATGGGCTAACGATTACCACCCATGGAGAGCACCCGCTTCCCTCATTTACTGTTCTCTCATATCTCAGTTCTCATACAAATAGAAGAAAAACGGGGAACTAAGAGTGCCACCACACTCCCACTTGCACACACAAAAAACCCACAGCAGCAGGGGTTCAGAGAACATGCACATGCTGCTCTTCTGACTTGCTGTGTCTTCATTTGCCCCCACTCTTCCTCTGAGTAGTTAAAACTGTGTTTTCCCTGTCCTAAGGTGGAGATGAGCAGCCCTGATGTACCACTAGCTTCTTTGCTAAGAGCTGTCTAAGGCCTTAATGCTACCAATATCAAAGTTATAACACTATGAAAGAGACTTTTCATGAGGAACAGACCCTAGTTCCTTTTTTTTTAAAAAAAAGATGAAAACCCAACAATTTAAAGATTTGCTCTTGACAGAATTCTACAGAGTATCACCCTTCATTACTGAAGTTTTCTTTCAAAAGTCTAAAGTCTAACAGCAAATCTCTACTCCTGAGAACCAGAAAATAAAAATTGCCAGATGTGAAAAAATTAAATAGTTAAATAACTTTTTAACTAAATTAAAATTTTAAGGTCTCACTTCCATTCTTCCATTAATTTGAATTTTTACAAAAGCTGTCAGGAGGCTATTTTATGAAGGAGCTGTTGTAATACATTTTAATTCAAACTAAGTAACATTTACTTGTAGTACTGGAAAATTTCTTTATGTATGATAAAAAATGACAAATTTCTGTTTTAAGCTCAAATCTCAACTTAAATCTAGCAATGCAGCTGTTGCTTACTAAAGATGTAAAAAGAACTAGCCATTTATTTGAGGTGATAATAAGCACTACTTGGGAGACAATACTTCTACCAAATGCTTTTAAAAATTACTGCAGTAAAAAATACTTGTCCTGCACTAACAAAATAAATGTAACATTTAGGAAATAATTAGGCTCAGAGAATTAAATGTGATCAATGTATGTAACTAAAAGTCTGACACGTGAATATGGGAGACAATACTTGTCTTTTTGTACTTTCAACAACTAGAGTGGCACTGGTCACAGCTAGAAAACATGTAGGCTGAACTGAATAAAACAGTTACCCAGCAGGTTATTTCAGATTCAGTGCAGCCAAGTCAGATCTGCCAACAAAATTCTTTTCATTTACCACAGTCTTTGGTATTACTTCATTATATAAATCACATTCCACATGAGAACAGAATTGTTTTAAAGTCTTGTTGGCTCTACTTTCTATATTCCTCGAATAATGACATTTCCTGAAGTTTTGAGTGATAGCATTAAAAAAAAAAAAAAAAAAAAAAAAAGGTGCATCCTTGGAGGATGACAACAGTCAATTGATGTGGGGCATTAGACTGAAGTCAGTCATAATATGGCTAGATTGTTCTCCAATTAATAACACAAACTGTCAAGTCTCGTTTCCTAACAATTTAGGAGTTCTGCCAGACCACAATAGAAAAGGCGATATCCAACCTGTCTGTGCCAATTTTTCAATCTTGCCTGCGGACTGCAATGAAGGTCAGTGGTAAAGCTAATGAAAAAGGAAGCCAACTATCCATATATTTTCCTTTCTAACTGGGGAGAAAAAAAGCACTTCCCAAGAGCTTGTTTTACGAAGTATTTGTATATGTATAAATGTACATATGTGTGTGTACATGTATGTACATATACTTTACCTAACAGCTTAAGTACAAGCAAGCAGTCAAGTAATCTCATAAAGAAAAAACAGCCACAAATCTCTTCTACACATTTCAGTGAGCTCTGACTTACATTAAGAACAATGAATGTTTCCAGTTAAACTGGCAGTACTGATGCTTCAAGGGCTCAAATATAGCACAGCACTTAAGTAATTCACTGTACTTAAAATTAAGCAGCTACTCTGAGATCCCCATTTGCCATATCTTCATTTTTAACTAATTTCCTCTGTAAGGCTAAGGAGAGATATTGGGAAGGAGCAATTGGTAGAAACCAACACACAAAGATAAAAGGGTTTTTTTGTTCCTCCAGATAACTACTTTTCTCAAAGTAGGCTTACATGGAAAATAAACAAAATAGTTTAAGTTGCTCATAATAGTTTCCAATGCCTAAATATATTTTGTGGAAACCTGGATCATACATGATTCTATTTTTTAACAAGACTGTAGTTAATAGAAGTGTACAGTTTCCTGGACTACCTTAGATTTGCAATTATATGTTCTTAATGGTCTGGACTATCCAAACACTACCTATTCCCTAAATACCTTTGACTCCCTCAAGAATAAGAACTACTAAAATGTCCAATTAAGATACCTTCACATACATAGCTATAAACAGGAATATATATAATAGGTATAAAACAGCACCACATCTTTTCTCCTTCCCCATCCTACATTATTCATGTCTTTACTGTTTATCTCTACCACATATTTTACAAATTTAAAATCAACTTATATATTCTGGCACAGGCTTCACAGAACATTAGCCATTTTCCAGTAGCATGGCAAATCTGCAAGAAGCCTTTCCTTTAACAGTGCCTCTCTTAATCAAAAAGAACAAACCACTTTGGGGAATTTCAAACGGAATAACAATGTTTATATCCTTTACTAAGACATGCATAGATAAAGGGAGGAAACAAGATGAAGAGCATCTTGTTTAAACAAAATGACTGCCAGACTAGTACCTTTTCTTCTTTAATCGTTTTGCCACACAAAATTCTAGTATAATCCAGGCCCTCAATTATTTTTTTAAAATTGCCATGACTAGAGAATCATATTCTGATCTTCCCAACAGGAATAAACCGGGGGGGTGAGGGGTGGGCACTGGGGGATTGTGTGTGTGTGTATAAATCTTGAAATTAGCATCATAACATGAAACAAACTTTTAAAGTAATTACTATTACAAATGCTCACTCACTACACAATTTCAAGGGTTCTCAGAGTATCATCTGCATACTGAAATCTCTAGACAAATTAGGAAAACAGTATCAAATCCTTCCAATAGCTTCACATCCCTTTGTTTTGCTTGTATCACCCTTTGTTGTTAAGCACTTTTTTTCTGGCATGCTCACCGTATCTGTGAACCTACTGCAGCACTTCATTTTCTCTACCATGAAAAAAATTACTTAAGCTACAAACAGAAAAAAAAAAAAATCACCTGAGGCTCTCAGGAGGCTCTCTAGTACTTTCTCTGAAGTTAATTTAAATTTACATGTTTTCAGGCAACGCTGCACTACAATCTTGACAAAGCAAGACATAAAAAAAATAATTGTCCTGTAACCATATTTTCTCCATCCATGCACATGTTTTCATCCCGTTCTCTCTCACATGACTTTATTGCACTCATTCAAAAAATGACCTTAAATCAAAACAATCACCTTCCTATAACTTTTTTCTTCTAATCTGTTCAAAATAAGCACAAAATCTCTCCAAAGAAGCAAACATAAGGTGGAAAAACCCAACTTTTTTTTTTCCATATAATGTTAATGATTACTTATTCTATCTATGCATGTGTTCTCTAAAAACACACACAAATATTTGCATATGCTTAAAATGAAAACACAAATGAAATCTGTGTAGAATGAAAGATGACTTTCCACAGGTAAGTATCCACATCCCAATTACATAGAAGCTTGTAAAGGTCTTATCACACCATCCTCAAAGAAAGCACTGACTTATAGTACTGAACCTGTTGACAACAGGCAGAAAATATTTTACACTAGGTTTTAGTTTAATAATTCATTAGGCTGTTAAATGTTTCCCATGCACCTCTTTCCTCCCAAGATGTCTTTTTAATAAGTATTTACAGTAAAGTCCACTCTTTTACAACAAACTAGATCTAAGCATAATGGTCTTCACAACTGTTTCTTCCTACATTAAGAACCACAATTTTAGCTGAACTTGACATAGTGAAAAACTAAACTTGCATACCTAGACAGCAGCAGTAGGAGCAAGAGCATTGCAGGACTGAGAATGACTCAGGAAGGGAAGGACACTCCTGCAGTCTGCTGATGACACTACTCAAAACACAGCAGGTGCCAATTATTTTCTCCTTCTTTCAGAGAAAATAGAAAAGGACTGTATTTTAGAAAAAACTCAAACCACTAAAAAAGCAGCAATTTCTTCACACCCTGTCAGTCAATGCTTGATCCACACCTGGAACAGAAGGCTTTACATAGCTTGTATATTTTAAATCCTATCAGATTAATCTAGGTATGAATTTACTGAATCTCTCTAAAACTCACTGAATGAGTAAAGAATCATTATATTCCCTACATTGGCTTTATTTTTAATGCTGCTCACTGTATCATATTCTCAAAAATCACCATCAGATGCTATACACTACTCCTTTAAACACTCTCTGTACAATTAAAATGCCTCAAACATTTATAAACATCCTTACTTTACAAACTGGAAACTGTAAGACAGCAGAAAAGGTCATAATTGTCAGCAGCACAAACCAATTCCAGCTCTGTCATTTAACATTTGAAGGCCTAATTCTTCAAAGCACATCACATTTTCAAAGTACACTATACAAGTTCAGAACAGAGCTCCTATGAATTTCAGTTTCAGCCTGTGATGCTCAGACACCATCCTGCTAGTCTGACCCCCAGATTTCATCATCTCATCCTCTCCTATGAGCCACTGATTAAGGAGCACCCATGTCTGAGTACTTTGGGATATCCGGGTAACAGTTGCCCACAGACCATAAGAATTTTATGGACAAAGCAAGAAAAATCCATTGTCGAAGAACTGCAGCTCCAACCAGTCACTAACCATGAGATCATTTTCCTCTCATTACTCCTTCTCAGAACACAACTTCTTGCAAGAAGTAACACTGGAAAACTGACTTCCTATGTTATCTCAATTCATGCATAAAGCCCTCTCTTTGCCTGTGGAAGGAGTTCTTGAAGGAGGGAACAAACACACCATTTATGCCTGCATCACTGAAAACCGTATCATAAAGCATTGCACGCAAAGGGGATTAAGACTACAAACAAAGGAAGCTTTATTTGCAATTTTTATCTTTTTAGAGATTCTGCAACATTTAAAACATTATCGTAGTTTTCCAAGTGAAAGCAACTTAAAAATGACAGAGTATCAAAAAGCTGTTCCTCCAACAGACCAGTATCAGTCTCGGTTTCATCGGCTCTAAAAAGGAATTTTAAAATGCTTGAAAGCAAGGATGGCCAATTTTCCTGACACTGGAAACCACAGAGCAAAAGTATCATGTGCATGAGATACCCAAGTTGCATGGAAAAGTAGCTCTGGCAGAAAATCACATGTCAAAGCTCACATGACACTGCTCTGCAGAGACTTATAGGGGGCACAGCTGCATGTAGACAGGTGGTCCCAAAGCATGATAGGCTGAGACACCGTGTTTTTCAAAATCTGTCTAAATGGTCTTTTCTACCTCTTTGTCATGACTATTTCTCCCTATCAATGTAAGTAGCAAACACACAGAGTTAGAATTTAAAGAAATAGAATGCTTTAGTGAAATACAGGATACTGTTGCAAGCAAAGAAATTTTTCAACTGGCAACCATTTCTTAAAATTATTAGACATTTTACTGATATGAGCTGACATTAACAAAAACTTGGAAGTCTTGCAAACTCCACATGTTACAGCTCTATTTTTTCCATATAGGCAAACAGGACAGGTAGCTTTCAGATGAAAGCAGGAAGAGACATGGAATAATAAAACTGAACCAACTTCTTGAAAAATTCCATTTTATGGGCTACTGTTATACTGCTTATTTATTGTCACAACATTGTGTATTCTGAATATTAATTCTGATATTTGAAGATAGAGAACAGTTTATTTCTTGGGAGGCAACCTGCACAATATCAGAATGCTGTGAGTTTTTCCACAAGCAAACAAAAAAAAACCCCACAGAAAGCCTCCAACAAACTGAAGACTCCGTATTTGTTTCCTTCATCAAAAGTGACCTGCATCACTGGGACATCATCCACTTTAAATACCCACTGCAGCTTATTTTGTGTCATCAGAAAATTAATTCCCAAGAAAACAACACATTTGGGAAGGGACTGAAAAGAAAACTCTACAGAGACAAAACTCTCCAGGCATACAGGTCATTCACTGCCTGTGGTTCTTAATTGCATTGGGAACCATTCAGCAAAATCTGTTTGTTTGATTAATTTAAACCCCTGGTTTGAAAATCGACAGGACAAGAGTAGTTTGGTGATACTGAAACTCTGTAACTACGTTAAACATTCCCTACAGGGCTGAAATGGAATGATTCATTTCATGCTAAATGGCTAATAGTCAAACACCCTCTAGACTTCTTGATCTTCTGTCAAAAGGTCTATTTTATTGAAAAGATTTATGGCAGTATATCTAGTAAAGCATAGCTCAGGTTACACAGAGACAACAAGCTAGAAAAATATCACAGCATATGCACATCTCTACAGGGCAAGCTGGAAAAAATGTCACCTAGTTCTTTGCAGAAAAATTCATGAACACACAGAAGAAATATTTTATGTTCTTCTTCAGCAGGATGCAAATTTTAAGCCTTAAAGCCTTTTAGAAGGTCAGATACTTCTAAATTTTTCTTAACCATTTTTCATCTTTAAGCAGCTTACACCATGGTACTGCAACTCATTCATAAGCACTGGTTGGTGTTTAAAGAACTTCTCAGGAATGGGTACAGATTTGAAACATTTATTATACTGCCTGCTATTAGTCTTTGATATCACTAACTAAAAGGATTAGTTTGTTCTGTCAATGGTCACTGGCATAACACAATCATTTTTCAAGGAACTGTAGGTGGCTGTACCCTCCACTCTGCTGAATACATGGTGAAGGGCAAAAATGGTTATTAGCCCTCTGTGCGTCCTCCTGTTTGAAAACACATGAAAAACATTCCTCCTCTTGGAAAAACTTAACCCAGGGTAGTTGAGTTAGAACTGAATGTAACTTTCAAGATAACCACAGTCATTGACTTCTGTAAAAGACAGGAGTCATCAATGTAGACATTTTTAAAATATGCATGATGGTCTACTTATCAGAAGTTCATTACATGATCATCCTATGAAAAGTTAAGGGGGAAAAATGCTAATTATGAAAAGCAGTTTAGACATGTAACTGTGGTAACACAAGAACTGAGTGGTGAATGTCACAACTATCATTGAAAATTAATACAGTTCAAGATAACTCAAATGCTGTCTGCAAACTGACTCTTTCAGTCTGTCTCGTACTCTATACTAATTCAATAGCTGAGTGGCAACAGTCATTTCTGCCAACACCTTTTTCATTTAAACACGAAGAAAAAAAAAATTTCAGAAACTTTGATGCAATTTGTGTGCCAGCTTCCATTTTCAGAAGGCATTTTAGGCAGTTATGTGTCATTCCACAGACACATAAATGTAAAATCTTGCTAACATTTTCCCAAGCTGTCCTTCACATGAAAGTCTGTATTCCTGCCCATAAAGTTCCCAAGTTCTACACATTTCCCCTCCTGTACACATGCATCATCACTTAAGCACAGATGCTACTGAATAATTTGGCAGATAAGCATTCTTGCGATTCTCAAGTCTGCTGGCTGTGGCTCCTGCAATATCTAATTGGAGAAGAATTCTCTTTATAGTTCCACCTGTCACAGTAGATCTTAAAATAAAACAAGTGTGGTGGCCACTCTGTGCCACTTCCTTTATTTCCAAAACCCAATTTTGCAGTAGCAAAGCTTCCCAGCTTCTGTGTTATAAGGTCACTACCAGCTTCTTTTGTCTCATGAACTTAGCATTTTATACACAGTAACAATTCTAGATGTAAGAGTTTAAGGCTCAGAAACTAAGATTACCGTATGAACAACGGGATCATAAATGTCATCTGAAAATTGATGGACCTGGAATCAATTCCAACATAATCACACAGAGGAGCATCTGAACTAGGGTTCCAACATGCAAAGTAAATACTTTGAACTACTGGGCCATTACGGTGGCTGTATCTTATCTAACAAAGTGCCAGCTGCTAGAGAACAAGTTGCACTACATTTAACCACCTCCTAGGAAAACAGTACTCTTTCACCATTCCCTGCTCCTTGCTTACCTTGCCAACTTTCGATGAAGCCTATTCTGAAGAATTAGACATCAGTACCTCCTAGATCGATGCTGTGAATTTTAGGATGCAGCACGTACATCAGTGATAGAAACAGAAATGGTGATCTAGGCTCTCTTTGCTGGTTTAAGTGGGTAGGGCTAACTTGGACCTCAAGCACATGAATCAGCTGGATGAGACTTAAGTTTAATTCATATATAATCAGAGGCTAAGCAGACATCACAGTTACCACTGTTCAGCTGACGCTCAACATTTTAATTGCAACTCCAAAAGCTACAGCCTCCTGCCAGGACTAAGTTGCTTTTGAAAATAATACTCAGTGTCTTAATACTCATAGCTCCAGGCTTTCCTGTCCTATTTGTCTGACACCTGCATATGTTTACCTTCAGGGGAGGCAATACTTATTTATTCAGGCTTTTTTTCCTATGGAAGGTAGATGCCAGTGAACCAGTGGGACTGTGGACAGATGGAAACACACTTGGACAGACATCTGTCAGTATTTCAGCTTTCCCTGACTACTACTGCTAATACAAAAATTTAACTTTTTCAAAACTGTGAACTTTAAGCACTTTTTTTTGGTCACAATGTGCTTACTTGCACAATTTGTTGTAAATGTCATAGATTTTGAACCTCTTTTTTTTTTAACTACAACAGAATACAAATGTTTATTTCCTCCTTATATGCAGAATTTTGTAATAAATTATTATAAAATTGCATCAGCCCTATGAAAAGAATGTTTTAGATAGTACATTGAACACAGTCATAACTTAACCTAGCACAAATTTTAGCTTCACATTATAAATACACACACACACACATATATACACCAAAATATACATATATAAATACCTGAGGTATATCAGAAAATTTGAACTATTAGTGAACATCATAAAAGACTCCTCTCTCCAAACAAAACAAACACTTCCATACCTAGAGCATACAAAACTTTACCTGATCAGCTGTTGTGACATCAGAAATTACAGCATCAGGGGGTCTCTTGGGTGGATTCACTGTTACCTAGAGAAAAGCAGTAGTATTAATATTTCACTGCAAAAATCTTTTATTCATACCCATGCCAGAATATGTGGGGTATGTATAAAAAGAAACAGCATTTACAAAGCTGTTACGGTTCCTCCTATCCTTTCTACATTTAAAGACAAACAGAAAAAAGATATTTAGGCCAGAAAAAGTCTCTTATCAAGGTTAGCTTTACAAAGATAGCGATCCTGAGGCATCAGATCTGGCTAACAGTTACATGTTATAGCTGACCAGTTTGATTACATTTGTTCCAAACTATGCAAAAAAGCTCAATCAAGAATTATTCACTCTGATAAAATAGTTGTCTCATAGAACATTAGTGTTTTGGAACACAGAAATGAAAATGAAGCTTTTAAAATAATACTTTAAAAAGCTCAATGGAGTACAAATTTACTACCTCTCTCATGGACTACATCACTTTTGGCCTTTAAGAACTTCCAGCTCTTTTTTTGGTTTGCACTTTTTTCTTTTGTTTTTGCAATTACATGCTGCTTACTATGCCCCACATTGTTGTAAAAAAGCTGTTCCTTGTGCAATCTACAGCTTCATTGTTCAGTTTTGAAGATAGAAACTTTTCCAACAGACTGTCAGAGAACATCCTAGACCATGATAAACACAAAGAACACCATAACCAATTCAAAACTATTAAAGTAGCTGAAATCTTCCCCCCCCCCTTCCTTCTTGGGTTTTCAAAACAAATTAAAAAATCAAAGAGAAACTGACATAAGCTCTAAAATGAAACAAAGTAACTTGACTCTCACCTGTAGTAATTCTACTTAATCCTAGTTTGTGTAAACTCTTCACCAAAGAAAAGAGAAATTAAAAGAAACTGAGTGCTGTGTAGTTTCACATTTAATAACAGCAAAGCCACCTTCCTGTTTATTAACAGCAGAGCAAACCTACCTCTTGCATGGAAGACTTGATAACATCACTCCTGCTTTTGTCACTTCAGAGAACCGTAATGGACCTACACGCTAATCAGCTTGATAACAAGGACACTACCTAACATGCTTTCAAAACAAGAACGGCTTGCCAATCCATTTCCAGTTGGTTCAAAGAAACTCAACCTGACCTACAAAGCAATTAAGATGTTAAAACTAGCCAACATATGAATAATTAAGGAAACCCCTCTGCCAGTAGGGCAAGAAAACCCCAACTCGAGCAGAGACATGATTTACACAATGTGTTGCTCACCATAGACCTCAACTTGGAAATTGGTTTTCCTTAGTTTGCAGAGATAATAAATGTGCAAAATGACAAACAGACACATTATAAAATATGTCTGATCAGCTTGGGATTTCTTTTTGGCACAGAGGGATGTGAAAGTCTTTTTAATTGGGAAGGTTTGCAAAGACAAAGCTGGAAAATTCATGGTTTGAAACTGGCCTCTTGTATGCAGAGGCCTCTGTTGAATTTGCTATCACTGTGTTGTCTTAACTAGACTACATTTTGTTTTCTTCTATCACAAGAAGGACTGCTGCCTGAAACGGGTATTCGTTATGTTTCAAAATGTAAAATCATTTATATAGCATTCTCATACCTCACTAAATACAGTGAAGAAGCTGCAGTTGCCTAAAGTGCAATGTTTAACTAAAAAATGCCTAGGCACTACACTGGACTCACTGATGCCACCACTATAGATTAGCAACATTTCCTTTGAACCACTATTTTTTTTTACATGCACTATTATAAAATCTGATTACAGAAGAATTAAGGATTCCATCAAGGACCTTTATACACTGTCTGCAACAATGGTCTGTGAATTTTTTCTACTACACAGAGGTTTTTCCCATTTCTCTTTGAAGCAGCAGGCATTTCAAGATTTGATTTTAAAGTTATGTATGGGAAAACTTCTATATAATTAATACAGATTTAAGTCAAAAAACCCTGTAAGTTTACATCCAAAAATCCCAAAGAACATTACATACAGTATTACAGACCTACAAAACCTAGGTATTTCATTATAAGTTTTCAAAAATACTGAGCTTAAAATAGCCTCTATTCAATTGACTGTTTATTACTGTAGTGCCTCAAGGCTCTAGTTCACAATAACCACATTCAGTCATAGCTGGCGCTACCCTTAAACATAGTATTGAAGCAGACAACAGTTATATGTCAGGCACCTGAATAGCAACTTCATGCATTTGGACATACACACTACGCGTTCATTGACATTGTTTGTCATTTGCTAACTCACTCTTAAAATGCAGGAGTTCTACTCCACTGGAAGTGAGAAACTATAATGCTACTTCTCTCTTTTCTTCTTTATGCTTTCCAAGCCTGTTTCATGCAAACACATAGATGTATAAAGAGCTACACCTAGAGATCTCTTCCAGCAATTGCAAGTTCAAACCTAAGACCACACATTTGAGTACTTCTCAGATTTTTACTAAGCTAGTCTTTTTACTAGAGCAACATCTTGCAATATTAACATACGATCATACCTATTAGCACAAATTTAACACATGAAAAACAAGTTACTAAACTAAACATGAACACTCTCTGTATACATACACATGAGATTATCACTAAGTATCAATTTATTTTTAAGTATAAATAGCCCTCTCTACCCCTTTAAACAGAAGCAAAGAAAATCTCTGAGGTGGAGCAGCAGAACACACTGTAATGCTCAACTAACGAGACACAGACCATGTATTCCCAATTGGAAATGTGAGCACTGAGGCAGAAATTGAAATGTGATCATGACAGCAGAGCTGAGACAGGTTTAAATCAGGACTCAGTTATGAGTCTAGTTGGCATAATCCAACAGCTCAATAGTAGGCTCCTAGACAAAGTATCTAAAAATCTCAACTTCTTTGTCACTCTCCTTGCCGCCCACGCTCAAACAAGAGCAGCCAAAAAATCTGCTCTTAAAGCTACATATAAAAGAGGTAAAGCTCCCCAAATCTACTTGAGAAAACTAAGACTTACAAATAAAAGCCACTTCTCTGTTCTTGCTCTGAACTAAGAGGTCTCTAAAAATATTTCAGATCAAAAGTAGATTGAGAAAACAAAACCTTTCCCAAGGTAGGTTATAACAAGAAATTAGTAACTTTCCTCATCTGTTCATTTATGCAAAGTGTGATTGGGAGTAACTAAGTACATAAAATCAAAACATATAAAGTTTCCTTAGTTTGCAAAGCTTATATTTGGGTTTCATGAAACCAAGAGTCAATAAGATTGTTGCCAAATTGGACAGTTGAACTGATAGCATCTTCTATCTGATCTACAGAAGTAGGATTTTAAGGAATTTAGCACAGCCCAAAGTACAACATGTAGCAGATTTTACCACTTCTATAGAATTAATCGGGTCAAATTGGGTCCGATTATAGTCTGCTACACTGTCGACTTCAAAAGACCCTCTTCTAAAAGATCTAATATGAATCCTCTAGAGGAGCATTCTGTCCACATCATCATGCATTTTATATGATTTCAATTTTATTTTAACTTCAGACATAATTTTCTAATTCCAAGTCCACAGAATTTAGATTCTAAACACTTTCCAGAGAATCCCCTATTCTGTTTTCCATTACAATATTCCATACCTGTAATTTCAAGTATTTAGATGTAGGAATATCTCATCAGTTGCATGTTCAGCAATTCACTTTCCTCCCTAATTGTCAAAAAACCCCATTGGTTTCCCACACCCTGAACAGTACCTTTTAACTCAGGCTCTTGAATGAACCGAAGCATTTAAATTCCATTTGAGTTTGTACCTTCACACTGCTCAAATGCTAGTTTATCCTTCCTAGTTGATATAGCAAATATTTTTCTTGCAGTGCTGACAGAAGTTTTTATGTGCTTTTTTCAAATATAAATATGCGTGAATTTACCTTGGCCTTTTCTGATGTTCGTTTTCCACCAAATCCTCCAGCTCCAACGAAAAACAAAGAGAACTGATTATAACACACTAGGTCCTTTCCACAATAGGTATTCACTGAAAGACAACAAGAGGAAGGTCATATATTGTCTTTGATCTCCTTTTTCATACAGCTAGCATGTGGTGTTACAAGAGAAAAGTTCAGCTTCAAACATGACAAAGCTCATTCCAATAACTGAAAGGACAATGGTCACACTTTCATGTTGCACTGTTCAAGTCAATTCCTGACTAGTGAAAACTAATGATCTGTTTCAAATAACATTATAATGGATTTTATCTATATGAAAGCATTAAAATTAAAAAATGAGCTATCAAAACACTGATGACATTCAAGGTGCTAAAAATATTTGACAACAGAGTGCTGAAATTAGTATTTATTTCAGCATCTCACACCGCATTACCAATTTATTTAAATATGACAGAATTGTGCCATAAAATATGATGTATTAGAAGCCGTTAAGAATCCCTAGTGTGTAAAGCACATTACCAACTCATACCAAAAGTGGTACTAATACCTTGAATGAAAAGAGCTCCAGAGCAAGCTTTAGTTTAAGGTTACCTGTTCCTTCTTTCGAAGAAGTTAAACTTCTTACACTGAATCAAGATTCAGCTTCCTATTTCCAGTTCATGCCTATTCCACTCCCTTACACCTTAGACTGAAATTTACAGTATTGTTAGTAATGTTGATTTCCAGTTCTGGAAGAAATGTAAAACCTACTAAGACTCTGCTCACAAAAAGAACTTCTGCATGTTGCAGAAACAGACAGGATTAATATTAGCCTGGTATAGAAGCGAAACACAACTAGGAGGAACAAAGGGACAGTAACGGCCTTATTACAATTTTATCTGTACACTGAAGGAATAAAAATTCAAGAGTGTTTAGAGATTCACTGCCTGTTAGCCTACTTTTGCACTCCAATTACCCAAGGAACCTTGGTATAACCACACCTAGAGATATCAAAGTTCTGAAAATGACAACTTATCAACTTCTGGAGACATTCTTTTAACTTGGATACAAGCGGAAGGAAATGGGGCTTTGTTTTGTTTTGTTTAGAAAAGAATAATGTAGACATAAAAAAAGAACACAGGACATACTCTTAAAGATGGCTGCTTTGCAGATGAGTCTACACAACACAACATACACATATGACTGACCCTTGCAAAACCACCCCACAAAACACACGCACACATGTGCACACACCCCCCTTGCTGAAGGGTGGCAGAATCTAAAATGGCTGCCTTCAGACAGGACTAAGTCTTATTATTAAAGAGCTTTGTTCAGTTTGCACAGTGCACTATTCCACCTACATAGGAAAAAACAAAACCTTCTCTGAAATCTTTTTCCAAAGAAAGTGTTCTTATTTCAGTATGTTAATTGCCCAAGAACAATTACATTATATAATTACACAGCTATTGCTAATTAGCTCATTTCTCAGCTCTCATTGAAATTTAATAAGCTAACAGTCTTTACTGTGGAAAGGCTGGCAGTTATTGGTACAGCTCGTTAAAAACTGAGCCTGTCAAATTTTACTGCATCCCCTTCAAAAATTACAAACCTTCTTACCATCTATAAGCAAGACCGCTCCTGATCCTTTGTCAAGAATATCGGCAATGGTTGAAACTGAAGTTAATTGCCCTGTAAGAAAAGAAGAACACATACATATTGTGAGGTTAAGTCCACAGATCACTCTTTACACTTTCTTACTAACAATAGTAATAATGGTAACAATAATCATAGTAATAGTCATAGTAAACACAATCATCATTATTATAATAAAAGTGTCTGGGAATCTTTGCAAATCTTCATTTGCAGATGTGAGGAATTATTATTTTTTTAAGTGTTGTTGGGTTTTTTTTAATAGAAACTTGCTATAGTTTATGTATTCAGAGCTAAACACAAATCACATTTCAGACTCAAACACATCACTAACTTCAAAGATAGCTTCATTCACTTAAGGATTGCCCACAAATTTCAAGAGGGCTGAGACATCTACAGTTCTACAGAAGAGAAGCTCAGGGCAGGGTGAGGGCCTGGGCCTGTGGGTTTATGAAGTTTGTCTCTAAAGAGGTTATTGCTCTAGAGAGATATCTAACCTTATATGTTTATATAATCAGCCTATGGAATGAAAAATAAAAATCTTTATGAAGTCCTGGCAATCCCTTATTAATTATCAGACTTCTTTGAAGTTAATATAACTTTCACACATCTCCTTTTTGTTTCAACAAGAAATTATGCCATTTATCTGTGGCTTGCAAGATTTTTTCTTCCTTCTTCACTCTGGAAAAGTTAATTTTTAAATACTACTAATGAAGAAACCCAGACACATGCATGCATATCCTGAAAGAGTCTAATGAGCACCTCTCAAGTGTAATCTGGGAAAACACAGCCATCTGTGAAAAGAGCTTGCTACTGTAGTAACTAATACATTGAGAATTTTGACAGGAAGAAAAGTAATTGGTTTTTAGCCTCCTCATCAAGATTTCCATTCCTCCTTTACATACATAATTTAAATCTTATCCTCTTACAGGCACACTGATGCAACCAATGTTGAAGAATTTTAGGTAAACATCCCAAAAGTTCTATGATACAACCTTCCAGAAAGAATTAAAAGTTCTGCTAGTTAGTATCAAATTATATGAGTAATACACCAGCATGTAGTGTATTTGCTTATTACCTCAAAGATGAGGCATGAGTTTACTAAGTACACTATAGAAAAGCAACACCTGATCCCAAGAATTCCTTTAATAATGCAACAGGTTGCCTCCTTCTCCCCTGCCTCTTGTAAAAAGAATATGCAAAAAATCCAACTGGAAACAGAGCTTCCCTATTTGCATTTATAATATGGCTACAGGAACTGTTGTCATAGTGAAAAGTGAATCAGCAACACGAATGGACTGACCTGAGGTTGGTAATGGTTTATACAGTTCCAGATATTGCTCACCATGCAGCATCTGTGTAAAGAAAGGCAGCATTATAACAACGAGTATATTCTGTATCTTCCCCCATCACAATTGCAAGGAAATATACAGTTATTTTAGCAAGTGTTCAGAACAAGCAAATAAAAAACACAACACCACAAGTTTTTTGTTTTGATTTTCCAATTTCATCCCCAAAGGAAAATATTTACAAAGAAAGTTTTAAAGTTTTGTGGTTTAATAAAAGCATAGTGAATACAAATTGAAATTTAACAAAAAATTGATCGTTCATACCATCTTAGGAAAACACAGGTTATACAAGTGAAGTAAATGAATAATTTCTTAGGATGTAAGAATACAATACACTGAATTTTCCTTTTTAAGAATAAAGGGAACTTATTAATGTTATAAACATACTAATTAATGTCCCCTTAGAGTTACATAAAGCACAAACAAAATTAGATACTTAACTCTTCCATACCTTTGCAAGATCAATATTTAGTCCTGGAAGAGCAGGAATACCATCAAACATTGAAGTCTGAGCAGGAATTACTCCAAAGCTAGGTAAACAGCAGAAGTCTTCACTTCCTTCAAACAGAAATTTTAGATGATCTGGATCCTTAGTTGACATTCCCACACCAAGGGCATATAGAATAGGCTCTAAGTGTGTATATTTATACACATTGGTAGCCAATTCCCGGCCAACAATGCTTGCCTGGAAATTAAAAGTCAATATAAAATGAAACTTTGTAATAGTTAATATTGCACTTGCATTCTCTCTGTAATTCTCATATCAAAAAAATTCATGTTTGAGTATTTTTTTATAACCACATGTAAACATAAAGTATGCGTAATAAATATATCATAAAATATTAATGTATTTGTTGCAGTACAAGCAACCCTAATGTAGTGCATTATATCTTGCTGTGAGCAATTCAAGAATTAAGTAGTATAACTTCATGCAGCTCCACTCCCAGGAATGCATAAGAATTTTTCTAAAACAAACCACGAATGAAATAACTGACACTATAGTAAGAATGAAACAAGGAAAAAATATACAGGAGCCAGAGCAAAACCACGTTTTCCAAGAAGACCCATCCCCTGCCCCTCTTCTGAACAATACTCTAACTAAAGAAGCTTACTGAACTTAACTAGTACTTGCATCCTACATTATTCAGTCTATTTAGCCTTAAGTTTTCCCATCATCAATAAGAAAAATAAAGAGTAGAGTCTGGAGATGTTTCTTATTCTCCTTCCTCACTTCAGAGTTTAAAACCCACCTTTCTTTCTGCAGACAGCAAGACAGAGTAGAAGCTGATCAGCAACACAAGTCTCTCTGCTTAAGGTTTTCACCTAACTTGGAGTGTATCTGGTAAACAGAGGTACTTACCGTGTCAACAGATGAAGAAACCACTGATTCCGAGCTTGCTGAGTTCATAGAAACATTCCCTTGAGACTCTATCTGACTTAGAGCATCATTCAATACACTTATGGACTCTAGAGAAAGAAATTGAAAGAAATCACTTATAAATAGCTGTAAATGAGACATTCCAGTTACACATACAACAAACATGCTCGCAAATGAGATACAGCCTGGTACTTCTCAATTCATTTTTAAACACAATAAATATACATCTGCAAATTGAGCACAGTGCTGCATTTTACAGGTATCTACACAATAGTTGATACTAAGTGATCTCTACACCAGTTCCATCAGTTCTGCACCCAGCAGTCAACCTTGACACCTATCTAATTCAAATGCCTGAAACACAATTGTTGCTATATGCCACCATTCAAGCCAAGAGGAGTATGTCAGTAAATATTTTGTTTGATTCCCTGAACCACAATGTTAAGGAGAAGATAATGAGCATTATGTTTCAACTGTCTCAGAAGTAAACATCTGAAAACTAGTACTGCTTTTCTTAACTTGAAAACTATCTGCAATACAAGAAACAGGTCTCATCTCCTGGTGGTTACCCTCTTTCCCAAGTCACATAAACAAACAAACAACTGAGGCTTGAACAATGCCAGGTTACAAGTGAGATTATGTGTGGCTGAGAGACAGAACTCAGCTATGGTAAAGGCAGGCCATCAAGAACAGTTTGCTCCTTGAAGCTCAATATCGCTAAACGGTGTGTTACAAAGAATCAAACAAAAAGTGGTGAGAATCATGCCCAGAAAAATATAAAAGTGTTTAAATCAGAGGAGCACAAAACCATTATTTAAATACCTTTACCTTGGAGCCACTCCCCTCCCCTTCAAAGCCCCTATACCCATACTGACTTGCACCACTGCATGGACTAACACCGTGTTCCTCTATTGCACAGCACTCCCCTAAATATCCTCCAAGTTAGCTGCATACGCTCTTGCAGAATCTTGATTTTCTAAAATATTTCTTGCTTCCCAGTCTCACTGCTAGAATCATTACAACGTTTTATTTGTAGACTGAATCTTACGAAGAAAAAAGAACATCTACAAAACAAACCTATGTTGTCACCTCTTTTGCCAAAGACAAGATTTCCCTTTGGGTACAAGTGCTGTCACAACACCACATGAGGTTATGACATTTACGTAACGTGAAAATGTGCAAAACAAGATTTGTAATTCGTAAGAACCCTTTAAAAGCTAATCCCTTTTACTCCTTTTTCATTCATGAAATGAATGAATGAAAAGCAACACTGAGCTGCTGGAGAAGTAGCAGACTGTTTCTATGTTTCTTGCATGAACCAAAGAAAGGTTTTCACATTGCTTTAATATCTTCAAGGGAAAATAAGCTTTGACCTCCAAGTAAACCTGAAAATTTCCTCAACCTCATGTCCACAACCCATTTCCATGCAGGAACATAACTATAATTCTTAACGGTGAAATCTGAAAAGACAATTACCAACATGTATTTTACTTGCAATGACATCATTAAGACAAACAGTATAAAGGCAACCTGTAATTTAATAATGGTGCAGAACACTACCATCTCCTTTTCAAGGAGTCTTTCTTCCAGAATGTATGATACAACTGGGCTGTCAAATTGGTGAGCTGGCTAGTGTCTGACTGAACACTAAGGAGATCATAGAATCATAGAATGGCTTGGGTTAGAAGGGCCCTTTAAAGGTCATCTAGTCCAACCCCCCCCTGCAGTGAGCAGGGACATCTTCAACTAGATCAGGTTGCTCAAAGACCCATCCAACCTGATCTTGAACACTTCCAGGGATGGTGCACCTACCACCTCTCTGGACAACCTGTTCCAGTGTTTCACCACCCTCACTGTAAAAAATTTCTTTCTTAAATCCAGTCTTGACCTGCTGGCCACCCTTCTTTTGATGCAGCCCAGGATACACTTGGCTTTCTGGGCTGCGAGCGCACACTGCTGATATTCAGCTTTTCATCCACCAGTACCCCCAAGCCTTTCTCCACAGAGCTGCTCTCAGTCCCTTCATCCCCCAGTCTGTGTCAATACTGGAGGCTGCCCCGACCCAGGTGCAGGATCTTGCAATTGCCCTTGTTGAACCTCATGAGGTTCACATGGGCCCACTTCTCAAGCTTGTCCTGGTCCCTCTGCATGGCATCCCTTCCCTCAGACATGTCAACCGCACCACTCAGCTTGGTGTTGTCGGCAAACTTGCTGAGGGTGCACTCAATCCCACTGTCTATGTTATTGATGAAGATATTGAACAGTACTGGTCCCACTACAGACCCCTGAGGGACACCACTCGTCACTGATCCTCATCCAGCCTTTGAGCTATTGACCACTACCCTCTGGACATGACCATCCAGCCAATTCCTTATCCACTGAATAGTCCACCCATCAAATCTGTATCTCTCCAATTTAGAGAGAAGGATGCTGTGGGGGACTATGTCAAAGGTCTTACAGAAGTCCAGATAGATGACACCAATAGCTCTTCCCTTGTCCACGGATGTAGTCACTCCATCACAGAAGGCCACTAGGCTAGTCAGGCAAGACTTGCCCTTGGTGAAGCCACGCTGGCTGTCTCAAATCACCTCCCTGTCCTCCATGTGCCTTAACATGGCTTCCAGAAGGATCTGTTCCCTGATCTTCCCAGGCACAGGAGTGAGGCTGACAGGTCAGTAGTTCCCAGGGTCCTCCTTTCTACCCTTTTTAAAATGTGAGATGTGTTGTTGTTCACCCTTAACATCAAAGGCCTCACCAAAATTGTCTTTTTAAACTTTGGCCTACTGTTATATTTGTAATCAGCAACAGCACTTGACCTGGATCATATCAGAATCATTTAGTAACACTTTCACTGATTTTTAAAACATATATATGCAGAAAAAGCTGTCTTTAAGGATGGAACATTCTTTCAAGGACTTCTGGGTTTATTTCTTTGTATCTATGACAGACATAAACTGCATGAGATATGTCTATGGTTCCAGGCCCAAATTTCTTGTATGTTTCAGGGTGGGTTTCATCCTTTAATATCAAAGCTACTTTTAAGATGCTACCCCTTTGGATTGCCTGAAAACCTTAAGCAAGCTATTAGAATATCACTAATTACAGGTAGCAAAGCTTTTCTTTTCTTCTTTTTTTTTTTTTAATAAAGGGGAAAAAATGCTAATTGCTTTTTTTCCCCCTGAATTACTACATCACAGAATTTTTCCAGTTAAGAACCCCAGTGGTAACATATTCTTTTCATCTTCCAGGGGCTGCTAGAGCAGCATGCAACTGAAACATCTCAACATATTAATTTATTTCAGTCTTCACTGCTCTTCTGCTGCCTGGTATAAGAAACTGGACTGGTATAGCATTAGATTTGCAGTAATATTCTAGCAGTTGACAAGCTATGAATCTTTCACAAGGCAGGGTTACACCTTCAAAGAAAGAGTAAATTAGATTATTGCATTAAGAAGTACAAAGGTTATGATCAAATACATTGTTATGAGCTAACAATGCAATAAGATGTTGCCAGAAAAGACAGACGAAATATTACAAAATCACTGATAAGTGAGGTTTGGACAGTGATAAGGATGGTTTCAACCTTCTTTAATTTGCATTCATTCTGAGTACTGAAAAATAGATTGGAAGGGAAGCACAGAGTGGTACATGAGTTTTCAGTCATGTAAATACACAAGGATGTCTGAAATTAATGTTTCAGCGGTAGACTTAACTATAACAATTTGTACTTTCTAATACATGACTCTACAAGCTGAGTAAGGTTCTTCTAAGATCCAAGAAACAGCTTGAAGGGCATAATTTTGGCAGAAACAAACCCAGCAGGAAACCTTTTCATTAATATAATTATTTTTAATAATGGTTTGGGGGTATTTTTTAAGTTGTTATAAAGTCAGTGAACTCTAAAACCTTAAATGTCCACTACCCCAGCATTGTCTGCTATTATAGAGGAAAAGATTAGCAGACAGCAGGGAAAGATTAACCTGAAGACCAAAGGGTGAAAATAGTCACGGCAAAACCTGTTTCCAAAAGTATTCCTCTCACTTTCCAATTACGGAACATTGCATGTGAACCATACCCTTAACTATGGAGGAAACGGCACCAGTGTTTAAATCCTTTTTAAACACGTAAGAAGAAAGCTGAAATTAAAGCTGGAACAGTTTTCTTCCTATGCAAAACTTTTCTTTATATACAAACAAAGTACACATACATACATACACGCCCTCCATGTGTTTTATATTAATTTGCTCTATACCAGAAATAAGCTTTCGAAATGTGCCAAAAGTCAGTCAGTGAGAATACTCAAGTTGTTTTCTGTACCTAGACAGCTTCTAAGAGAATTAAAAATGCACGTGAATGTAAGAGCAGATTACAGACCTCTAAAATACTATATTTAGCTGAAACTGGCTTGTATCTTCAGAACCAAGGAGGAAATCGAGACAGAGAGAAGTTGCCTCATATGGGTGACAGACATAATTAATTCTGTTTTCCTAGATAAAAAAACAACTAAACATACTAACCTGTGCAATACATACTACAGAGTGCTGTATACAGTACATAATCTGCAAGACAGGGATGGTTGTCTTCCACGTATCTCACAACAATTTGATTTCTCCCTTTGCCTAACAGAAGAGTCAGACTAGGACACAAGAGCAAGCAGTGCACTATGGAGGCAAGGGCTACTGGATCTAGCTTTGTCTGAGAGGGAATATGAGGAGACAACACACCAACGTGCCATGCAATGTGCAACTGTGACCTACTTCACAGGCGCCGCATATTCAGAAGCTTCTGTATCACATTTAATTTGGTCTTTCTGCTTATGCACATACACAGGAGCCCAAAACGTCTCAGTATCTCAAAACACAGAATCATGTTACCATGACAAATATGTCAGCTCACTAGATTGAGCTGCAAATGAGATGCTGAGCAATTCTTTTCTAGTACTAGTTAAGACAAGTCACATTATTCTATAACTGCTACTGCCTAAGGGCATAGAGGGAGCTGGTTACAGTGACTCACTCATGTACACTATAAGTTCATTCTGTGTCCTAACCTTAAGCCTCTGATTATGACCTTCTTGAAAGATTTCTAGCTTGTTCTGAAGTGGTATAAAGTAAGCTAAAACTATTATTTCAGTTTAATCATTAGTAAGAAAGTAACATCATCATGGAAATCAGAAAAAAGCTCTAACAGAGAAGTCACTGCAGATTCACTGCTGCCTCAGAGGCAGTGACATTTTCATGTTGCATTAAATAGATGGTTATCTTTCACTCCTGGTAAAGGGAATGTAGAAGAATACATGCCAGCAAAACTACATCTTCCACTTCTTCAACTTCCTAAGGCCTAAATTCTTACAGAGCTCCTTAAAAAGAAACCAAAGAAGTCTGTTCTCAAATTCTTCCATTGTTAAAAAGACATCATGTAGTGAATGCACAAGTAATTGTATCTTCTGCTAGTTAACAGGACTATACCTGAAACTGTGTGGGAGTACAGAGGAACTGCCTGAATTTCTCCACGTACATTAAGGACTAAGCCTGTAAAGCTGGGGAATAACTACAGTGACACTTCAAAGACACTTGAGGCATTAAAAGGAAAGTGAAAAGGCAGGCATAGTCAGTTACACTGACTGTGTCAGATAGCTTTTGGGGTAAGGGGAGGAGTTTGGGCAAAAGACTGTACTGCACAATCACCAGCTGCTCGTCTAGAAAGACGTAGGGTAACAACCAAGAAAGACTACTTTACTGAGCACATTATCAAGGTATCTGAGAAACTTCAGTGGGTTACTGAATTAATATAAACTGCCAAATCAAGTGACAGTTAGCTATTTCCTATTAATTAAAATCGCACAAATGCTATGAAGGCATATTCTGGTATACAAGCAAGAGTTTTTTAGCTTGATTCAGTTTATGTGCCAAGAGAACAAGTTAAGCCTACAAACTGAAGAAGTGCTTAAAAAAAGTCCAAAAACAATGGAAATAAAAATTTGGATCTTTTTACTTAAATGGGTTTTAAGAAAAAGAATTCAATGTTTTCATCTCTTAGAAAAACACCACTAAAATGTAAAGATGAGAAAGTACTTCCATTTAGTCTTCAGGAGTTCAGCATCTCCAGCAGAACGACCTTGGCTAAAATATACAACTATGAAAGTGCTCTAGTTAAACATAAAATGAGTGCTTTGCTAGGCAGGGCTCTAAATGCATGATTGTTCAGACAGTAGATGTGGAGCATTTAATTTATTTATCTTTAAGAGAATGACTTCCCCCTGTGCTTGCAAAAAAGAGAATTCCAAGCAAAAAAAAAAAAAAAGTACAACATGAATCAAAGTATTGTGTTGAATGATTGTTACACATGTAAGAAAAATTACTTTAAAAAAAAAAAAACAACCCGACCAACCAACAGATGACACTCCTACTTTTTTGTAATCTAGAATGAATAAAGTCAAACTACTCTTATCAGTATGTCCAAATTATGAAACAAGATTAACATCTCTGATTATGGGATTTTCTACTATATTACAAGCAAATACTTTATCTAATTGGTATTTTTTTATAATTATACATAATGGTTAGTACATGATTGTTCTTCACAGCATCAAATTACTTAAATTAATGAAATCTTCTGGGATAGTTTTAACTTGCAGATATTAGGTATTGTAGCTTTTAATTTTTAATGCAAGTACTCTAGTTTCCCTTATTTAACAGTTGAATACCTTCAAGCAATAAAATGGAGACTTTGGCAGTAGAAAAAACTTCTAATATAGAACTGAAAATTCTATTCAGCTAACTTCTTCAGAATTTTCCTCAACCCTCCTGCTGATTCTCACGTACGACAAATTAATGCAAGACTTTTCATTCAGCCTGGCAGTATCTATGGCTTGATGTCACTGAAAGGACAATGCTGTATTTTGTCTAAGTTCATAACAAAACAGAAGCTAAGGTATGTACACTGCATGGGACTCTTGCTAATATAATATTTACAATTTCCTGACTGTAGAAACCTGCTATGTTGTATCATAAGCAGATTTACTTCAGAAGTCCAAAATCTTGTCCAATTTTTTCTCCTGATAGCTTCAAGAGCAGATATGGAATATCATATGTAATGCTGAAGCAACTTTCGAAAGAAATTTCCATCCACTACTTTTTTTCTATAACATTTTTCTGCTAACAACCCATAAAAATAACATAGTACATGTGACAGGTTGGAGAGAAGATCAGAAGCTATAAAGCTGGAATTATGTTGTTATAAATACCATTCAATAGCAGGACAGAGAACATTTATAAACTGACATACATTTGGAAATGGGACATCTGTAAGCCAAAGATCAGTGAAAACAGTCAGTAAGGTGATATAGAACTACTGTATGGCTCGTTACATTCCTCTACCAAGATCTGAGGGAATGGACAAAGTATCTCCTACTCTGGTTTTGGTTTAGGCACCTAAAAACTTATCCCTAAGGTTTTAACGAAATGCCCTAATGGATTTCAGGACCAACAGCTTAAATGTCTGCCGTGTATTTAAGTACCTTTGAAATTTATCTGGCATTGTACATAAGGATGCCTCTTTTCCTCCTCCCCCAAACACTTAAATATTGGCATTTCCTAATTTGACAAATATTCAATCTTTGACCTAAATAACAACATGCATAATAACAAAACAACTATCAGTGATACCAAGCACATGAAACTCACACTAACAAACTAAAGGTAACATCTTGAGAAATCTTGGAAAGCAGTCAGGAAAATTAGTCTATATGGTTCATTTATTAACTATGACAACTATGGATCTAAATAAAGGGAGATGTAAGACAACCAAGAGAAAGCTTGGAAGATGAAAGAGAAGCAAGTACAGCAGCAGGAAAGTTCAGAGTCACTTTGGCTAAAAAAAAAAAAACCAACGAAGCCCAATAAATAATGGGAAGGAACAAAGAAAATAAAGAAAACATTGGAAGAGACAGTCACCTTGGTCACCAGCCAAGGGCATGATGTTACCCAGGAACGCAAGGCAGTAAGGAAGAACTTCTTTGCTGTGTTACACCAAATGACTTAACCAGAGAGCTTTTTGGTATGGAAATGTCTACCAAACCCCAAGATCCCAGGACTGAAAAGAAAATACAGTCTCTCTATTACACTGCTACTACCCTTTGTACAGGTGCAATCAAATAAAGTACCTGGCTGTAATACATAAAATGACAGTAATGTCACTTCCCTAGAAACTTCTGAGAAAGATAAAACTGTCTTAATTCCACGGGTAAGAACACAAACGTTTCCTTAAAAAGAAGTGAATGTACTGAAACAGTAAATTATTAATGTTACACGTTTACAAAAGAATTTGCTGGTTCTGTAGACTTCTGAAGTAAAGTTTCAGAAAACGTCTGACAAGAAAGCATTCTCTTCTAAGCTTTGCTTGCCCAAACTACCCACATTATCAAAGTCTCCTTTACCTTGGATACTTCTGGGTTTGCTGGCATTATCAAAGTCACAGACCTTCTCCCATTTATCTCTCACTGCCTCAGGCGTCATTGGCTGATTTTTTCCTCTGACAATAGCACCCAAGGATCGCTCCCAGCGCACTAAAGGGAAACATGAGCCAGAGAGTTCAAGTAACAAACAAAGAAACTTTTAGTTTCTTTAGATAACTTTCATCTAGGCCACTACTTTCAAGATGGTGCAAGAAAGGAAATTTTATAAGTACTCCAGTTTAACTCACCAGTATAACTTCAAGCTGGACTAAAAGGGCTTACTGCTTTTAACTAACATTTAGAAAAGGAATAGCACTGGTTTTAAATTTTATTAAAGCCACAACAGACTGATTACTCCCTGAAAATATTACATCAATTTTAGGATTGTGTCTAGTGAAAAGCTGTAGCTAGTACGTATCGACAGACATTCTCTTCTGACATGATTTTGGCTCCTAATGCTTAGCAATCTCCTGAAAGCCTTGGAAAAATATAGAAGAAATGTGAAAACCACTTGTTATCTATGAAAGAATGTTAATACCAGTAGACAGCATCTCCAAATAGTCCCTGAAATTTTATTTCAATACCATAACTTGAGAGAAAACAGTAAGGCTAATTTGAAATCTAATGTGAAATCAGTTCTGGAAGGATACAGGCTTCCTGGATTGCAACTAATCCTTAATCAGTCATGTTGGTTTTACTCTTAATTATCAATAGGCAGGCAATGAATAAGGCCATACTGATATCTCATTAACATCCTGCTTTCATTTTAAAGACTTTTAACAGTAGCCATTAGAATGATGAAAAATGGTTATTTTCTTTTGACCAGAGAGAAATTTTCAGCTGTATTAAAACTCATCTCCTTGTGGAAGGCAGCAAGAGGTTTTTACGCTGCTGCCCCAATTTGTTTAATCTGTAATACACTACCTGGGAAAAGCTATTCCACTGCCACCAGAACATTTACAGTTAGTTAAAAGTGTACAAAATCTTTACCAAGTGGGCAAAAAAATGTTTTGGAAGAAGGAGGAACCACTTCTTGAAGTAATGACCCTGCTTCCAACCCACTGGTGATATTCACGTAGGCTGCAAAGTCCCTGAACAGTTCAGGAAAATAATGCTCGTAGTAGGTGCAACATATTTAGGAAAAATTTAAGACATTTCACACACTGAATTAAGTTTTCCTTCTCATAAGCCCTCAGTATTGTCTGTGAGTTTTCTTTACGTTCATATTTAAGCTAGTTACTGGAGTCACTCAAGGAAAACGCTTCGTTAGCATAGGTATTGGTTATTAAGAAGGCTAATTGCCTCAACATGTTAATGCATATCACTAGTATTTTTATAGAAGTATAAATAAAGGTGGAAATCAACTAAAAAGCAGCCTGTCTACCAGCATGTGCTACTTTCATACCATAAAAAATTGGGAGTTATCAAGAAAAGGCAGCAACATATACTTGGCACCAAAAATGGAGATTCTCCTTAACTTCAATTATAGCCTCGGGATCCAAGAGTTAAGGTTACTTAGGCAGATTTTCAGTTACTATTAGTCGGCTCAATAGCATAACAAAGGACGTACCTAAGTTACCAGTTTCCCCAATGCATAGTGAAATTTGTGACTTTTACTTAAAATAAGCAGTCTCCTCAGAACACTAGGCTTTTGCTAATCTTCTCTCCCTAAATAAAAATGTCTTGAGCAGAGGTTAACTGCAAAGATGATTTGCACACTTTTGTTGTAAACTCAAAAACCAAAATCAATCCTGCAACACAAAGTACTTACATTTTCCAATCCACCCAGCTCCCACCTGCCAAGAAAAAAGAAAATCATCAGCTCACCACGTTACAAAAAAAAGTTTTGTTAATGTAGGGAAACAAAACCACACTTCAGAACACACTCAACATAACAAAAATTTCTGAACTACTGCTGGTTGCATTTAACAGTTTAGTTAAGCACTGGAACACGAGCAACTTAAAACCCCAAAACCAAGATAACAGCTTCCATCCAGTTTGATGACAATTCCTAGAATGTATTCCACAAGTAATTCACCCTTCCTGCAAGTTGCTTTCTGTGTCTGTAAGATTTACAAAACAAAAACTTCTTTTGAAACAGTTGCTTTGGTACCTTTTCAAACTTGTAAAGGTACAGTAAGAATTGTAACAATCAAATCAGTAGTATTTTGAGCACACAACAGAATTTTACCAGATTGTTACTGCCTGACGTAGTTGTCACATACAGCACAACAGGGTCAACATTTCTTTTGTCTATGCTAAGAATGTAGTACCTCACATGATAATTCAGTTTTAGCAAAAAGTTTAAGACTGAACAGGCTAAAGTAAATGACTGATTTCGGGGGAAGGGGCAAAGGGAGGGAAAGAGGGGGAAGAAAGGGAAAATAAAAAAAATTACCTCAAACAGACTGCCATTCTCTGCACAGCTCTCGTGGCAAAGCCAAACAACTAACGGAGCAACATACTCTGGTTTGAAAGCATCGACAAGATCTAGAGCAAATTGGAGGGGGGAATCATAAAATAGAAATACTGTATGATTTCAGCAAATTATTCTTACTCTAACACCTTCTTATGAACAGCAGAGCCGGGGACAATTTAACCAACAGAGTTCTGCCATAAAAAGAAAGGTCAAATTAAATTAAACATTTGAAGATTCATTAAATATGAACAACTTGTGAGATGCATGTATGCCTCCAAACCCAACAGCATTGGTTCTCAGCCAGACAGATTAAAGACTGTCTAAATGTTGGGAACACTGTAACATGAAGACTGCAAAGCCAGGTACCTTCCTAAATTTCCATCTAACAGTCAGCCTGAAACAAGGACAAGCCACGTAGACGTAATCCTGATGGAGAGGTACCTGAGCAATTTCCCTTTTAATTTGCTAGTCAGTTATAAAGAAAAGACAATATGAAAAGAATTGCAGCTGCTGAATATTTGAGAAACATTCCATTTGGAAAGGATGGTATTTCCAAACGAGATATCGGGAATTATCAGCCCTGCTAAATTTATGTATCAATTGTATTTTGGGATTTTCATTGTCATCTGGCACAAGAGAAAACTAACTGAAAATGGAGATACTGTCATAGAGCAGAGTGTGGTTGCCCAGGCAGCTCTTGCCACATATTCTATCCACTGTCCGAAAAGCAAAAATAACTTTGTTTAATTTCCTTTTTCAGCTTTTAGAATATTATTCTTTCAACAGCTAGGTACATAGCTGTTCCTTAGCTAAAGGTCAGCAAGCATTTTTGAATATATCCTGACAGGTAAGAGCTGGAGAAGTTTAGCATTACAGGTACTTCTTTAATAGCCAAGCTGAAGTAACAGAAGTTCATTTTTAGAAGTTCCACAAAAGTAAAAGGAAACTGAACTCCATTTAATAGGTTGTGTTGTAAGTGCACAGAAAAAGCCTTAGGCTTTTCTGAAGTATTCCACTTTATGTCACACACCATTTAGTCTCAAAAATTAGCACTAGACTGTTATCGCTAATGCTATTTATACACTACTAAATGAATTAAGAAATAGGTGGTAGAAGATAAAAAGTACCACACAAAAGATGCAAACTACATTTAGAGCTCTAGCAAGAACAACAATAAGTGGGCCAAGTTGAACATACATAACTGGGGCAATGCTAAAGCATAGGTGCTTGCAAATATCTGAAGGTGCATAGGAAAATACTGACTAAGATAACAAGGATAATTTGAAAAGACATATGAAAATGTTTTTAAAGTTCTAGTCTCCAAACCTTTTAAGAGTATTTGAAAAACTGGACAGGGAGGGAAGGAGCGAGGTAAGAAATAAATGATCAGAGCTGTAACTATCTTATAGGGAGACCAAAGGATCTCACTCTTTTTTTTTTTAAATGACTAATAAATAAAATTAGGAGGTGGTTTTATCACTCTGTGTAAATATCTTCAGGAAATTCCAGCTACTGAACTCCACTTTATGCTTCAGGAGCACATGGCTGCAAGCTTAATGTATTTGACTCTTCTGTAAGTAAGTGAAATAAATTCCTGGAATCTACAACCTATAGAGGTGCTAGATTTCCTGATCACTTGCATTATTTAGATCTAAACCAGGATACTTTACACAGAACTTAATTAGTCAAACAAAATTAGGCATTCAATCCATGCATAACTGCATAAAATATATTACTTTTCAATATCCTGTATATCAGTCTGAAAAATGTAATGATTCCCCTGGCTTTGAAATCTGCCCATCACTAGGGAAAAGAAGGGTAGGAGGGAAATGAAATGGGCTGATTGTGGAAGACTTTCTGAGAGCAATTTCCTTTTTTTTAGACTTTTTTTCCTAATTCTTTTTGTTTCTTTGGTCATTTGCCAAAGTAATTAGTCACTCTATTCATCCTAAATTTACACTTTACACAGAGCTGTCTCCTACAACGTTCTTGATACTGACTTCCCAATGCAGTGCTCTGTTAAAACCTGTTCAAGTATTCAAAGATTAGTAACTGTGCAATAAAGAAAAACATAATACATTACACAACTCAGCTCATTCTCCTGCTGATCATGGAATGAAGAAGTACACACATGACATGTTGTGCAAAAACCAGTATTTTGCAATTAGACAATATTATAACAAGTGCAGACACCTTATGCACATACCTGATTCTACATTTGATGAAATAAACAAGCCTTCCCACTACTGTAAGAGGATCTTGGAAGAGACTGTAATTAAAGAACCTTGCCACATGAAATTACTTTTGTGAATTACAAAAATTGCTTATCTTGTGGCAGAAAATAAGAATTCCTTACAACAGCCAAAATAAGTTGACAGTTCAGAGACAGAAAGACAGTAGGAATAATGAATTAGCAGAATACGAAGAGTAAAGGATTTGTATTTTCTAAGAAATAAGGAAGTTAGCTGTGGTTCAATTCACTGAAAAATATCAGTACATGTAGACCTTAAACGATTCACCTTGTGGCATGACAGTCTGGGTCAGTCTGGATCCAGCAGTAGGAGCAATTGTGTTGCAGTGGATGTTATACTTCCGGCCCTCAATTGCAATTGTGTTTGAAAGACCCAAAAGGCCAAGTTTTGCAGCACTGTAGTTTGCCTGACCAAAGTTTCCATATATTCCAGCAGCTGACGAAGTCATAATTATTCTTAAGGGAGAGGAGAAAAAAAAAGTTCAATGAATTCTTCAAGTTGTTTAATTCTAGACAACAGCATTTTCCAGCTTTGGCATTATATTCTCCATATTACACAAAACAAAAGTGTGCAAATAAGAAAACATTATTTGTTGGTTTTGCTAAAAAACAGATGCCTTTTTTTACGCTTGATTGATAGTAAACGTCTGACAAATCCTGAAGCAGTGTCATAGTAGCAGAAAATTAACAAAATCATGAGCCTTTTTGAGTTATACTTCAAAAATATAATGGGCATTCTGTGACAATGGGATATGGTGTAGAGAAAAGTATTTTCTTTTCATGTTCTAACTGCATTTCAAGTGGCATTATTCTTGTAACTAACAAATGGCTTCAGTGGTCAGAAGAAAATTATTTTATGGAAAATTACTTCACTTTAATATCTACCTGGTAATACGTGAAGACACATTATAACAGGATTCACATTCAAAGAATCCTAACGTGTTAAATACATGAAGGAAGAAGACAGTTAAGTCTTGCCTTTTGCTGTCCCCTAACATTATTGCTGTGGAGACAACTGAACTGCTCACAAGAAGGCTCTGAAACCACTGGAGTTCTCAGCTGGTTTGAGGCAAGAAAACATGCTGCATGTCTTCTCATAAATTGGAATTCAAAAGAAAAGGGTCTCAATTTTAAACGAAGCCTTATCAGAATCTGTTCCAATCTAATGCAAACGCACTACATAGCTGGGATCAAAATCTATTTCATTTTTATATTATTTGCCTCACTGACAATAATCCAATGGTTTTAATCTAACTAAAGAGATGTGTTAAAAGTACTGGCTCAATATGATCAAGAGGAAAAAAGGCTACAAAAATCTATACAAAGCAGGCATTTTGCAGATGGCACACATCTATACATAACCTGCAGAAGCATTCGCTACCATTGTTATCTGAGCTACTGCAGAAAAGGAGCCAAGGGAAGCATTTTCCTAAATGGATATAACTCCTAGACTTTAGCCGTGTATTCTGCCTGCTGATCTCTTCCCTCATGCTTACAGTTCAGTCCCCTGGATGAGAATGAATGTCAGTTTGGTCACAGAACAACAAGCTCATACAGCTTTCAAGATGTGGATATGGTTGTCAAGATTAACATAATCACATCAGTGTTTTGATAAACAACAAAAGTGAAAAAATTTAAAGGTCTGAATTCATTGCACTGTTTCAGTTAACAGTAACACATACCAAAATGGACTAAGAACACTCCCACAACTTCTAAGACAAGTACATTTGTCCAAAGGGGAAAAAAAACCCAAACCAAACAAACCCAAATAAAAAAAACAAGACCCACAAGCAGAACTGCATGTACCTGTCATTTGAGTAAGGACCAGGGGAAGAATCCCTTGGAGTTGTAGTAACGTACAAGTAACAAACATTTCTAATCAGTTCTCAGGAAAAGAAATGGTATTTCTATAACCCTACAGTTCCTGTCTGCAATATTTGCATCTACATGGAAAAAAATTTTAAACATTTGGCTGGGGAGGCAGAGAGGGGAGTAGAACTGAAAGCATAAGGGCTTACACATTTGGACTGATTTTGTTTCATCCCAGTGACAGTGAAAGAAAAGGACGCAAAACTCCTCTTTCACTGTCAGGGCATGCATCAGTCTGTTATACCCTACTGAAAAAGAAAAAAAAAAAAAAAAAAAACAGAATTTTTACCTGCCAAATTTCTGATTTTTCATGTGATTCCATGCAGCTCGGGTGACCAGGAATGATCCCCTCAAATGAATTCTATGAATTATATCTAGGAACAAATTAATGTCAGTTTAATAATTCCAGGATTTTGTCTCCCAACTTGAAATACACCATTTGTTTCTTCTTCATGACAAAAACTGCACTCTCTTCACACTCTCAAACTGTTACTAAAAAAGCTTTTTTTTTTCTTTTTTATAGATCATTTTGAAATCGTTGCCTGAACATACACTGATTATCTCTCTGGCCTCTTGGATGGGGCTCTCATGTACAAAATTCACAAGCATTCAAAATTCCTGCACTTAAGCACAGCCAAACAAGGATTACAGAAGCTAGACCATCTTTGCAGAAGTCTGCTCAACTGGCTTATCACTACCTACCATCACACTGAAGGTTCCCCCTGTTCTTCTGTTCCTTGGCACATCAGTTTTCTTTCCTCTGTTGTTAGTTCTGAGTCTTTTAAGCCTGTTTAGTATTCAGCCAGTCAGTGCTGGCGCTAGGAATGTGTTCTGCTCACAAAACCCATTGTGTGTGCTTCACATGGCTCTTTTTTGTATTCCACTCAGCAACTAGGAGTGGCAGCTAGGGCCTTTCTTCCCATTTGGAACTACATACTCCTACCATGCACTGCAGCACAGATCTGGTTTGCAAGCTGAACACAAGGCAGCTGAACACAAGCAGCTTACCACTAAGCTTTCAGGGCAAAATATAATTCTCTGATTTGGCACAGACAGCCTGTCCCATCTTCTCTTCTTCCTTTTACCAATACGAGGGATGTACCTTTCATCTTCCACAAAGAAAGTACATTTTAAAGTTTATCAACTCACCCCAATCTTCGTCACTTATCCGAACAAATGAACGGTCTCTTAGGATCCTAAAATGTATCATTAGGAGAACAAAACAAAAGAAAACAAACAAACAAACAAAAAGATGAACAGGTTTTTACACAAAAGTGACAGCCCACAATCAAACAGAAAAAAACTTTCAGGTTTACTCACCCAGCATTGTTTATAATGATATCTGGGAAAAAAAAAAAAAAAAAACAAAAAAAACCCTAAGTGAATGCACTGATAAAATACAAGCCTGTTTCTATACTTCTCCCGCTTCTAAAAATATATATAGACCAGAACACTGCACACATATATCATATTACTATTCTACAGCTCCTTGTCCCAAATAGTGGAACTCTACTGTTGGACAATAATTAAGACAAGGCAAAATACTTCAGTACGGGCAAGTCTCAGCCTGCCAAGAGAACAAAGCCTGACAGGGAGGTATAGCTGAGAACTGCTGGCTACGTAGGAACACAATACCTGCAGGATGCAGACATCCTGCACAGTTTTGCAGCTTGCTTTGAATTCCAGAGTGCTCCCAATCATGCGGTTTGTGCCGCCATCTTTGTTGCAGTAAACCCAAATGATAACTGGAAGAATCATAGAATCACAGAGCCACTTGCTTAAAGCACTTGCTTTAGCAACCTGGATCATAACAATTTTTTGTCAGATATTTAATTTGGTTCCTGTTGACTTTGATCCTGTGTACTTTTAGCCATTTAACCCTGAGTTAAAATCACATAAACTTCACAATTAAACAGTGGCAATCATATGATAAAAAGGGACATTACTTGTTAGATAAAATACCTCAAGGTTTTTGGTTTTTTTTCATTTGTGTTAAAGCATTTTGATCTTCACATAGGTAAAAGAGCTTCCAAAACATGACAGAGAATCTCTAATTTTCCTAATTTTATGCAGCTAGTTATAATACTTGATGAAAGCTGTGCTTTGAGACAGAAATTATTAACCATTACTGAATTCTGAAGGGCAGGCAGGAAAACAAAGAATCATATGCTGACTTTAAACTTCTGCTAAAAAGTACCAAAAAGACAGAAAAGTTGCCCATTCATATTTAAAGTAGAAAGGCCCTTATTTACGTTTTGCTAAGGACATCAAGGGTTGGTGAGTTCTACTATTGTCACAATGTACTTCATACACTTGTCAATTGTACTGTTTATAATGGCTCTGCACTTGCAAACAAGTTACAATAAGAATTAAACAACTGTACCTATCCTCCCAAAGGCCTCAAGTGCTGTCTTCACAAGCTTTTCACCATCTTCCACTGAATCTGTAAGAAAAAAGTATGAATTTTCAAGTAAAATGAACTGGATACACTGCACTTCCATGATATTAACAACTAATTCCATGGAGCTAGGAAAAATAAATTGTGTACAACCCCAGCATAAAATAAATTCAAATTCAGTCATTATTTGCATGTGGCCTAAAGCAAATCACACACAGAAAGTCCAAATGGCACAATGTTTGCCATTGTTAAGAAAAACAAAAAGCAAAACAAGTAAGAATCATCCATTCCCATTTTGTTTCTGACAACTGCAGATAGACAGTTTCTTCATATTTCAACGTTAAGAAAGCATATGAAAGAAAAGGGCATTACTAGACAAGTATTAATTAAAAAATCAATTTATGGACTTGCTTTTAGCATCTCTGTCTCCCTACTCCACCTTACAGTACTCCTACTTATTTATATGGTATTGGCAAGTTGGCAGTAGTCCTTTATTAAGCAGTGTCAACTTTTCATTCAAGAGGTCAGCTATTCCTATAAATAAAGCATTACACTAGTCTGGAGAAATAACATACCATAACTGGGGACTGCTTTCCCTCCTTTTGCTCTGATTTCGTTGACCACTTTGTCAGCAGCTGAGGAGCTCTTGCCATATCCCTTGAAATCACCTCCAAGATCATTCACTGTGCATCACAAAGAAATGAATTTTTCATTGTGAACATTCAGACTTCATGGTCTCTCCTTATCTCATTATCACGCTGGAAGTTACAAGGAGTATTAATACAACCTGCTGCATCTGGATCCCATTGATGATTAGAGATTATTAGAGAAGAACAGTAGGTCACTATTACTTTTTTTTTAAAAGTAGTATAACATACATTATCATTTTTTTTAAATAATATGGGAAGCAGAACTTTTTTTTTTTCTCTCCACCATGCATTCAACTTGCTTGCCCTGCCCAGGCTACCTCTCTAATAGTGTTATTGTAGTTCAGTGATTAAGATCAAGATTACACACCAATCATAGGTGATTAATTCTGGTCTCTTGTCAAATTGCTACAGCTACTGCATGAACCATAAAAAAGACTGAGAAGACTTTGTTCCTGTTTAACAGAGTAGCTAAAATGTTACTAGTAAACTTCCCTATAGAACAGATGAAGCAGTCTGAACAAATGGAGAAGAGCCTGCTCTGGAGCTTCAGATCCTACTCCTGTGGGATAAGAGGGCCACATGATGCAGAGACCTGCTTTGTTTCCAAGCTGCTCTCTATACTGGGCCATGCATCATTAACGGTAGCTAATCATCACCACAGTTTGCTGCATTGCTGTATTTGCATGTCCCACAGTTTCACGGAATTCATCAGTGGAACAAAAACACCACCCAAAAATCCATACAGACTTTATATTTGGACAAAGAATTTCAAAAAATGGTAAGAAGTATATTTAAGTGGGTGCAGAAATGAAATTCTAAGAAAACCAGAATTGACTGTGGATTTACATGAAACATTAGTATTTTGCTGAAGAGACTTTTGCTACAGTGAACTCCAGCTTTATGCCTTCTAACATTTTAAAGTCCTCAAGGAGCCAATCACAGTAAAATTCACAAAATATGCAAGATATTCTTGCTGATCTTGATGATAAACAGCAACTCTAAGTATGCGGTGCCATCACAAAAGGAAATAAAAAAGTATTATGCCCCCCCCCCCTTTTTTTTAAACTCTTCATGTAAAGAGGAACATAGCTTGCAGGACACATGACAAAATTGTTCTCTATTACTCAGACCAAGAAAGTCCCATCTGTATCACAGATGTTGATATAAGTTGTACAGGTTGAATCCTGTATTCAACTTTGTGTGCAGCACTTCCAGAGAAATGTAGAAACACTGCAGAAAATCCATTTTGAGTAAAATTTGAAAATATATTTGAGTAAAGGAAAATGCCAAAGCCCAGAAGAAGTGAGACATGTAAAGAAGGGGGGGGGGGGCAGTATGACAAACCAAACCCAAGGACTGCCTAGCCTGAAGCAGGAAGAATTAAAGACAGAACGTGATGATATGCTGAAGTACATTAACAGACTGATGCCAAGAAAGAAAGGAGACAAAATCTCCAAGCTAAATAGATCAATATCTAACAGTTCAAACATGCAGCTAGCACAATTCAGGTGAGGCATTAGAGCAAATTCCCAAGTGTAGTGAAGCATTAGAATAGGCAACATGGACAGGCTGCTCAGTCTGCAACATCAAAGGTCTTTAACATGACATTAAATAAAAGCCAGTCAGGAACAGCACTAGGATTTCTAATCTATCCTGGGAAAGAAAAGTGGACAATTTTGTGGTAAACATTTATACAAAAACATTCAGTTAGTCTTGTTAAGACACTACAACTCTTTACCGAAGACATGCTTATATATGTTTATCCTTAACTTCAACAGTGATTTGCTGACAAAAGATTAATTAAAGAGTTGGGAAAATTTCCAGAGGCAGCAAAGCACCTTAGGCTGACTGCAGGCACTAACAGAGTTGAAGCAAAAATGAGTACACAAGAAAGAACAGAGCTATTGTAGGCTTTGAAAATTATAAAATAAATCAGCAGGAGTGACAGAGTAATTTAAAAAACAAAACAAAAGAATGGATAAATAACAGTATTTTAAGCTCAAGCTTTACATCATATAATTTCCAGTTGAAAATATCCAGTAGAAAAGAACCAGAGACTGCACCAGTTGTGACAGAGCACAGTTATCATCTGAACCACAGAAAATAATTTCTCCAAGACTATGAGTGCATTATTAGCAAGTAGTGCAGAGCAGCAGAAGCAAATCTGTAGAGTAAAACAGTTGGTGCTGAGGACCTGACATCTACAGCACTTGTTTTTTTAAAAATAAACCTGCTCATTTCTTGCTGTAGTCTGGTGCCACAAACGAAACACACATTTGGAACAATTTAGGTGCACTGCTAAATTGCATCTTCTAGTTTGGTTTTCAAAGGAACTCCCCTCATGCACTTCAATACCATCCCACAATGCAAACAAAAATACAAATAGATACAAATCAGGAGAGATGCTTCAAAAGCATGACTCTAATCTAAACTAAAACAGCAACACAGAAGACCCCTCAGGTAGACTGAAAAGGAAGAAACAGTACAGTCTGGACATAATACAGGTTGTAAGACAAACCCAAAGCATTCCCTTCCTCCTGCTTTCAACTTTTTTTGGTGGGAAGCATGAAAGAGATGAAGCATGACAAAAAAGGTGGTAGCAGGCAGCCTTTGGATGATAAGAAAAGGGAGATTTCCACTTGGGTCACACTGGTCAGTCTAACCACGCTGACAGCAACTCACTCAACAGAAGGTTGTATACAGAGAGAGATGTGGGACTGGACAGAAAAAGCTCCCATGCTGGGACCCACTGATATTTCTCCAACTAGAGTATTGGATCACTGTTCTTACAACGTACCTTCATTTCTATAACTTAAAAAAAGGAACTTGTTTTAAAGGGACAAGACATGACTCTCATATCTGCTTGAGTTAAAAAAATTCAAATCTTTACACAGGTAACTTCTCAACTCTTTGATGTCAGAATCGTAACAGAACAAGAATAAGAAAAATAAATACAAGCATGTAGAGGTAATTGCAAAGCACTACTGTTAGAAGAGATGAAGTGAGGTGCAGTTTCCAGAGGGAAACAAGATGTTTCCCTTACAGACAGTCAATTTTTAACTTACTGATTTAGCTATTGTGCAATAAGGCCATGAGATAAAGCAGTATTAGCTGTGGTCAGGCAATACAATACATTTTCTTTTAGATCATTCTGGAAAATCAGAACACCACTAGCTACACAAACTCAATACAATTAAACATTTGGGCTGCTTTAGTGACCTACTTTTTGTTAAATAAGAACTTGAGATGAAGGAACCATGTTTCTAGTAAAAAGATAAGTGTCAAAAGTGGTAACTACCAGAAAATAATACCTAGATTTTTTTTAAGTTGTCTACACATAGACTTCTCATATTTAATCAATAAAGTAAAACCAAACAATTTTAATGAAATTTTGTAAACTGAGATTGGGATTTTTATTAGAAAGCTACTAAAAATCAGTAAGTAAATTCTTGTCCATAATCTGTTTAAACATTTAACCTTGAACTCATCAATAATACTTGTACAAATTCATTCATAGGCAGTCAAATGACGATGCCAACTGCCAGACAGTGTCCAAGAACATAACTTAACCTTCAAAATTAGCTTGTGATACAGCATTTTGCACAACTAAATATTCCCTGAAGAGGGTTCAACCAAATGACTACAAAACTATCAGAAATCCTTTACTGAGAGCTATTTGGCACTGTCATTGAGACCAGATGGCTGCACTGCAGAAAGAAACAATGCATTGCACTTTCAGCACATTTTGTGTTTTCTGGGGGCTACTGATACTGCATTACATTCCAATAACTTCTTTCCTGGGAGAAGGTACTAGAAGATAACATATTCACATTTTCAAACAGTCATATTAAAAGTTTCTGAACAGTATTCACCCAAGACAACACCCTCTCTGGTCACAGCTCACAGTAAAGATTGGTACGCATGGATGAAATCAAGTCCAGGAAATTATATGATTCAAACTGGCTTTCCAGCAAAGATAAGCCCTTGGACAAACTTGGGTGACTTTTTTATAAGAAAATAAAGCTTACAAGCAAAATTTAAATAGTAAAAGATAAGACAGAAAACCATTAAATAACAAAGGTTACTGTCTAAAAGGGCATGGACTGTTGAATGTGAGCTATGTGAAAAGGCAAAGGTTATTGTCTAGATCAAGTTAGTTAACATAAAACTTACCAACTACTGAAGCTCCTCTTTCAGCAAATGCCAGAGCATATGCTCTGCCCAAACCTAGTATTGGAAAAAAAAAAAAAAGAAAAGCTTAAAAAAGAGTTAATTTGTCTCCTGATTCACAATTCAGAGGAAAAGCTAGACAAAAATGAACTGCATTAAGAAAAAAGCACCAAATCAACACAAACACCTTGAAGGTTCAAAGTAAAACACTATTTCCCCCAAGAGTTAAAAGTTTCACATAAGTTCAAAACATAAAGGTAAACAAACAGATAAATTGTAGACAAAACCTCCAGCCAAAAAAATGAAAAAAAAAAACCAAAAAACAACCAAACTCCCATGCTTACTCTTTGTTATTGCACTCAGCAGAACCATCAGGAAAAGCTGTCTGCTGCGGATTTTGTGCTTGTGATAGAAAAACACATTTGTAAGGCAGAAAGTTTAATGTCTTGATGTAACCTTGAAGAAGGAGGGGATGTTTCAAGTTAATTAATTACATTCTAAGTGAATAAGATACTTCCCTGGTTAGTCTTTTAGATTTGAAGAAGAAATGAAACAAAATTTAACTGACTGAAGATGTACTGACAAAACCCCTGCAATTATTTTGATGTAAAGGAATCACTTAATACCACAGTTAACCAGATGCAGCCATAGTTTACCCGTTGCAACAGAAGACAGTCATTTTTGCCTCACATACAAAAGCAAGACTCTTGAACCTTTACTCTGGCTTAGATTCTAGGTGTGCAATACATTAGTTATTTGTTATGACAAATGATTTACAGAGATATTACCCACTATACCAATCAAAAGTTATTGAAATCAATGATAATGATACTTTTTTTCATTTCAAAAGAAACTGAGACTTGAATGATCAAAGGATGATCCCTCAGAAAAAAGTTTCTCAGAGTGCAACAGTATCTCTTTGCCCCTCAGCAAAACATTCAAAGCTAGCTCTCAGAAGAAAAAATGGGGAAAAAAAATCAGAACTGTTTAGCCTGTTTTGAAACACACTAACCTCACACCAACAAATCACAATTTTCCTTAAGACTTCTACAAGTCTCTGCAATGGAAAGTATCACATGTGAGCTGCATATACATCCACTGCCTGATGTAACACAAGTCCAAGAAAACTTTTTTTTGTTTTGAAAAGCCACACAACTGAGAAATGCACAAAACCCAGACCATGTTATGTGCCGGTATTCTCAACTGGCAAGCAAGGACTGAATGCTTAAGAATCAAAACTAGTCTTAAAAAAACTTTAAAAAAAAATTAGCTTGAATTGCATAAACAATGACAATGCTGCACAACAGGCAGAAACAATACTTTGCAAGGGATTTGCCCAAAGTGAAAAGAAACTACTGTATTTTTAGGTGCCTGTGTATGTGAAAACAGGTCTCACTTTAAAACAAATTAGTGATCCATATGTTGCAGATAAATTGCCAGCTCTGATCTGTTCAGCAGCATCCCATTCAAAAATCAACATTGACAAACAATGCTATTAGCAGTACAGTCTAACTACAGTGCTGTAAACCAAATAAAAGCAAAATAAGAACTAATCTGAAGTTAATGGGCCTTCCCTTTATTTTGGCTTAAATTTAATCAACCACTTATCAAAAAACTATTGTGAAATAACACATCCAGGGAAAGTTTTCTCTATTAACAAAACATTTTTAAGCAGCCTAATACTAGAAGCACAAGGGTCACTGTACCCACGCTTATGACAAGCAAATTTTGCTCCACGCAGTGCTTTTTAGAAGCTTTGTTATTGCCAAAGTGTCTTTGTTTTGCTGTTACCTGTTCTTCAGTGAGACTTGTTATACAGAGAAAAGCACATAAATATAGGTCTGGTGAAAGCTGAAAAGCACCATACAAAGATCTGGCCTCAATTATTCTCAGGTTTGTCACCTTCAGGTGACGCGAGTGGACTGTTCAGTGCTTTCCACAAAATCTCATATTCTTGGTCTTTCTCCGCAAGACATCACATAAACTAGGCCCCCAAAATGACTCCTCTGGCTATGGCCAGCTCCACAAAAAAAGAGCAAAACTTGACTGTGGGAAGGCAGAACCTTCTTAGTGGATGGCAGAACAAGCTCCTTTAGCAGCTCATCACAGCTACAAACTTTGCCTCTCTCTAGTCCACACTCACAGCTCATACCTTCCTTCACTGGAAGTACCAGAGTAGGCAAAGGTCAAAGCACGCATTCAGAGGAAGAAGGAAAAAAAAAAACAAAACAACAAAAACACCCACACCTCAACCAAGCCACACCACAACAGCAAATACAAAAACATTTCCTGGCAAAACCAAGCATTCCACTGCAGAACCACCGCCCCTGGAGAGGCCAGGCCTGCAGCCCACCAACAGCACAGGCCATCCCTCCTGCTGAAAGAAATCTCTCCCCAGTCTTTCACCTCTCCACCGCCCTCTCTCCCCTGTGCCTTCAGCCTGCCTCCCAGGAGGAGGCCAAGGAAGGCAGCAGCAGGTCGGAGGCTGCTTTCCACAGCAGCACTGGCCCATGTCAATCCCCTGCTGAACAACACTGTGCCGGACCACGCAGCTTACAGCGTCAATCACTAGGTCCAAGGCAAAACTGGAAGGAATTAAGATACCAAAACAGTGAGTGGAGCAGGACACCCATTACGGACTGCTATGAAGTAGCGATGCTCCTCCCGGGTATCTAAGGGACAGAAAGCACGCATTTGGAGGCAGTGCTAATTTTCAGCAGTATCAGCGCTCGGATCGAACCGCAGTAGCTCCAAAGCACTGCAAGAAACGCGACGGTAACCCCTGTACAGCCTTGGCACTGCCGCGGCGGCCCTGACGGGCGAGGGCCGGCACCTGACAGGGCCGCCGCGGGGCCCGGCCCCCGCCGCGGCCCCGCGCCTCCT
>NW_010972594.1:643741-644739 GCF_000737465.1 Haliaeetus leucocephalus
CGCCGCCGCCCTCGCCCTGAGGGAAGCGGTTGGGGGCGCGACGCGGGCCCCGGCGGCGCCGCCGAGCCGAGGTGGGGAAAGAGCTGGGCCCCGCGGCGGGGGCAGGCGGTCGCTTTCGGGCGCCGGCACCGCCGGTTCGCTGTGTTGCCGTGCCTTTACAGGCAAGGCGAGCCGCTTGTGAACATGCGGGGACTGTGACAGGCGAGCTGGTCCGTCCTGCTGCAGGGCAGGCACATCTTCACGGGTGTCTAAGGAGGCCACGGCCGGGTAGGGCGGATTTCGAGGTCAGGCTGCCTGAATGTAGACATCACGCCTCCGTTTAAAGTTAATCTTGGTTTACGTCTTTCGTATTAATCTTATCTTTTATGTTGTGTTATTTTTTGCTTTAATTGCTCTTGCCCAATCCAGGTCACTGCTTTCAGCTGTTGCTTCTCTGGTTGTGGGAGTTCTTTGGATCGAACAATTAATGTGAAACATGCTGCCTTTTTTTCCCCCCAGATTTGCCTCTCCGTCTGTGGAAGGCTGTACTGGGTGTCCGTGCCCAGGCGCTGGCAGGGGGGCTGCAGGGGTCTCTGTGAGGGGAGGCCGGGGCTGCCCTGTGCCAGAGGCAGACAGCTCCAGCCGCCCCACCGCCCGGCACGGCTGAGCCCCGCAGCCAAGGTGGTGGTGCCTGCATGAGAACGTATTTGAGAAAGTCTAAAGAACACTGCGTGGCAGTTGTGGGAGAGCAAGAACACGGGAGAGAAACAACCCTGCAGACCCCCAGGTCGGTGGAGAAGGAGAGGGAGGAGGCGCTCCAGGAGCCGGAGCAGAGATTCCCCTGCAGCCCGTGGGGAAGCAGGTTTTCTGGCAGGATTTGTGACCCCATGTGGGACCCACGCGGGAGCAGTCTGTGCCTGAAGGACTGCAGCCTGTGGAGAGGACTCAGGTGTCGTGGTTTAACCCCAGCCAGCAACTAAACACCACGCAGCCGCTCACTCACTGCCCCCCATCCAGTG
>NW_010972594.1:644749-658742 GCF_000737465.1 Haliaeetus leucocephalus
TCAGGCTGGAGCATTCTGTTCCTGAAGGACTGTGCCGTGTGGAGAGGACCCACTCATAAGCAGTTCGTGAAGAACTGCAGCCCATGGGCATGACCCCATGGTGAAGCAGGGAACAGCGTGAGGAGGAAAGAGTAGGAGAGATGATTGTATTTTGTGGAACCGGCAGAGGGGTTAAGTAGGAATGAACTTGCCTATTCATTATATCATTGCAGGCATGGTGTTGTGTGAGATGGTGTCATTCAGCATGTAGTTCTGTTGGGAGTTTTGTAGGGCCACTGCTCTGGATCTCAGCAGTAGATCTAGTTAGGATTTTCCAGTATTACCTACCCAACTCAGGTGATGACAAATTTTATCTGAACTATGGACAGGGATCTCATGGAGCTATTCCTTCTTGTTCACTCTCCTGGCTGACTGAGAGCACTATAAGCCTGAGACTCTGGGAGCTGTAAACTCCCTGCTTCTTTGCATTGTCTGTCTTAAACCTAGGAGATGCTCAGGGAACAGAGTAAGGAGTGCCCAGAATTCAGAGCAGCTGACTAGCTTATTTTACTGTGGAAATCATCGGCATACTCCCTCTGCACAGATGAACTTTAATTCATTATTAACATTTCTTGTACAGTTTGTAAAGTTTGGATTATTTCTGGAGTTAGTAGGAAAAAAAAAAAAAAAAAAGGTTTTGCTGCAGATTCTCTCTTTGGCTGTTAGTGCATTACCGTCTAAAGAGAGGTGATAGTTACCCAAGTGGTAGCTATTTGCAGACTTCCAAACTCGAAGAAACTAGCATTTCTGACCTCAGGTAGTCTGTAACATTCACTCCTTTAGAAGTAGTAGGAATAAAGATGTATTGCCTGTGATTTTATTACATGCGGTTCAGTTTGAACGAAGAAGTTGCATCGAATACTATAATTGCAGTTAACAGTTTGGGCACTAGAGGGAGCATTGTGATACAGTAAAAGTGACTTCGATCTCTACGTTTACAAATACCACACCACAAGTAATGAAATTCTAATACGACGAACCTAAAAAAGGCTTACGCACAGATCAGGGCAAATGGACACTGCTTTTAATACACACTGGTTTTACTTAGCCAACAGATTCACTGGGATGGTGGCATTCTTCTGGCTGTGTAGGCAGTTTATATGTATGCATTGGAAACTACGAAAAATTGTTCTGGAGGCAGATAAAGGGAACACAGGACAGACAAATAGCCTACAAAAAATCGTGAGTTTTAACTATGGGAAATATTTTTGAATGTGCACAGAAACAAGCCCTTGCACTGGATGTGTGTTATTCTGGCACTGGTATTAATTGGCACAAAATATCCGCGCAACTAGTTACACTTCCAAAGTTTGCCTATTTCATTTGAATGCAGCTCAAGACAAGAGCAAATTTCACACCAGTGAGAGGCCCGGTGCAGCTGGCTGTGTATAGCAGAGAGAACATCACTGATGGTGATTTGTCTGTGCTACGCTTGATGGCAGGAGGAAGTTGTTCCCTGGGAGGGCAGAGCTGGAGTCAGTTTGCGATTGCTCTTCCTGAGGAAGTAACAGATTGAGCTCATAACCGTGTGTGAGCTTTAGTTTAGCCTCAACACTCAGTATTTTGGTTATTGTTGCTATACTGTGGGATGGGGCTCCCGCCGGGGAGATGAGCGGAAAGTCTCCAGGACAAGAGCGGTGCTGGCTGCTGCGAGAGCCACCTGGCTGGCCCTGCCACAGGCACAGTGCACGGAAGAGAGCCGTGCACCGATGCAGTGTGTAGCCAGTGTGCTATGTGCTGAGCGTTACGTACCCTTATTGGCTCCCACGTGTTTATTAGGGGTGTTGGGGGCTTGGGTCTGTATTGTCCAGTAAGTTTAGGATGTAGTTTGTTGGGGTAGGGGAATGCATGCAAACTAACAGCACAAATACCCAGCTTAGTCAACTGTGCATATGCTCCTGGAAACTCTAGTTCAGACGGGGAATGCTCGCAGGAACTACTGTGGTCATCCTTACACCACCAAATTTATTTGCATAATCCCTTACATAATCATATCCATCTCAAGCAGCATAGTTTTGTGTGTGTGGCTATAAATGAGTCCTATGAGAATTTCATTCATTTTTGGTGCTAGTTCTGGCCTCTTACATGATCTTGAACATGCCATCTCAGCTCTAGCCTTTCAGATTCCATAGTCTTCTGCATCCTGTTTTTTTTTATATCATTGGCTATTCAAGGAAAGGACTCGACTCTTGGAATTTGCCTGGAAGCTAGTACTTACATGCCCCAAGTAAGATCAGACCCTGAGGTACTTCTATAGCATAATTTGTTCTTTAGGTAGCTAACCAACAGGCCTTGTTAACAAATCAGGATCTTCTATAGCTTTCTCATTTCGGTGCATAGACTGGGATTAGAATTAGCAACCAGTTCACACTTCACAAAAATAAATAAAATTGGAGTTTCCTCAACAGATTTTTTTTTTTTTTCTGGAAAACACAACAGAAAGTGCACTGGAGTGAAAGTATGTCACTTTGACATTTTATGTTTTTAAAGTGAAACCTGTCTGTATTCAAAAGATCGAAACGAAGAACCACTCAGAATGGAAAGGGTTTTGATGGGTTCCCTTAACAGTTGGAAGTGATTTGTTCCAAAAGTCATACAGCTATCAGAAAATACTTGCATCAGTCTGAAATGAGGTATGAGGGCAAAACACTACCACTGTTAACCAAAGCGGGGTGACATTGGGTGGAAACTTGAATGCAGCAGGTGTCAAGCCACAAATCAATAGCAGGTGTCAAACTGAGTTTTGAATGAGTGAGCCCTAGTGGGAGATTAATAGCAAGATATCCAGATTCCAAACTCAGCCAGACAGGGTGTAAAGTGGTCGAAACTGGTAATGAAATAAGTGAGTCAGAAAGGAAGACTTAATTAAATCTGCTTTATTTTTTCTCTTAGTGAGCACTGTGAACTAACATATATTTATCATTAACTCTTTTACTGACATAGCAGGCTTTTTACACAAGGAAAAATTTGCCAAAAACCCCAGGCAGTACCCTGTAATACTGAGTACAATCATGTTTTTTTCTGTTATGCTTCAATGCCTAGACCAGGTAAGTTCTTTTATAAACAGTGAATGTTCATGTTGTGCACTAAAACAAATTTGATGTTTGTATGTTGTAGTCATTCTTTCGACTAACAGGTTAGATAATTGGGGGGGTTTTTTGGCTTTGTCTCTTTTATAAACTTGGGGTTGCATGTGTTGTGGGTACTGTAAGAGTCTTAATCCCATTGAAAATGTTTTCTATGGTAAGCACATTTGAACTTTTTATTCAGGGGGAATAAATGAATTGACAGACTTGCTTTTACTCTGTATTTTTTAATATTGCTAAAAGACCTGTTTGGATCATAAGACTCATTTTCAAGTACTTTATTTGCTTTCTAAATGGTTTTGCTCATGGAGATTTGTAGAGGCCTATTGACTGGGAACAAAGATTTCTCTACAAGTGAGAGTGAAGGGGGCAACAAGATGTTTCTTGCCATGACCAACAACTAGATATTAAATCCATATTAAAAACTGTGGCACCCTTCACTGAACACTACAAAAGCATGGCTTACAAGACATGGTACCTCTGCACAGCCTTAGTGCTGTAGAAGTCCCTGGGGTTTTGAAGATAGATGTTTTCTGCTGTGACCAAAGGGACCTCGCTTGCAGCCAGGTCATCATCCCCATTTCCCTCCCCCCTCTCTCTCTGCAGCCATCCTCTAGCTGCCAGTGCAGAGAGGTCATTGAGAGGTCTCAGCCCTCAGCTGCTCACAAATGTTCATCTCATAAAAATGAACTCTATAGCCCAGCTCCCCCTACTAATTACTCTCTTAGTAAAAGTGGTTAGAGAAAACTACTTATTTTGATTAGATATACAATTTCATGTGCTAGAAACCACTGCTGAGGAATTCCTCATAGCTAGCGTATAGTGTTTCTATTGATTTCTTTCACCTGCAGGAATAGCAAATAGTATTATTTCCATTCTAACTTGCATTCCATTGTATTCTTTTATTTTTCTGTGACCCTACAGCATTTAGTAAGTGGGGGTTTTCTTGCCATTGAATCCATTGTTTGTCACGCTCAGAACTTGAAAAGCAGCTTTCCCGATGTGATGTTGAAGAGCAGCCTACTGTGTAGTTAACAGTGGATATATTCTTATGAACCAACTGCAAATGTAAATGCAAACATTTTTATAGCTCTTGTCAACAACCCACATCACAGGAGGTCTCATGTCCCTGTTTTGGCAAGAAACATTAATTTTGGCATTTGTTGCACATACCAGTCAATTAAGTGGAAAATCCATGCTGGGGCACAAGCAGAGCACTATGGAAGCCCTCCATTTGATTCCATCAGAGACTTCGGGTTTAAGGGAGACTGAAGCCCTGGGTCAGTCAGGGCTTGGTGGACTGCTGAGCTGGTATGTAGTAATGCATTAGTAGAACAAACTCATTAAGCAGAAACTAGTTGCTTGTGCACATCTACAGCTTTGAAAATACATCCTGTGGAGAGACGTTATTGAGGTGCTGGCAAAAGGTTATGGTGTTGCTCCTGTAACACAACTACTCCATTCCATCCTAAATGATTCTTCATGAAAAATCCATTAACTTGGCCTCCTTGAAGGAAAAAAAAACCAAAAACAAAACCAAACAAACAAACTAAAAACCCCACATGGACTAAGACGTGAAAGACTAGCAAATAACCATATGTCGCATTCTGTGGAAATCAGATGCATATCGAGACTACTACCAAGTTAAGGGTAAATAGATTCTACAGATGAGCTCAATCTCTAATGAATAAATGGAAGGCTTGAAATGACTCCTGAGAAAACTGATTCAGTGCCGTTGCTTCCTGAGTTAACAGCCATATTGAGCTTTAGAACAGCCAAAAATTTCAAGAGGTTCTGCTCGTAAATCCAGGCAGCTCCTTTAATAAACAGAAAATCTGCACAAAAGATAAGCTACTTTTAAACTATGCCTCCTAAAATGGCCTCTTCTCTCAAGCTGCCACCAAGGGCATTCTAGAGTTCTTAATGCCAGTGTTACAGAAGCTTTCTTTGTGCACAACAGCACACATGTATTAATTCCCCCCCCCAGAGAAACAGCAGAATTCCAGTTGTCTCTCAGAAATACCCACTCCACCAGCTTCCACCCCAACCACCCCAAAAATGCAAATGAAAGCCAAACGTGACAGGTCTAGATTGACTATATTCTGTGGTGAGAATTCCTCCCCAACCTGCAGTAAAGAGCAATTTTCATCAAGAATACATGAATTATGGAATAGCCCACTACATTAGAAGCAAAATGGGTAGATGGAGAACAGCCAGTCAACTAAGTAACAACATAAACGCCTTTTCCTGTAGGAGCTTGTACTCCTCTTCAGCACTTGCTTTGCTAATTGGGAATGAGGTGGAAAGTCTGAATTTCCCAGGCAAGTTTCTCCCAGCTCCAAACAGTAGCAAAGACTAATTTTCATCAATACTGTTTTGTAAAGGGCCTCCTTCCCTGTTTCCATGCTTTGTAGTATAAGCTACTCAGTTCTAGCTTTGGGGTAAGCAGTTGATTGCAGTGTCATAGGATACTGGAACTGTAAGCTTAAACATGCGGTCTTACTTAGCCAAAGTCAAATGCCTATGCTTACAGTAGGCAGTAGACCTTATCACAGTGAAGATGGCAAAGCAAACTTAATGAGATCTTTGTCTCATCACAGCCCTTTCTCCCAGAAAAGTGCTGAGCTATCCACTTTTCCCTAATAATTTCTCATATGATGGCACAGCAAATGCACTTTTGGGAGTGTCCATACTGTTGAAATCAAGTTAGGCAGCCTGTAACTGAGATAGATAGCTTTTCAGTTGGGTAAAGACACTCCCTTTAGTTCCAATGATGAGATCATTTTTCTGTTGCTGTATTATCAAGATCCTTGAGATACAGAACCAGCTTTCTTGAAAGTACCAGCTGATGTCATGTCATGTCCTGGGACCAATGCACTTATTTCGCCCTTGGCTCAAAGCACTGCCTCAGTCTGTTTTATTTCTGAAATCTCTTAGCAGGCCTAGCAGATGGGACACAGTTGTAGGTCTTGACTCTCCACAAAATAAAACTGAACCCCAAACGAACACAGCAAAAAACCACAGTATCTCATGCCCAGTCAGTGAAGTAAACTGAAAGCATCAGCTAAGTGCTTCTGGAATGGGGAAAGGCTGTCCTTTCATGTCACAGGAGCCCTTAATTAACAGCAGTCTATGAACAGCCAGGGGACTTTCTTCTGAGGACCCAAGCCAAGCCCAGCTACTGAAATAGATTCCTCAAATGAAAGGAGACTAAATTCTGCTCAAGAAAGCCAAATAATTTTTCAACAGTATTCCATAATGGAGTAGAACTGGTGCATTGCCATTCCCATGCAAGAAAAGAAGGACTGGTGGTATACGGACCCTACTGGGGCTGATTTATTCTATCTACACCATCATACTCTTGGTATTAAAAAAATCTCACACAACTTAAATGTAACAATGTTTTTCATCTCTACTAGCTGTGGCTTGGCTAGAACAATCAACAATAAATTAATTCTGAAAAATGTAATTCAAAATGTCCCACAAATGTGTTGCAAATTAAGGGCTTTATGTTGCCAAGTTTAAAGACCAGTGGGGCTGATACTCTGAAAAGGTGCCAGCAGGAACTGGAGAAGTGGGTGAAAAGCCAACAATTTTCTCTTGGAACAACCTGCATTTATCAAAATCTTCAGAATTATATCCACTAAGAAGTTTCTTTGTAGCACACAAAACACATAGTGACTGAAGAAAGAAACAAGGTATCTAGGAAGAAAAATACCGTGCAGGAGGCTGACTTCTATTTTGTTTCAGCTCGTACTTCTGTGCATAATAAAAGCACATTTAAAACCCGAATATTTAATACAAACTGAAATAGGAATTAATTTGTCATTAAACCAATGGAAAGTATGATTTTAAAATCCAGTGTTAAGATTTTTAGAATAGATGGTAATAGGTGGTGATGGTAAAAGTAATTTATATCTAAATCACAGCAACTGTAGGAAGCTCTACCTTTGTCCTCCACCTACCACACCAAGACTTTCCCACAGGAGAGAACAACAAATAGCAAACACATTTCTGTTGCTTGGGAAAGCTGGGTAAGTAATGTACCTCCTTAATTCTGTTATTCTTAATCATTATAGTCCGCTTCTTTGCTTGATGCTGTTTAATCATGGGACATCCCAAAGCTATGATGAGCTGCATTTATTTTAGTTTGCTCCCTGACATAAAGGAATGCTATAAGGGACATTTCTGCAGAAACTGCTGTTGTGATAACAAGTAGAAATTTACAGACTGTTAGAAGACATACGTCAGTTCCTGTATTTCCCAAGATCGCAAGAAATAGTGGGTATTGATTTAGGAACGTCCTGCCTGTAAATGTCAGCTTTAAAATTGGAAAGCAGAACTCTAAATATTAAAACTGAGTACTAAGAAAAGAGAAGTCCCTTCAGCAATTTGCGGTTTAAACATTAAGAAATCTTGATTTGTGATATAGGCCAAGCACTACTGTAACAGAGACAGCTCTTAGACATACCCTGTAAGAAGATACTTCTCCGTTATTTTCATAGAGAGAAAATAAATCACATGGTTACCTAAAATATTTAATACTAATGCTAAAGTTGCAATATAATTTCAGCTCCAGTATGCAAACTTCAGCATGAATAGGTTAGTAATTTACTATGTACTAGTTTTTAAGAACTTCTTTCTCTCTAAGAACAAATGCAAGGGTTTTGTTGGGTTTTGGTTTTTTTTTAACTAATTGGAAATAACAACCACATTACTTAGCCTAAAGTTTCTGAGTAGTAGCCACAGTGTGGGTTTGGGCAGCAATTATTTTTTGAAGATAGATAGGAAACTTTCCTCTCCCAAAAGAAGTTTCATTTATGTGCAAAATGTAAAAAAATAAGATATTACAGAACTTTTCTGGACAACTATAATCTCCTTTGACAGTTGTTTTATCCAAAGCACAGATGTTTGCCACTTAACCATGAATGTTGGCTGACCTGCCCAAACCTCAATGAAAACCAGTTGTAATAAGAAGGTTTCTCTGCAAATGGTTATGCAAACGGGAATCTTCATTTCATGTTCATGCTGAAGTATGCCCTCTGTAATGCATTCAAAAGCACTAGGGTTTTGTGTGTGTGTGTGTTTTTTTTTTTAAAGGCTCAGAAGTACATGTACTGAAATCACAGCTAAATGCTTATTAAAGTGATGAGGGTATACACTATATCTGAAACAGTATTAACAACTAAATCAAGATGTAGATTATTCTTTCAGATTCCAAATTACATTGCAAAAAAAGCCCAGAAACTGGTAGTTAGCTCTGGTTTTTTTTTTTTCATTAAGCAAAGTGGGTAACGGTCTATCTACTGTTCTCCTTAGATGCATACACAATGTAATATAATCTTGGGGCAAAAATAGTAGCAAAGGAATAGACCTGCCTGAAGACTAGTTCTGCTGCTCAGATGGGCAGGAAAAGCATGCAAGGCCAAAGGAAAGCTATGGTAGCAGGTCATCAGATGGTGAAAACTCATCATAGAGAGACTATCTAAGCCCATACAATGTGCAACTTATCCATCCTTTTAATAACAGTCACCTTTGACAATGATGGATTTATGGGTAGTGTGGATTCCTCTGCTAGACCATGAAAACAAGCATGTTCTGGTCCCTTGAAGAGATACATGCAGAATTCCAGTTTACCTTTAAATAGTCACATTCTAGCTGTTACAGCTACAATAAGGGGCTGGAAAGCAACTGAAGCCAACTTCCATCAAAATCATCTCACTACTTTCTTGGGACAATGCAATCTTTTTAGGGAGAGATGTAAAAAAGCAATTGGCCATCTCCTCACTCCTTTATTTTACAGGAATTTGCTTTATGGGTGGGGTTGAATCTTTCTGTAGAAGGGACATGATTTGGTATTTCCCTAAAGAAAAAAAAAAAATACAGCCCCACACCAGTTGCTGAAAGCTTCCAGACTCCTACTAATCTCCACGCCTTCTGAATGGAAATAAATCTCAAGAGACCTTAAGGACAAGAATAAGGTTTGTAACTTACCCAGCTGTGTCTTTTTGTTTGTCTTTTTTTTTGTCTATGCATACACACAAGTGCATACAAACATCATTAAGGGGTGGTCAAAAGGTTTAGTGAATCCCTTTTAAGGTGGCACACACAAAATGGCTGTGATAACCTCCCTGTATCTTGCTTTCTTTGTATGGCTGAGATCACAGTTGTTTGCTATGTCTTGCAAAAGGTATCCAAGGTCTGACTTGCCACTTTTTCAGTGCCTTTAGAAGGCTGTAACACTAGTTTTAACTTCCACAACTTCACCAACGTACATTTTGATGGCATTTGGCACTACATTTTAACTAAACTTTGAATGGGCATTACAAATAGGAAACACCTAAGGTACTGAGATATAAAAGCATAGTGTAAAGTGAATCCATGATTGGACTTTAATGTATTAATGATTTTTATCCTATTAAAACACAATGTTGCATCAGTTTTACAGCACAGAATAATGGCATTATCCTACCCATAATTAAACAGTACTAATGTAACCTTTTTTAAACTCTTGACTATGCCAAGTTTCTGCTAGAGGGTCGATGCTTTAATATGACAAGTGTATTAAAATGAAAAATGCCATCAATTTATTTCTGAATTTTGATAATTAAAGCCACTATTTATGTATGCTGCAGGAAAAATAAATTAACTGCGAAAGTATACAGCTTGAGTGCTATGTTGTGTTATTTATAAAGGTAGGTCTTTGGAAATCCAGTACAATTGTTTTCTTTCATCATTACAGAAGTCACTTCTTTGTAATTGAAAATGAATGCCAGACAAGAACTATTGTTACAGCATCTCAGAAGACTGTAACTACATTGTAAGCTACATATAACTTCTCCTAGTTGTCAAGTTTTTATGCTTATAATCAAATCTCCATGAGCTATTTTCACTTCTTCTAAAAAGTGAATGGCCAGATAATGCAACTGAGCAAGAAGTTACTGTCTTACTGAAAATATACAGTTTGACTACAATATGGCTCATATATATGCGAGTAGGTGTTCATTAACAATGTACAAGGAACACTTAAGCAATTTTTGCCCCAGAGAAAATTCAAATTTGAGCAGTCAAAATATTCTGGGTCATGGCTGAAGAAAATCTTTCATGCTTTATGTAGCACATGTATATATTACGTCTTGTTCTAAACAAGGTACTGTCCTGTCCTCCTTTCAGTAACTGTTACCATTCATTATAAACTATACTATTTTGGAGAATCAGAACATGATTTAGAAAAAAAGGATTTGTGAAGAAAACTGTTTCAATTTCTAGAAGTCAAGTTCCTTTTTATTCTCACCTCAGAGAGAACTGGGAAAGAAAACAAACAGCTTTCTCTTTCTAGGTGGGAAAAGAAAAGAAATAGGTGGAACAAATACATCAGAAACTATACTCTTTACATATTGTGGGATTTTCCTCATGATATTGCATTCCTATACATGACTTCTGATGGACAAAAGTACAATATATTTACTGTTTAAGTAAAACATGGGAAGGGATCTTAAATGATATTCCTTCAGATGTCTAACCTAATAATCTATTTCTTGGCAAATTCTGGTGTACTATCCTTACATCAGTTCCCAGTTGTTCTAGCCTAGTAATACATTAATCATCTCTCTCTGCTGGACGCTAGTGGCTTGTATAAAATGAGTTCACATTTTGAACACACATTTCTCTGGCACATTTCTGGCACCTTTCTGGGAATATTCAGAGCCTAGTGACCAAACAAACATGAATAAAAGTGAATTTTCTCTCTTAAAAAATTACAAGTAATGCTGAAGCCATATGTCGGAGACTGTGATGCTTTCATTACTGGCACAGCCCAAGTTTGCTCTTTATAATTTAAAATGCAGCAAGGGAAAAAAAAAGGCATGAAAAGTTCAGAGTGCAAATATTCTTTGGTTTACTTGTTACAACAAAAGGACACAGCAAACAGCAAAAACACTGGCAATTAAATAAACAGCAAATTCTTTATAAGCTTCCTAACAAAAATGCTTCTGGTGTTTGAAATGTATTAACTTCATGCTTTTAAGTACATTACAGTGTCTAGAAAGTCACATTTTTTTATCCCCCAAGGGCAAGGCAGGTAGAAGATGAGAGAGGAAAAAGATGGATGAAAATAAGAGGGGAAAAAAGAAGAAGAAACAAAATTTATCCAACATTCCATTTTTTCATTAGTTAAATAGTATGTAACACAATACAACTAATTGCTGTTTCTAGTTTCATTGTACACAAAGCAAATTGGCTTGGAATTTATTTTCAGCAGATCAAACTTTCTGAATTCACATCATCATACACATCAGCCTAGTGTATAAAATATACTGCCTCACACCTTTTCAGAAAGAATTGTGACTTATTAGCAGGATTCTATATATCTTAAGGAATTGCACAGGTAAGTCACTGTGTTTTACCTTACCATAGGTAGAGTTAAAATTACGTACCGCAGGTGGTTTCTAGGGAATACTCTTCCCCAGTAAGGCTATTTTACTGTAGCTTATTCCTCAAATAATCCCCATTTAATCAAAGGAAGCAAGCATCTGTGCAGGTCTATAAGGATCTATACTTGGTAGCCTTGCAGACAGGAAGTTTTCACCACTGAGCTGGAGATGAACAAGCCTGTTAAGACTCTACATGACAGCATCACTGATATTATTTGAAACTGAATGCTTCATAAGGGCAACATTAGGAAGCTGTGATCTGTGCAGAGAGCATAAAAGACTATAAATGAATCAAATATATCTATTTTACAAATAAGTCAGAGAAATTATAGAGTGTACCATCACCACGATAGTCTGTTACTGACATACTGGACTCTGATAGTTTAGAAATAATTCTGTAAATCTATGAAAGATGTGGATTGTCTGACAGCATATTGTTCTGTTTTGTATATCTATCTTGCAAGACTCTTACTCTGCTTGGAGCGTTCTCTTTTATTGTCTTTATCCAGCTGTTTCCATAGGCAAAGCACAGTAAAAAAAGTCATGTGCAGTCTTTCTTCCAGATGGACTATGAATAGCAACAGATAGCTCATAACAAGGAATCAATTTAATAAAGATATTTTAGAAATAATTGTCAAAATGTAAAAAAACATTTTTGCATGCTCCCTTATTCCTTCATAAATCAACAGTGTTTCATCTACAAGTAACGCATAGGCAGTCAACATTAATACAAGTACCTATATGTTCCCCTCATCTAGCATTTTGTTGACACCATCACAAAGCTTCTGCAAATGGAGTTTATAAGGTCCAAAGGGATTGTACAAGGCAGCCAAAAATTCACAATCAGAGAAGTGATCAAACACATTGTTGACGCGTCCATGTGACTTTGCAGTTAGGTGACGCTGAATGATTTCATGAAGTAGCTCTCTACAATCATTTAACAGTTTGGACAAAAAATTCCTGTCAAAGGTATAATCCACCTGATGGAAACTGACCACGGTCTTAGCCAGCTGATGAACTTTCTTCTTGAATTTCTCCATCAACGCTATTTCATCCTGATTAAATTGGTTGTTCCTGTAGAGAATTGCCAATTTGAGGACTATTTTAATGAGGTTTTTGATGATTTTCTCTGCTTCCTTTTTATTTTGTGTATATTCCTTCGTCACTCTATAGAGCTCATCTAAAACATCACTGCTTGTATCATCGATCAAAGTAGTTGCTATTGATTTGGACACCATTTTTCCAAGGATCTTCTTCTGGGCCTGAATGGCCAGACTTTTGGAGTTGAAGACATCTGTGGCCACTGGGGGGAGAAAAAAGTATGCAGTCAATACTATATAACAGACGTACTAGGGACAGTAAGTTGAGGAATAGTTCCATGTCTATCCATTCATATTAGTCTTACTAACTGCCACAAAAATAATGCAAACTTACGCATGCAGTTGCAGAAAACCCCACCTTTTCAATCGCTAAAACTGTTGTCTCTAGGTTTACATTCTTTTATACTGTTTTACTTTTGAGAAAATACAAAAACAAGATAGAACTTGCTCAAAAATGGTTTAAAATAAACCTGCCCTATTTGATCAGATGAGTCATAAGTCTGATCTGATTCTCATATTCATAATGAATTCTGAAACCATGACTATCCCAATCTCATGACAATTACCACTGCTACTTAATTAAAGATAGTAATTCAGTGAATCAACCATTGTAAAACTTTTTCGTGCTTAGCATGACATGATCAGTGATCTCAGATCCCACACATCTATTATATTTATATATATATTTTATACATATATATAGCTATATATAAACAAATACAATATAAACACAAAAATCCCTTATCAGCAAACAATACTGAGATTCTCTGAATGCAGTCTGAAGCAGCTAATTTTCAGAAGGAAAGCAAGTATAGATTTAGCAATTCTATGTCCTATACTTAATGCAGAAATAGACAAAAATAAACAGTCTAGGGATTGCCATTAACATTTGCTAGCATAACCTCATAAAGAAATCCTTCTGTGACCAACAAAGTATATCCTAGAACAGATTTCCACCTCCAAAACTATGCTTGCTTGCACTGATATACCTAATGACCTGCTTGTAATTTCTTCAAATACTTAAAAGACCCCAAATGCTCTTTCAGAAACTTGTGTTGTGAAATGTTACAGCTCATGTTCTGTTACCAGTGACAACTATTTACACCACATTGCCTTTGCAGCACCTCCAGTAAGGCACATTTGATTTCATATTGAACCGTCTGGGAGATGGCTGCCTTTATGCTGTAGCTTTCCCGGAGTCTCAGACAGGCTGAAGGAAAGCTTCATCTGTTTACATTTACTTCACATATGGAAGGTTTGCTTTGCCAACACAGGGCCTGGAAATGTGGGGTTTTGTGGCTTTTCCCCCCCCCCCCCACAAAAAAAAAAAACCCAC
>NW_010972594.1:658752-717221 GCF_000737465.1 Haliaeetus leucocephalus
TGCGTTGTCCCCCCCCCCCCCCCCCCCAATGAAAACATAAACTCTGCAGATGCCAAACAGTAAGTCCCTGAATTTGGAAAAGGTTTCCTCTTAACTGTTCGTATTTGGGCAGCTAGGTGTGTTCAGACACAGGGTGCCTCTAGAGTTCCAGCAGTAAGAAGGAACCTGTCCTTCAGGACATGAGACACAAATCTGTATTTTTTCTTCAGCTCCACCTTTGAGAAACTTGGTAACAATCTCTATTTCGGTCATCTCAGAAACTTTCAAGCAGGTTTTGTTTCCTAAGCCTTTTAGTACATACCTGTATTTTGTTTTGAAGCATGAAGTATTTGAGTGCATTTTTTAGAATCTTCACTACATGAGGACACTCAAAAACCAGAGAACCCATTCTTAACCATCTTGAGCAAAGCACTCGAGATCACAAGATAGACATGTTTCTCAACCACAAAGATACAGGAAGACGTTAAAGATGTTAAGCAGTCAATCTGAACTGAAAATATTTGATTCACTTTTCGTGTTTTTAAATGCAAAAACTTCAACTGTTGCTATTAAAAAAAAAAACTAATCAAAGTATTTCAAAGGGTGGTCAAATACTAGAACTCAACAGCCAATGCTTTACAAAGATCTACAGATGAACGATAGCTTTTTTCCCTCCAAAACAACAATATTGATTGTTCTTTCATAACTTTTATTTTTTTAAGGCCTTCCAATTTAGTAATTGCTCATGATGTCTTCTTTCTGACACTCCACAAAGATATGCAGATGTTCATACTAAAAATTTGCTGTTTCAAAGTTTCTTCCATAAATTTGCAGAGAAAACTCCCCACAATACAATATATATGTATTTTAAAATGTTCTTTCCCAGGGTGCTGTAGGTAGTCTTATAAAATGCTATCTATATCACACAGAATGGTCCACGGTAATTGAACAGAAATCCCTACAACCTGCCTCCAGCGAGTCGCACAAACAGTCAGGTATGGTTCTAAGAATTTACCTGCAAAGCATCCATTTCAAGAAACTGAAAAAATGGCAGTTTTCAGAACAATTTACAGTTTTTCAACGAAAACCCCATTACATTACGTAATTTAACATTTGACAAAGTAGAGCTCAACGTGTAATTACCATTGCTAAGCAAAACAGGAATTGCTCACTTACATGAGGTGTTAAACTCTTTATGGCATTTGTCTAAAAACTGTCCAAGTTTTGGGACCACCCAGCACGGCCTATTTTCCATCTGCTTTGCAATACACCAGAAGTCAGTTTCATTTTCCCTGTGGTATTACATGGGTTCTAATTTAATTGCTACATACAAAACTTTCAGACTTCAGTATTTCATTTCAGTCAATCCAAAAAGGAACTTGCAAACTGTATTTTATAATCAGAATTTTTCCTCATTACCAATGGCAGAAAGACCTAAAGTGTATTTCACAGTCAATTGCTTAAATAAAACTGAGCTTAAGCAGTAAGATTACGGAGCTCCTTCAGACCGAACATACATACTTCCTCAAAAAACAGTAAAATTATTACTTACTTGTTCATCAAATGGAAGTGCAATTGTTAATGCTAACAGCAGAAAGAGAGACAAAATATCGGAGGTGAAGACTGGCCTGGGGCTTATTTATTCTGCTAAATCCAGCACACACTTTATCATGGGCTTTGAAATGCTGTCAGAAGCTATCACAGAGCGAACATGGGTTGTTCCTCCTCACTGTACCGGCAGCTCTTCTCAGCTACCCTTCTCTCCTGCCCGTGGTGCTTCATTTTGCTTTGGCACCTCAGAATGCAAAAATACATCGCGGTGGTTTCACTTCCTTGAAAAGAGAGCTGAAAGGAAATTGCACTGCTGAGCAAGCAGTGCAACACCAATAGCCGTTATTACTAACTGACAACTGGTACAATTAGCAGAAAGGGAGGGAGAAGAAAGGTCCTGTGACTCGAAAGGGCAAGGGACGTGTCAAAAAGAGGTTAAAACATTAACCTGGTATCTGCAAATGCAGATACTCGCATGCATGGCAGATGCCCGATTCATGGGTCACAGGGTGCTGGTGAGGGGCGGCCGCTGGCTGCACGCATCAGCAGCACCCCATTCCCAACGTGAGGACAGCCAAGCATCCCCTTTCAAACCTCTGACTACAGATTTCAGATGCGAGTACCTAAAAATAAGCCTGTAAATCCACCTTTACACAACTACTTAAGGCAGCCTCATTTTGTCAGGGCTGATTGTATGTAGTCACATTTTAAGAGTGATTACAGTAGCTGGCCAGGATATATAAATCTCTGACCACACCTATTGTATTGACAGGTCCCATCCTTGCACTTTAAACTGAAACAGTGCCATTTCTCTGGTGGCTTGCAGCACACCCAGAATTTGGGCATGTAATCCCACTAATTTTAAGCATCTCACAGTTTTTCCTCATGACTGCTCTTTATAGCTCCTATTTCTTTCCTGTGCAGTTTTACACGTCACTTTTGAAAAGCGTATCATCAAAAAATACCCCTGTGAAATCAGTGGAATGTCATTTTCTGTACAATCTATACAAATAAACATGATTATATTCAGTAGAGCCACACCTCCACAGACGAGAGCAGTCCAAAGGGAAAGGCTCTGAGAGGAAATCCTGCCTCCATTGCTTTGAAATTCAGAGGATCTTAGGGATTAATGGGGACATCTGCAAAGTCTTCTTATTTATGATTTAGAGGAGCAAACACGTTGCTAGAGACTGCCTCCTGTGAAAGCTGGGAGCTTATTAATTATGAAACTTCTTAATTTTTGCAACCAACAGTATATTGTTTAACATTAGTACTTTGTGTGTCAAAGTCAATAAATATTGGACATGTAGCATTCTGGATGTATTTTACCCAAAATATTTTACCTTATACATGTTTTCCTTAAAACTGTGGTGGAATTATAAATTTGCAGTGAAAATTTAGAACTGTGGGTTAATAAGGTCTTAGGAGACTGGTAAAAAAGTACAAGCAAGCTACTACTTATGGCTGTGATGCTGACTTTTCCCTGACGTGGAAGCTAGTACACCTCCCTCTGTACTGTGGCAAATGTCTATTACCAAACACCCTATTTCTCAACTCTATTTAAACTAAAAAAAAAAACCCACACAAAAAACCCCCCCCCCTTTCCCCCCGCCAAAAACTCCAATGTAGTATTTGGAAAAAAAAAAAAAAAGTTGAATCAAATGATTTCACTGCCTTAAATCAAGGCAGAATGTTTTTTCCACAAGATAAGTGATATTGAACCTACCATTGAATGTTGAGTGTATTCAATCTCATGTACATTGACAATGAATACTTGAGTCCCTGAGTATTTTTAAGCTTGTTGTAATAAAGAAGGACCATAAAAAAAGCATCCAGTAAAAACTTCCAGTGAACCATGTTAAATTCCATGAGCAAGTCAAGAGTTGAGCATGCTGACGTGAGTTGCATTTCTAGTGTATGTACTCAGTATGTTGATACAACAGTCCCAGCAGAAGAGAAAATGTGACTGTGAAGCCATTAATAACAACGCTGCTGTGTGAGACCCAGTTCTCATTTTAGTGATTGGCATACCATGTACTGCGCTAGTACCTGGCGAGTGCAAGGTCTAAAAATAACAGGGGGTTTGGGGCAAGGCACGAAGAACACTTACACAGGATTAGGAGGCAAGAGACAGTATGGACTGCGTGCTTCAGGCAGCATTTCAAAGACTGTATCACATAGCTTTGAGAAATGTGGCAACCGATTTCCTGCCAGGCATCCTGTGTGGACGAGTGTGTTTGCCTCTCTACAGACTGTGGGCGAGAGCTACAGCTAAAAGCCCATGCATGCCGTATGAATTACATGTTCAGTCAGACTCCCAGAGTGAAAGAGCACCATTTCCCTGGAGGGAGGCAAAATGAAATCAAGCAGGATTGACAGCACTACACTCTCCAAGTGTATGTGACCATGAGTCATGCACCTCCAAAATCATGAGATCGCCTAGATATCAAGGGATAAAAAAATTACTGAATTTTTACTTTTTCTTGTGCCTTCTGCTTTTTGGGTCTTTACAGGGCTACCCTTGTTTTCAGGAATGATAAAGGCCAGAAACATTAAAAAAAAATAAATACACTGAGGCGTATAAACATATGACTTCATGTATAAACACATGACTTCAGTAAGGTAAAGCTCCAATGGTGATAAACGGCAAGAGCTAGCATCAGTGAATGAACAAGTCCTGAAGTACAGAACAGCCAGAAATAGAGTCATAAACCTGTTACCAGGGCTGTAATAATTTTCACAATGTACTTATTATGTGACGATAAGATTAAAAAATGAGTGGTAGGACACAGACTATGAATTCTTCAGATATGAATAAGGTAAGCTGATTTTTCTAGCAGCCACCATGATTTATAGCTTCTTAATAACCATCAGAGCAAGTGAGTCATGGTTTCAAGGAACATTTTTTGGTGGTATGATTTTTTTTTATTATTTTTTTTTTTTTAAAACAGAAGCGTCAGTATTTTGATTCTTATCTAAGTGCTTCAAAGTTTCCTGGGTGAAAGGTGTGTAACAAACTTTTTAAGAGCACTGATAAAGTCCTTGCAATGTACAAATCCTTCCAAAAATCCAGCAGTCCCCAGATGGTCACTTCAGGATATTGGCCTGTCTCTGTGTTTGCAAGTGTTTGTTCACGTGTTGGCTTTTCAAAAGCTGATGAAAACTGAAGCTTGTACCAGACATGCAAGACCAGCATGCTTGTACCAGACAGTGCTCTGACAGCTTTCACTCTTCAACCTCAGACACTGGGACTGCAACTTCTAAGCTGGCTGATGGCAGGGGTGAGAAGACGCCAGGGCAGCCACAGAGTTTATGAGAAAAGGACTGCAACAGGGCAGATAGCTTGGGCAAGCACCATCAGGCAGTGGAAAACCCAGAGGGCAAACAGCTAAGTGCAGAAGGAGAAAAGAAAACCCAGACAAAACAAGGGCCCTATACAGTTCGTATTCCTTCCATATATCTGTACTTTTTTGATTCAGGTACACAAGGTCCTTATTTGAAAAGCAAATATTTTATCTGGCACTTTGTTTTTAAACAGGGAGATTTATATATGAATAGCAATTTTAACTACAAAACAGTTTAAATTAAAATTTTCAATGCATACAAAGCATTCGTTCATAAAGGTAAGTAACCTTTGCCTACAGTTCTCTTAACAGGTACAGTAAATTGTACTAAATTCTCACTCACCATAACTTTTATCAACTGAGCATACTATGAGAATGTTAGTTAGTCAAGCAATGTGTACTAATTTTAACATTCACACTGGAAGACCTTTAAAAGAAAAAATACCCCAGCTGAAGCTAAGCCTAATGCATGGCAAACACTGCATGAGCAGGCTTACTGGATTTGGAAGTCAGCTCTGCAGCTGCAAGTCATTCTGAAGCAAGAGTTAATCAAGCAATTTTGAAAAAAAAATCTGGCTAATGAAGCGTTTTTTGAAATATACAGTATGTCTAACCTGCATACTCATGCTGAAAGTAAGCATACATTCAGCAGCAGCAACACAGGAAAGAGAAAAGCTAGAAAAACACCCTTGAGAACACGTTCTTTTACTCAATAAAGTGCCAAAGAAGTCATTGTCAATAGATTTGCAGAACACATACAATATTGTTATATGCTTCCTGATTTTTCTATTTAATTCTAGCCTTAGTGTATTAATATGTCCAAAATTTGACCAACAGCAAAAGACAACCCACATTCTAGCTGCAAACCCAAAAACAAACCACGAAAAAAACAGAAAACAAAACACTTTTTTGATCAAGAGGTGAGAAGAATTGCCAAAAAAAGTACCTGGAAGTTAAGACTGGGTAGCGTGGCAAGGAAAGATGCTATTTCCAACAAGAATGTATGTGCAGAGTTTTGCAGTCCCATGAGAGCAGTCTGTGCCAACAAGTTATTCTGGTTTTACGTGCCTGTGCTTCCCACAGCCACCCTGTGCATCACATGATACGTATACTGTAGCTGATTTAGGAGTTTAAAAAGCCTTTTTAAAAGCCCTTTTTCCTAGAGCCTCTGTGTGTATTTTAATTAACAGTGCAGCTTTAATAAGGAAAAAAAAATTCAGATTAACTTCTGATGACTGCTCTTAGAGAAGCATATTTTAAAATAAGTTGGATATTAAACAGAGAAAATGACAGTTGCACAGAGTAGGGTCATGAACTTAATCTGGTATTTCACTCCTTTGCCACCATTTGTTTTCCTTGCTGGAATGTAACAACAGGTGTTGTGGTATTAAATACGCAGCCTGTATATTTCAGCTGTTGGCCATTTCAGGCCTACATCAAGTTCCTCTCTATCTACCAGGTGTCCATGCACACTCAACAGTAATACTGCACAAATTGTTTCACAGGAAATAAAGTGTATCTTAGGTCACTCCCTTTGATCAAGCAAATGCCATGCAGGTACTGTATTTTTTTGTCCAGCCTTAGAAACAGGTACCAAACTGCAGCAAGGCAAAGTGCCAAGCTCCCTAACCCAGGTGGCACTTCCAGTAAAATAATCTGGCTGTTACAATTGAATGTTTTACCAAAAGTTAAAGTGTAAAAAGAGGTATCTAATTGGTCTTACAACCATCCGGGCAAAAGGATTGTCTTCCCACAAGAAAACATTAGCCGTAGTCACAGGACCTAGAGTATAACAGAAGAGCTTCTGGCTTGAATGCAGAAGGAAAAACACTGAGACCAGTATCCCTGGAGAACTCTGAATCCATTGGAGAGTCTTAAATTTTACTGGGGCCGGGGTGTGGGGCGGGGGTTAAGAAGAAGTTTAAGATACCTGTGGCAAAAATACAATGAACTGGAAGGTCAAGACAAGATGGCAACCTGGCACAAGAGGCAGGGAACTCAACCATAAGGACAAAGTAGCAACCTGGCTGTCAAAATGCAAGGGGCACATATTTTGAATGGCATGCAAAGAAAGCCACAGCAGATGCTTCAGAGAGTTCAAATGACAGAAAGGTTTGTGAGTGATCTTACAATAGCTTTGAAAGTAGCTAATAATGTCTTTCCAGTTCTCATTCTCTGTTCTTCTCAATGTTGATCTGTATGCCACCCTGTCTGTTCTTTGCAGACAGAACAGGAATCGTTAGGTATTACCCCTGTATTTTCCACTGGTTGCCCGGAGAAATTAAATTACACCTGCCCCCCACTCACATAATTTGATAGCTGTTTTCTCCTTTCCAAAGAAACTTCTGAAGAACTGAAGATTGCCACAGCTACAGGCCAGACACAGAAAAAAACAGTAGTGATTCCCAGGACACTCAATTCTCAGGCATCTGGTTAGTATATTCTTTTTTCAATATCAACATTGAAATGCAGATTATAAAACACAGGAATATATGGCATCTAAAAATTTTACTTATCAGATCCTGGCTGTTCATTAGGCCTGGGACACTAGTGACACACTTCATCTCTTTTGCAGTTTTTAATTTTTCACTACCTGTTTTCCTGTTTTATAGCATAAAGGATAAGTTTTCTGGCATTAAATGAAAGGCTGTACATAGAATATATGCTTTGTCTACTCTTCCACACAAATCATTCATGGTACCTGCGATTATGGAGTACTACACTTGGTGGCCGTAGTGGTCTTTTTCCATTGTCCCTGCTAACACACATTTCCCTTACTTTCCTTTTCCACAAGAAGCAAATAAACCAACACCTCAGTTTTAATTTTTTCTCCCAATATTTAGTAGCCACAGCCTGTTCCCTCTGTATCCAGACTGCAACTACCAGGACTTTCATCTAAACTTCCAGCCATGAAACCAATGGTTGAGAATATTTTCTCTTCTTCATTCCCTTACTCCCTCACTGTTAGTTCAGAACAGGCTCCCCAAGACACAAACGCACCGTCTACCTTTTGGAGGTTTTGCTTTGACTTCTGTTTCCACTTGGTTTGCTTTATTCCTGGCATCTCCAATTAAAAACCAATGCTCAATACAGCTGAAAAAGTATGCAAAGTATTTCTATACATAAACACTTACTGGGGAAAAAAAAAAGCAAAACACACCTTTAAAATCTTTGACTTAACAACACTTAAACTCTCAAGCTTAAATTGTGACTGTCAAAACACAGGTCACAGGTCCACCTCCCCACAAATCTTAAGAGTTTGGTTTTGCTTTCATTAATGTCATTAAATCCTAGTAAAGGATAAAGCATAAGAGAAAAATTGTGTCTTTAATACTGTTAGCAACTTGTTCTTCTGTAAAATTAAATCTTCTGGTTAAACATCATGTGTGTGACAGTGTAATTTTCTTTTCTGTCAGGAAAAGTATTATTTGGATACAGAACTTTGATACCTAGTAAAGCACCAGCAATCCTATTTATTTTTAAATGTTGCAAATATATTTACTGACTAAAACTAGACAGTCTCCAGAGATCCCTTTCAGCCTCAACTGTCCTGTGATTCTGTAAAACCTGCATCTGTTTTGTATTTCACTCCTTGGAGCAAGGCATAGGGAATGGAGTGCACTGTTTTTTACAGCTGTTAACTACTGTAGAATTTAAGTGTTCAGCTTCTTTACTTTGCACTGCCATCAAACGGTATTTTTAAGTAGGCAACGAACAGCAATGATCAGCTATGAAGGGCTATCCACCACCAGGAAAGGTTGTTGTAGCTTGAGATTTTCAGGATTATTACCCAAAAAGTAAGAAGGAAGGAATGCAAATTTCAACCCAGAGAAGGAAAGGCCTGAAGTGGTCAAAATAAACACCATCAATCTAAATTTCAAATTAGTTGGATTACATTTTTGCACTGAAATAAAAACATCAACAGTTTCTCTTCCCCTCACTGTGATACTGCTATCCTCTCCTCCCATACTGCATGGTATTACATAACAAGCCACAACAAACTGATCAACATCTAAATCCACCATAATTTACATCTCTTTCAACTGATTAGAATACCAACTGCTTGTTGCAAAGAAGGGTTAGTTTAAACACACATTCAGGACAGTGATGTCTTGCGTCACAGACTTCTAAATCTCTAATCTCCAGCATTGAGGACAAGGCTGTGAGCTTGGTGAAGACATTTTATCACAGATGTAGACACCAGAGCTGAACTTTATTCTTACCTCTTCCTGAAGTATCCACTATTTCTGTTCACAGCTGCTCAAATTCACGATTCATTGTTTCAAGTTCTTTGTTAGTTTCTGAAGTAAAGTCCAAGTCACTATTTCTCAGTGAACATTTTTAACATAAATGTTTTTAAGTGAACAGAAACATTAATTCATTTTCTCTTTTGCAAGTAGGAAAAAATAGCCGTTGGAATCAGTAGCTGAAATATTCACCAGTATCATTTACTTGCTTTTGTTAATATTAAACCAAAATTTTCTTCCTCCTGTAAAAAAACCTATCTTTGTAGAACAGTTTGGTGAAGCAGACATAGTAAAAGCAAAAACAAATCTTATGAATGCTTTTAAGTTTTGAAACAATGGAATTTCTGCATTTTTCAAAGTCAAAGTTTCCTCCACACCTCAATGAAGTTAATTAAGTGCAAGCTTGTCTGTGCATGCACTGATTCAGTGCTTTATTAATTCCTATATGAAATGAAATGTAAACATTTTGGGATCACAACTTGAGGGTATCACATTCTTAGAGGTCCACTGAAATCACAGGTCAGCTACCAATGCCTTAGAGAAACCCGCAAGCACTGCCCTTCATAGATACATAAAACACATCTCAGAGTATGTCCCTGGATTTCAAATTACAAACCTTTCATGGATAAACACTCTGAAATAAATGAAACACTAACTCCCACTTTACTGCAATTTATTCTCATTACTGTAAACTGCCAGCAGGAACAGGACTCTCTGCAGACACCCCAACATTTGTATATTGTAAGTCAAACTGAAATGTAGGTTTCCCCTATTACTATGCAAAACAGACTCTTTGATCTTTCATTGCTAATCTGTATAGTTATAAATAACGATACTGAATTCAGCAAAAGGTAGGGAAAAATAAATTAGTTTATATAGTGTGTATTCAGTCCTCTACATTGCTTCTGCTGAAAGAGATCTGTGGTGAAGATTTTGGATCCCAAGTTTCCCAGACCAAATCTACCATGCCATGCAGAGGCACAGGCTCTCCATTTCTCATTGCTAGCCAGTCAAGCACTATAAATCAACCACAAAACAGATTGTGACAGGGAATCAACTAATGAAACTGAAAGCCACACCCCAACCCAGGCAGGGAATCCTATGAAGAAAAACGAAATGTATCAGAAAACATCCCAAAAGGATGAATACAGAATGAAAATCTCAAAGGTCAGGTTTCCCAGTGTCTCTCCTCCTCGCTCAAAACAAGACTCTACCCAACTGACAGCAGATTTCAGGCTTGTGCTTTTGGTGACATTATGGTTAAAAGAACCAAGCTGCTGGCAGTCACTAATCCCACAGTACCCTGTTCAGTAGTCATGATGGAGGTGCATACACAAAAGAAAAAGTGTACACCTACCATTAAAAAACACAGGTAACTCGGCAAAGCTACTGATTCAGACAGAGAAAACATGAAAATCTGTGACTTCCAGATTTCCCACAGTACAAAAAAAAAGTTAATGTCAATATGTAGAAGACTAACATTCAGATTGGTGCTATTGATTAATGTAGAAACAGTCAGTCTAGGCACTCAAATTTCTACAAAGTCACGTACAGCAACTGTTACTAACAGTACTACTACTATGGGATACTACTGGATCTATGAAGTTATCTACCCAATAAGCAAACATGAAAAATTAATCCTTAAACATGAAAAAACCCACATTTTAGCTTTAAAGACATAATGAAATAGGTGAAATTATTTTTAGCCCACTACTTCTTCTATGGAGTGTGATGTACGGAAAAAGAAAAACAGAAGTTGTTTCATAAAGTAGCATAAAAATCAGTAGCTCTTTCACATGTCTTTATGAAATGCTCTCCTCTTATCAAATTCTGTAATTTAATTGTAACAAAAAAAATCAGTCCAGAAGGTTGAAATAAACACCTGCAAAATAAAGCAAATTAAAACTATATATTACCCAAATGTGTTTATAGAGACTCTACATGCCTGAGGAGAGAGGGGGGAGGGGAAGCAATTTGCTTCTCAGAAAGCAGTATTTAAAGAACCCTTATAAAACTGTCATATTTAACAGAAGATTTGACCAAATGATAAATCATTACTGATGACAGGGATGACTGAATAAAAATTACAAATTACAATTAGTATTCGATTGTTACATTTTCCTTGTGTTATCCCTGGCACATGTATTACAATATACTCATTATTCTCAGAGGCCATTCATTTAGCCTGTTTCTATACTTGGAAATAATACTAATATGGAACACAGCCTTCCCAAGTGTAGGTGCAAGGCCCTTCCCTTACCCAGATACTTCTTTTGATTCTCCAGAGATTCACTGACCTTTGCTCCCTGATCTCTAACCTCTGTCTCATTTATGACAGCGCATAGTTTACAAATTCCCAAAGAAAATAACCTGATGGTCTAAGTACTATGACTTAGCAAATGGAGTCAACAACAGGTAAATGGAAGGAAGACAGGGAAACTAAGTCCTCTTGAAGACACTACAGCTTGAGTGGAAAAAGCCAAGTAACCTCATCCAACTTCGGATCTGGATCCAACTTTAAAGCTGGCTCTGCCTCAAGTGGAAGATTGTGCCTGATGACCTCCCTACAGCCTCAGCTAATCTATGATTCTCTCCATCAACCAGATAGCTCAAGGGACTGTATCTTATTTGAAATTGAACACGTGAGTCTTGCAGTTTGCTATGGATTAAAAGATTTGATTGCATAAGTATAATTATATTAATGGAATTTTCTGAAAGCAATCTAGCATTCAACCCAACAATTGCAGCTAAATGATTAACCTGTTAAGAGTTTCAGTGATTCTCTTAAGTAACCTAGCAGCTACAGCTAGTGCTTATCCCTTGGCCTCTGCTCAAATTACCACCTAGCTTCCTCATCTGCTCCAACTGTACAAGGAAAAGATTGCTAAATACATGGGGTACGAAGCGTTCTGCAGAACACAACTACTCCATAGGGACTTCCAAACATGGTATACAACAAAAAACACCAGTTCAACCCATTCAATTCTGAGCCTGTAGATGAAGCAATGAGAGGGGGCACCTAATTTATTCACAGATTATTGTAAAGGTTACCCTGATTTGGCCGGGAAATTAAAACCAACCATTCTTTTGATTTTTAAGGGGAGAGATGCAGAGCTGCTTCCAGAGTCTTACAGTTTAATAGCCTTAAGTCAATGCTCTTACAGAGAGATTCAAGTGCCCACATCTAGATGGAGCTGCAGCAGCTGTACTACAAACCACAGCAGTTGTATTCCTGTCCTCAAGGCCCTTTATCAGTTTCGTGTATCTTGTTGCATTAAATGCACAATCCTCCAAACTACATTAAAAAAATCTAGCAGTTCTGACTTGCCGGTGTACCGTGGTCTTGTTTCCTCCAAATTTCCCATTGCTCCTTCTTCATTAAGGTGTTAGCATGTTGCTTTTCCTTCCACCCCCACTATTTGCACCTCTTGCAATGCCTTCCCCATGCATATGTGATATAGTATTACAGTGTCCGGTTAGTAATAATTCTTGCTAATTTCTCATAAGCTTACTTCCTTTTTTCCTTCTTTCCTGTACTAAAGTGATATATTTTGCTTTTATCTTCTATTAATCTTGAATTCTAATAATCTATAGAAGGGATTACACAAAATGTCAAACTTAAGCATTGCTCTGATATATAGAGCTGCGTACATGATATGTATGACCTTAGTGATCTTCTAATTCTTTTTATCAGCAGTAGGCAAGTTATCTGTGGAATAAAAAAAATCCTCAAATTGACTAATCTAGATCTCAGACGCATCCATTGGGGCCACATTCTTCCTGCTCCTGACTTTTCAGACTACTCTCAACAAAAGGCCCCTGTTTCACTGGCCTTAATGTTTTATTGAGATTGTTGTTTTGACAAGGGAGGGTAAGCAAAGAGCAAGGTGAAACAAAGGAAGCCCACATTTTTTAGTCTTCGGGGTGAGAGCAGAAGGTGGGTCTAATAAGTGGAGGTGAGCACTGATTATCTGGATAACGCTCTACTTGCAGTTTGGATCTCCTCATTCTCTGTTATAAAAGCATAAAAGGTTCTAACAAATGTAGTTTTGGAGACAGTGGGATGGAGAATCTTACATTACAGACTCCCATCGCTGTTTTGGAAGGAATGAGTGGCCTGTAGGAGCACAGGAGCAGACTTTTTGTTATCTAAATGAACACAGTTCTACCCTGGAAAACTTTCACACAATGAAAGGTGACTGCAAAACGTCAAAACAAATCCATGACTACTTACAGGAGGGAGTACTGACTTCTCAAAACAGTGAGTGCTCTGTGATTTTAAAACCCATCTGCCTCTGTTCTGAGCTCTAGAAGGAACAAAACAGGTGAGCTCATTTCTCAGTAATCTCATTTAGATTAAAAAATGCTAATTGTATCTAAAAAAGCTCTGAGCACTTGTAGGAATGCAGAGATCTCTCTCCCCCATGAAATGTGGTACTTCAAGTATGATAACGGGGCAATGCAGGCTCTCACTACTTCCAAGTTTGTAAACCAATATCCACTGTTTCATAGGCTATATACTACATTCACTCTGATATGTTATTATTTTACTTTTCCTTTGAGACATTAGATTTATCTCCTGTTGTTTTCTAAATATACAACATAAAACCTGTAGAATGAAGCTGTAGTTTTCTGAAGCTTTATATAAATTACTATTTCCTTCTACTGAAGAAATACTATGTAAGGAATCCATTAACACCACAATAATTTTAACCAGTATTGACATGTATTTAAAAAGGTATGTTCATGATACATATTTTTAATATGACAGCATTAAGAACATTCCTTCAGATCTCAGAAAGGAATTAAGTCAAATAACAGCCTGAAACCACTTGGTACCTTCCTTGGTACATGACATGCCACCATGCAACACCAGATTGAAATTATGCCATGGAGTTAAATGCTATAGTCATCTTCTTGACTTTACCATGCTCTTTGTTTCATCCAGGGCAAAAGTAACTACAAGAAAACGTGCCAGGGTTATTTATATCGTGACAGTTGTTGGAATCTGTAAATGCAATACAGATTGATGCCATACACACACACAAACACATATTTACCACAGCACTGTGGTATACAGATGAATACAAAGATTGTTCTAATGTTACTAAGAAGCATGATGGGAGAAAAAAACCCCAACTGTTTCATGTTACCATTCTAATACGGACCATGCAGAGATCAAAGGCAGAGGCTGAAAAGCCTAGATACGCTGCTGCATGCCCCATATCCAGCAATTAGTACAAAATACAGTGAAGAAATGATTGTCTTCTAGGAATGCCTTTTTACTCCCAGTTCCTGCTAAAAAAATTAAGATTTGACTTGAGGTCAAAGACTCTACCTTTATTCTATTAATTATAAAAAAAAGGAAAATCTTCAGGAGTTCGCCATTCAAAATTGACCTTGATTTTGGGTTTCACTGTAACAATGGGTATAGTTCATTTTTACTGTAGTAAAAGCTATGGTCTTTGATCTTGTTATGCAGATTTAAAAAAAAAAATCCATATTAACCCATTAAATCTACTTTTATAGAAATCCCAATGTTCTCCAAATACTGCAATTCAGTTGTATAAAGTAGCTGGAAGTGAAGTATTGCTCACTTCAGCATCAGATCATTGTCAGAACACACATGATGTTCGATGCTATTACTATGCGCTCAACCCTCCTCTTCATTCAGGCTGATCTTCCAACACACAAGAGTCACACCTGGAAGTTGCAACTGAATTTCACAGCTCCTTATATATCCCTTCGCTAGCTCCAGGCCAGTGATCCTTCCCTGGCTACCTGAGCATCTCTGCTTTAAGAAAAATAGAAAAATTCTGCCTTTGCTTACAAACAGCATTAAAACAATATTTTCCTGTAGCTTTCTCCTCCTTTCACTTTTTAGCATGTAGCAGTTCAACCACTATGCTTTCATTGCCAGCTTTGGCCTTGAAATTTACAGAATCTGGTAAAATAACTATTCTAAAACTGTCCAAGTGTACCCTCTACCCTTTCCATAATCAGTCACAGACTTTTACCCACTAATTCTCTGGCTGGACCTCCTAAATTTGGGGTAAATCAGAATTCCTCTTTTAGAGTGACGTTCAGTCTTGCACCTAAAAGAAAAATCAACCACCCCCACTTTGGTAAATCACTTAAAAGATTACATATGCTCAGTGTCAAAAGCCTGAGCCCTAAATTCAGTTTGGATTTGTGAAGCGTTGATTTTCTTTATGCAAAAAGCAGTTTCTTGATGAAATAGAGACAGTTAGTTGAAAGACTGCCTCTTTTATGCCACACACACTGGACGACTACAAATCCACAGGTATTTGATTGTGGTTTTCAGTATTTCGATTGGTGATCTTTCATGCCATGTTCAATCAGACCAGGCAAAATAGTGTAAAAGCTGCAGTTCCACATATTCACCTGTTAATCCCAGTCTTCATTCACATACACACTCATTCCTCTTTTCTCATGCATCTTCTAAATTATTGCTTTACAGATGGGAGTGTATTACCAGGAATAAATTTACAGACTGACTGAAAAATCTCAGTGACATCTGTACCTTATCTTCCCACAATGGCTACTGGTTTTATTTTCCATTCTAACCTATTAAAATCACAGGCCAGCAAACCCCAAATATTTTCCCAGCTAAAAATAACTAAGCAAAAAGCTACCCTTTCTTTCCTGTCTCAGCCACCTGCTCCAAATGCCTTCTTCAGCATGAAGATCCTGGCACCTCAAATTGTTTCAAAAGAAATTCACAGAGATGCAAAAATATTTTCAGAGGACTTTAAGAATCTGAGTCATCTAAGAAGGTAAGAGGTTTCTTTAAAGAAGTAAATTTACATTTCAACTATGGCCAACTTAGTAAAATCATCTGGAACTTCCTGTATGAAACCAGAGGATCTTTCATGCTATGGCATGCATGCTGATCTCTCCTGCCCTAAAACTGAGAATGCTTACATTGCCATACTCTTATTCACATATTATCTCTTTCAAACAGTTTCTATAGAGAAATATATATTTTTTTTTCAGTTCTGCTTTTCAATAAAACTGTCTTACAGAATCTTCTTGGAAAAAAAAGAAAAGCTGCCTTTTAGGTCATCTGCTCATTCGATGAGAAGAAAAAAATAAAAAAACCCTGACATTGTTGTAATTCTTATCAAAACACAGACTATTGTGCTTCATTACTAACCAGGTTCTACCAGCATTATTAGCATTAAGTTTGATTTAGTTCAAGCTGACTTTTCTGCAAATCAACAAAATACTCTTTTATGCAAGTAAGCAGATAGAGGTCCCTGGTAATGTTATTCTTCAAGCAGGGGAAGCTGTACAGAGTGTGAGGGGAAAACCACCTGAAATCTTCTTAAAATTTCTTGTTTTCACCAAATACGAAATGCTTAGGTTGCCTTACTGCTTGCGTATCTGTTGGGTTTTTAAAATAATTTTTCTGAGCCATACTGGACCTCTGTAAGTCTGAGTCTCCCTGTGGACTATTTGGAACCACGAAACATCAATTCTGTTCTAAGAAATCCAGCATATAACCCCACCACTGCCCTGTTCCTTCTTCTGTATAAATGCTCTTTTGTATATAGGCACTTTCAGGAAATTGCCCTCCTCCTCCCCCGCTTGCTCCCTACTGTCCTACTCTGGCTCGCACCCCCTCCCAATCAACACTAGGGAATAATTGTATTTTTGTTGGAGCACTTCCAGCTCCTCCACACGTTCCACTCCAGAAGCAGTAAATGAAACCCTGTAGCTTTGGCACACTCCTCTAAGCTTTAACACACGCACACGTGTGCATCCACCACACTCATTCGGACAGGGAAGTAAGCGGCATCAAGCTTATTCCCAAAATAACGACCTTTCACTTCTCCCTCATGCAACTTCCTCTTTTGCTGAAAAATACAGTGCTTCCAAATAAGAAAAAAAAAAAAAAAATCTTCCTCTTTCGATATTCTGCTACCACTGTTTTGAAACACCCATTCTTCCACTTATCAGTATTCCACCTGTGAGTAAATTACCATTGCAGAGACAGACAGATATCCCTGGGTGCCAACATTTCGGTCATTTCACATCCAGCGACATCAGCAAGACTTGGGATGGTTTTGCCAAGGCATTTTCCCCTCCCCTCTGAACACCCGAGAGCCAAAGCGAGCCGAAACTCTCCCCTGCGCTCACAAAACCAGCACTGGCAGCGGCAGCCTCCGCCTTCCCTCTCCTGCCAAAAGAATTAAAAACCGTACCTTCCTTGGGTTCGTCAGCCTCCGAACTCATGGTGTCAGCTCAAGGCACTGGGGACCAGATTACAGCTGACGTGCACACTGAGAAGCAGGCGCAAGTCAACTTCTCAAAAAAAAAAAAAAAAAAAAAGAGGAAAAAAAAAAAAGAGAGAGAGGGTTGGGATTTTAAGGGGAAAAGTCTATGAATTCAGCAAATCACAACTAAGCTACTTGAAAGGGATCCCGCCCCTTTCTCAGCTGCACACCAGCGACTGTCTGGAAAACCAGCACCTTCACAGAAACCCTCATTTTACTCGCCAGCAGTCGCCGTTTAGGCATTTTATTCTCCCCAGTCTGTAGGAAGGGTGGAGTTTTCACTTGTTGCAGCTTGCCAACATGGTATGAGAAAGCAAGCATGGGAGACCAAAAAAGCCCTGAGCACGGAGCAGTGTCTGACTGTGGTAACTGACAATCAGATTGGGGCTCTCTTAACTTGCAGGAAAAACTAATTTAAATCAATTATTTTTTAATCCTAAATTGTACATTTCAACACTGGTTACTATCTGGAATTAGTTCTGTAGTCCCCGTAATTACACTGACTAATACAGGATGACTAAATACATGCTTAAAGGATGAGAAGCAACAGCTTTCTTTCAGGTAGTTTAAACTAATTATTTTTTCTTTCACTCACGCTCAGTGCATGGTGCTGTCTACCCTGAAAGGAGTAATTCACCTTTCCTTCTTGGAAAAACTGATTTCTTTGTGCTACAGGCCCTGCTGCATTCTAGAGAACATCATTATTTTTAACTATTACACGACGTACAGCACAGCAAGAGAACAGAGGTCTTTTGAGCCATCCCCCAACTCGCCATGCATCACACATGCCTTTGGAGCAAAATCAGGGGGAATTACTTGGAAGCCCATTTTCCAATTGGCACAGCCTCCAGTAAAATCATTGTCAAAAGGAACCATCTTTTCCTACTTACTCATTTAATATATTTTTAGCACAGCAAACAGGACAAAACCTCAGTGGAAACGTGACTGCTCAGACAAAAGGAGAGGCGTGATCTCTCTGGAGAAGTCCTGATGGGGCTGCCAGCTCCGACATGCAACCGAATTCCCACCTACCTCCCTCTCACAGGGTTAAATGTGTGCACCTGAAGGGTTGTCAGGGTCTTCCTGGAAGTAACACTATTGACAGCTATTAACAGTTAGCAAGCATGTTACTGGAGTCAAGTAGAAATAAGTGTTTTTCAAGATGAAGTTAGAAAGAGCCAAAGCTGTCACCCACACAAAATTGGGGCACATAGGAAAAAAAAAAATTAAGCATTTCAGATTGTAACATTCATCTGTATTCATTAAAGCTTATGGGAAGACTGTAAGTAGGTAGGATGGTCTCATAAGTAAAAGGTACAGAGTCAGGAAGGGTGGTATGAATTCTTCAGCCATGGCAAAGTTCCTTTGGGGACTGGGGTAAAGAACACTTCAGAATGTGAGCAACTTTTGTCCTATTTTGAGTGATTTTATTCATTATAAGGACTGTCCTTTGCCATGTACTTCTCCCATGCTTAAAAGACAAATGTCATTTTAGTTAAAGGCTTTTGGCGACACTGGCAATTTTTCATTTTGCAATACGCCCAACTCCATGGGTCCCTTGACAGGGACACTCCTCGACAAGCTAGCTGTCTTCTACAGGCCTCATCATCTCCTGCGGTGTGGAAAACACAGCAGCTGCATCCTTCAAAGCATAGAGAATGAAAGCAAATATTGCCCTAAGTGGAATCACAGAAGAAAAAGTACTTACAACACTGGACCAGCTAAAGAACCCATATTTTCAAGTTTAAAAAAAAAAAATTAAAAAGTTTTACAAAATTACTGGTTTGGGGTAATCACTGTTTAGTAGATTGAAACCACTCAGCACCCCCCCTGCCCCAGAACAGAAGAGGAACAGGAAGAAAGAGTGTTAGTCAAAATGGAACTGCAATAGCCTTTGGGGTCCTTTAATCAAAGGGAGTGTTGGTAGATGGGTAAAACAGCCAGAATATAATCCAGTATCGAGAGCCCTGTGTGAACAGATTTACACAATAGATGGATGCCTTTTGTTATTTTAGATGACGGATGGACACAGAGATAAAGAGCCTTGTGGTTAAATGTCAGCAAGTTCTGCAAATTAAGATTTCTCAAATCTCTCAGAAACATCAGACCTCTCTGGACAGATAACAAAAACCCAATGATTTTGGTTTGTTTCTTTCCTACAGAGTCAAGATTGCATCTCCTCACTCAGCCCTGTTGCTCCTGCATACAGTGTCTCAATTCAGACACCATAAATTTCTGTTTATGTTTTGTTTTGGTTGTCATGCTTCTTAAAAACACATGTACTGGCTGAAAAGACCCCAACCAGACTGAGAAGTGTTTAGGTAGGTAATTTTCTGATCTTAGGCTAAGCAGCAACTTGTAATGGCATTCAATCATGAGGACATTATTACCTTCTTCAGAGTATGCACCCAATGAACTCCAATAATTTTACTTAGAAGGCCAGTAAAAGTAATGGAATAAGGCAGGTAAAAATTAAAGAGAGTTTATGGAAAACACTGGAACCCAGGTAAGGGATGACACTACCTCACCTGCAGGAAAGAATGACAAAACCTCTAAAAATAGAATCAGTAGATACAGCTAAATTTCATAGGGCAGATTCTCTTAGGGAAGAGTAACTTCCTAAAATGAAGGGCTTAAAACCAACCATACATTTGGAAAGATGCTGTCTTGGAGGCAAGGCCGGAATTCACGGAGGAAAATTAGATCTTTTTTGTGGCATACAAAAAAATGGGTTTACATACTAACTTTCAGTGGCTAAAAGTCTAAAAGACATGACAGTGGGTAAGACAAGGGGGTACAGTGAAGTATGGTCCTTTATACACTTCTCTGCTCAAACAAAAAGCTTCTGGTTTTACTTTACAAAAAATTTAGTTGGTTTTGGTTTGGTTTTTAGCTCATCATTTGCAAATTGTCCTCATTTCTGCTTACACCAAGGCAGGGTTACCACAGAAAGAACAGGCTATAGTCAGGCCTTGGCTTACTGCAGCAATATGTAGGGCATTGTGAAAGGACGGGTAGCTGTGTCAGCATATCCCCAGCCCAGCTCAAAACCTTGCTCATGTTTTGGGTCTCAATGCACACTGAGACAGCTCTGTTTACAGAAGCATTTTCTTAATAGATACACAGGTGGCAAATCCTATTACATCTTTTATAAATATTTAAAATAAATAATAAAAATCATCGTAGGCCCAAAATGGTGCTAAAATTACTGCCAAGAAGATTCTGAAGCTCAATGCTGAAGTGTCAAAAAAGACTGTAATGTTTTGGTTCACAAAAAAAAAAGGAAACAGCACTACTACATGAAAAGTATCAGAAAGAAGCTTTCAAGAGGAGGCAGCTGCCATGGAAGCAAGAATAGAGCTCCTACTGGAAAAAAAAAAACCAAACAAAAAAAGCCCCGAAACCCAACCCTGCACAGCCCTAGAACAGTTCTAGAGAAGGAAGTGGTAATGTAACATTTCAGACATTACATATTCATGGCTTTTTTTAAAAAAAAAAAATCTCCATGTTTGGTTAACGTAACGAAAGTTGTCTGGTGATAACTTCTGGTCTTCCAGAAAGTCCCATTCGATGGATTGCAAACCTTTAAACAATAAAAATAAGGTCCATGCCCAACTTCAACTCCTTGCCACAGACAATGGCCACCAATCATTTTATGTTTCTAAGTCAACTGCGTGTCTTTTGCTGGTAAGTGTAACTGCACTGAGTTATCTGAAGCCACATGACAGAACTCTGATGACAGCTGAGGAAATCTGGGTTTCCCACCCTACTCCCAACTGTGAGACAAAACAAAGAGGGGTGCAAGTACCTTGAAAGATCATAATACACATAACTGCAGGTATGGTTTCTTCATGCTACACGAGTAGCCATGCCGTAGAGATTTTCTTTCCCATGAATAGCAAGGCTGCAGAATGTTGTGTGGATCGATGCGAAAGTAAAAGTGTTGCACTACACTGTCCCATGTAAGACTGTATAGTTAAACAAAGTACTAGCTTCCACAGTACTACTACAAACAAAGCTTTTCAACCAGCTGTTTCATGGAGTAAACTCAAAGTTACCATACTTAAATGTAAACCTAGGGATTATGTAAACTTTGCCATTTAGCAATCATGCAGTAATATAAGGAAAGCTTATGCAATCTCTCTTCTGTAAGCCCAACAAGTTGTACCTATTTCTGATACAAGGGGTTTGGGCTGACGAATTTTTTAACTTCTGACATTCTTCAATGGGTGTGCATTACAGGCACATAATGGAAGTTTTCACAAAAGACAGGGAGAACATTGGATACTGTCCTGAAGCACTCACATGTATTATTTCTTCATACGTTATCATTTGCAAAACGTAATGAGAAATGATGTGGTACACCCATCACCGTAAATGCATTTCAACAATTCTCAAATATTTGAGTTTTTCTCAAACTAATGTTCTGAAAGGGAACAAGATGTAAGATTGTTATACTTCAATCCAAGATCTCCCAAGCAGAAATAAGTGCAGCAGGTCTGGTCTGCGCACATTATGGAATCTCCAAACATGTTGCCCTATCAGAAGGGCAACAAGATATTTATACAGTAGAAGGACAACAAGATGCTTATACAGTATCTCAGAATAAAGGTACAAGATAATAGTGCATGGAAAAAAGAGGACGAACTGCTGGAAGCCACACTGAGATAACATTAGGAAATTAACCGTAGCTACTTCTTCTCCAAGTGGTGCCTTGTTAACTTGCAGGTTTTACCAGAAAGATCTTTTATAGGAATTACTGATTGAGTAAGCAGTCAAAGACAACATAGAAGTGTGCCCTTGACTTGCTGCATTAGTCCTTTTCTGCATCTCTTCCAGTACCACTACAGCCTTTTTCCAGGCAGGCAGATCATAACTGCACTGAGTTTCAAGATGAACAGGTTTATAAAACAGGTGACATTTTTGTTTTCCAGCCTTTCCCTATTAGTTTAGACTAGTGGATGTCCTCTTTGGCATAGCTACAGAGCACTAAGATCTTGCAGCACAAAGCAAGGAGGTGCTGCCTCCTCCAGCACTGCCCATCTCCTAGGATGCAGAAGTCCACCTGCCAGGCATCCTCCCAAGTGCCACACAGTGCAGCCCCAACCTGCAGTTTGTGCCTTCTGCTGCCACACACAGACATCACGTGTGTGCGAAGGTGCACATGGACATCACATGGGCATGAATGGTGCACAGGGAGGGAAAGGTGTGGAGACAAGGGTACAGAGTCACAGAAAAAAGTAAAATTTCAGTTTTCTTGCATTGTATCCAAGTTGTTCAGCTTTCAGTTATGCACTTAAACAGTTACACACAGACATTCAAATTAGCAAACCAAAAAGCTATTTTTGAAGTTATTTCCTAACCCAGAGGTAGAGCAACACCATCTGTAATTGTTACTTCTATTATTGCAAAAGATAGTGCAATATGCACTGTCTATGTAGTGTGAGTGCAGTAAAAATAAATCCCAACTCTTACGCAATTTTGTTAATTTGGGGTTTAATATTATTTTATAGTAAAAAAAGGACTTTTGATTAGCTGTGTGATTTTTATAGCACTGTTTATACAGTTCTGTAACTAAAAGGATTAGGTACAATAGCCCTTCTGTTGTTGCTGTAGCCAGGCTTTTCTCCTAATTTCTATTTGTTTTATTATCTTCTACCAAAAAACACAGATGTATCAAAATAATCTAGACAGTGCTTAACTTTTGATTGATGTCAAAAATAGTTTTCAGCATACAGCATAAGGTGTTTTCATATAACAGCAAAATTCTAATATCTCAGTTATCTATGGTGCAGAATTTTTAAGCAATTTATCTTCATGTGCATAAACCACGTACCAGGTACTGTTTTCATCTTAGGAAAAATCAGTCCACTGAAAGCTAGAGAGACAAAATAAACTAAAACATTGGCAGGTTGGTCTGTAGCCAGATCTGAAAAATATGGGTACTCCTGGTTTTGGCCTGATCATCACTGCATGCTATTCCCTATTTTTAACTTGTTTCTTCCCTTTCACACAACAGACTTCATACTAATTCAGATGGTAATGCTTGTGGCACTTGCTGAAGTCCTCACAATACCTCCACCTATTGGGCAGACCCATGAATGATACTCTGGTGTATGTTTCTACCATGTGGTTAATGAATTATAAAAAGTCCAGCCCCAAGGGATCAGGCGATACCCTCAACACCTTCTGCACTGTGCTTGGCATCCAGAGCTTCATCCTATTACCCCCCTTCTCCCCTGTGCTGTCCTCCTTGCCTGTTTCTATACGCTCCTGTTCAGCATCCATTCTCCATCCTGCTAGTGGTTTACTGAGGCCTGTCCGTTCTTTCATTTCCAAATGGCAAGAGCAATATATAGCAAATCTAGTGTGATACGAACCCACACCACACTACTGCTGTGGCCTTTGGTGAAAGTAAGCAAAACCTAGGGCTTTACCATAGAGTAGGCTGTACAAAAGTATGTCTAAAGACCTCCTTTCTGATAACAAACTGGCAGAATAAGCAGCAGTACAAGGTGACAAAGGGATTCACAATGAGCCCACTAACGTAGGGATAGGAAGAAGCGGCACGTAGGGGACAGATCCTGGTTTCCACATGGATGAAGTAAAACTTGCCTTACAGAGGCTCCTTGCCTCAGCTCTTCTCTCCCTGACAGAAAACAAACAGTGAGAGGGTAGGAAAATATATGCACAACAGGTTTCACAAAGTTGAACCTGCTTAATATTGAACATAACTTTGCTATGAAATTTGAAAGTCCCATTATTCTCATCTCTACTGTTTACAATGTCCCTCTGCGCAATACCCACAATCAAATCAATGTATTTCCAGTGCTGACAGCCCAAGAAGACAATATAATAGTAACAACCTTGCAAACTGTCAAGATTACTGTGCAGTGTGCATCTTCCAAACCCATGTCCCTGTTACAAATGTGCTGAGATTGTTGGTTTCCAAATAGCAACAACAGTTGTTTTTAAGCTGCCATTGCCTCACTCAAAAGCTCTGTGGGTATGAGGTGAGGAAACATCTTCACTTAGCCTCAAAACATGGCTTTCTCGATAAGCTTTATCTGCATCTGCCACTAATTGTCAGACCTTTCAGCCACAGCACAGCCTCAGCACAGGACTGGAATGCTGCCTTAGACTGATACCCACCTTTCAGCCTCAGGACGAGCATCATTTTTCACAGAACAGCACACTGCTGGGTACAAAACAGCTCTCAGCTCAGAATGGGTTTCACTGGCTTACCTTTTGTCTTTCAAAACAACTCTGCAAATCCACACACAGCGCAACTCCATGACTTCTGAGATGTGAACTCTGATGTAATTCTGTTGCCTTGACTGTAGGTATCACGTTGTACAAAACCACTAATAGTAACAATGGTTTTATTGTAGCCACATAGCTACCATGCACTGAGAGGAGCTTGTTTATTTATCCAGCAGTTACCAATTACTGAAGATAAGGTTTCAGTGCAGGAGCAAGTACAGAACAATTTCTCAAGAGCAAACATGCCAAATAACATTCAATGACTTCGTTGCTATCCACAAATAGGTGATAATCAATGACGGATGCTAAATGTTCAGGATTTCATAGAGGACATGATGGAAGTTAAAGACAGTCAAGGTTAGCTGTCTTTTCAGGGGCTTGCACCAAGGACTGCAACAGGTACTGACTGATACAGGCTTAGAGCACTGTTTCTCCAGATACCAAAAATTTCACTCATGATTTTAATTTTTCCTTTAAAAGGAGCACACAGAGATTGATGCTGCCAACACAGCTATGCCAAGCAAAAGGCACCATTGAAGACAACGAGACAGTAATGAAGAGACCTTCGTGAGCAGAGGTAGGAAGGTGCAATCATCCAGTTTGGTAAAGAGTACAGAAGATCTGAGCTAGTTTTGTCACAGAAAAATAAGCTTCCCAGCGGCAGTTTATGATAAAATTCTTACAAAATGGTTGTGTTATTATATGACATTGTAGCCTTTGCATAAATGAAAGAAAGGTCTAGCAAGAAATCTGAGGGGCAGAACGTCAAAACCAAACATTAAAAACCCCTGCATCAGAAACAGAAATCACATAAAGCATCACAGATTCCCCAGATGAGTGGGGAGTCAATGTGCTACACAGAGACTGACAGCATCACCACAGGCCATGAGAAGAGATACTTACACCAGATCTGCTCTCAGCAAGACATAAGAAAAGAGGTATTGCCAGATACTTACGCATCAAAACACAGTGCTGGAACAATTTTAATTGAAAAGGGATATTTTAATTAAAAGCAGAAAATCTAATATCACATAGCCAAAAAGAGCTTGAAAACAAAGTGCATGAACTAGTTTTAAACAGTGTTAGTGGAGTGTATGGCTAATAAGATACATTTTTCTCTTTTTTCAAAGGTATGGCAGTGATGCTGATAGAACAGAAAATTGAGCATTACCTTTAAAAAGGAAGGGGTTCGTTCATATAAAAGCAGTGTACATATGGGAAAACACGTGTCTCAGTTTGCAAGGGCTGTGTTCCAGTCCCAAGCCAACCATCCAAGTGTTTTGCTAATGCGAAACAATCAAACTATGCCCTTTTTCTTTTAGACGCCAAAGCCATTAATCATGCAAACAGTTGAAACACCACTTGCATATCAAATGCAATCTTATCTAGATAAAATTTCAAATCAAACAAAACTAAAAAAGTACCAAGCTATGCGAATAATCTCCTTTTAGTTCAAATTTAATTAGAAGAGATTAAAAGAGGGATTTAAATGGATATTAAACCTAAAGCAGAGTTTGCTCTTTAAAAATTCAGTTTAGCTATAGTTTACATTCACAAGCCAGATGTACCTTATTATGTGGTGTTCATTCAAAGAACCATATTGATTTCTGCATGTTCCAAATCGGTTTTACATCAGTTTATTATTTGCCTAAAGCTTAAACTGAAGGCACATTAAGAATCTGGAAAAGTACTTGCAAGAACTGGATTTCTTTGGGGAAAATATTAACTAAGACTATGCCGAACAAGTGCTGAAAAGTCAGTTTGCAATACCCAAACAAATTTAAGAACTCGTCATTTATGGCAGCTTTAGAGGGAAGATTTTCAGCACTTGCTTCCCTTGACCTGTGGTGACATTTTCATAACTAAAACACACTTGGGAGATCAGCACTTTAGGCTGGTCCAAGTGAGAGTGACTGTCTGAGAAGAGCAGCAGCATCTTCCTCCTCTTCTTTTCCACCTACCATGCCAGCACAGGCATGTGGTGTTCACTAAAGGAAGATTCCAGTTATAGCTAACCTTTAATATTTATTTTTTGGATAGGGGAATTTTAACCTAAAACAGCTCTTTGATCCTTTTTTTTGTTTAATATCTAATAAATGAATTGCAGCTTAAAGTAAGTATTTCTCCTACAAAAGAAGGGCTTGGATGATTTCTTATCTAGTTATGACAACTGAAAATCCATACCTTGCGCATTTTTCCCTATATTACGCCGGCTTACGCAAGCAAGCAATGGAGGCAAATTCCAGGTGTAAACTCTGTTTAGCATTTTAGCATTACAGTTATTGATTGCTGTGAGTTCCAATTAAAAGCAACCTCAGAATTTTTGCTGGAGCTTAAATGAGTTTATTTAGTAGAAATATGTCTAACATTTCAAGTATTTTATCTGCTTTACAGGAAATTCATACTTCAGCTCTATGCTTTAGAAACAACAATAACAGAGTTTGCACGCTGGGGCCAGGCCAAACTGAATACCACTTCACAGGGTTATTTGCAAGGCTTTCATGAACTATTTCAAGTATTCAGTTTAAAAAAAAAAAAAAAAAAAAAAGAGATGTAGGTAACAAGATCTGAACAAGACTTCCTAGTCTTTTTGCTTAACATCTTGTTTGCTGAAAGCTGAGTTATGGTACATACTTAAGATGATTTACCGTTCAGGCAGCTGGTCTGTCAGGATTGTGCTACTGCAATTCTTCCTAAAGGCTGAGGACTTCACAGTGTTTCCAAAATTTGGGGCTCAGTATGGACAACAGTTAGTATCTCTGGCCACTTTAGAAAATAAATGGAGCAAGAAAAAGAATAGACTACCACCAACTCTGCCACTGTTGGTGCACAAGGGATGGGGCACTTTTATCAGAAATCCCACGTAACAAACTTCTGAGTTTGCGCAGAGGTAAAGACTCAAAAGAGACGCACCCACTCCCCCCTGCGCATCCCATATCCATCTCACTAGTGACGTCTGTCAGCGACTGATGTAGGTCACGGAGCATTTGTTGCTGGTTTTGGCCAATGCCACCAGGTGGCAACAGCATCCTGAGAAAAAAAAGCAGGTCTTCAGGATTGTGTTTTGCTCCAGTCTGGGGAGAGCAGAACCAGCAGCAAAGGGCAGGTAAAAAAGTCGAGCGGCTTCACTTGCAGCCCCGCGTTAACATTTCATATTGCAACTCACACAAAAAGGTTCAAATTGTGTTTCATCTGTATGTGCTGAAATGGAAAATCTGGAGAACTAAACACTTCTGACATAGCGGCCGTCACCTGAAATCCGTTGTCAACACACCAGGAAGCAGCACAAAATGTCTATCACTTTTTCCAACCCAAATTCCACATATGCTTGAAAAAAGGCTTAAATCTATCCAGAGGAATATAACGGATGATACAGTAGTAACAACTTGGCTCCATGAATTTAAAACCATGCTAAAATTTCAAGTATCACTTCAAGGTACAGATACAACTGTGCTACTCACCACTCTCAGCTCTTGCCCCCAATTTCTGCCTGCAACAACTCAGTTCAGCCCTGCTCTGCCTGTATGTTTTTCCCTTCCCTATCCTGCCATTGCCCTTCCAGAAATGGGATAATGCAACCTTCTTTTTCGCAGCAGAGGGGAGGTTTTGAGATAACCTGTAACTCACCTTCCCAGCCCCAAAGTCAGTGGCAGCCTTTCCTCTCACAAGACGTGCAAGATTGTTTGAAGCATGGAGACAGTGGATAAATCAGGGGGGTAGTGGACGACAGAGGGGACTGGACTGGCGTAGGTCTCCCTTATTTCAGGAATTCAAATGGGAGAAGGGGGACTCTTCACACTGTAGTCACCTCTGTGAAGGAGAAGTCACGCCAAAACAGGTCCTACATCCACAGCAAGGTACAACCCGGGTGAAAAAGCAGTGGGGTGGTCAGTGTGGGAAGGGAGAGATGAGCCCCAGCCCTGATCTAATCATCAGGAATCCCGATGGCCTCTTGCCTGATATGTAGCAGTGATATGAGGTCTGAAGTCACAAATATCACTACTATGCAAAATTAAAATCCTCATCATAACCAAGGAGTACCATGGATACAGACCACACATATAACACTCACTAAGCCTGCTAAATATCCCCAAGTGTTACATTTTTCTGTGTCACTTCCAGGAAAAGACAAAGTCTCAGTATTCTGTGAGAATTCAAAAATTGAAAAGAATTTTTTCTTTTGAAAATTAAAAGCAACTCAAATGGTGGAGAAAGCATGGTTTACCTAAAATTAAATAATAGTAGTTTTTTTCTGTGTACAATGTAAAACTGCGATAGCAGACATTTTTAAAAAATGCAGTTCATTTATAGTAACAGAGATGCAATAAAGCAAATTAAGATATTCTAGTCTAATCAGTGTTGGGTAGAGACACCTGCCTATCACATTTTCAGAAGTCTAAGAAAATAAAACAAATACTAAATCTATGTTTTTCTACTTCCTGGTTGCCTTAAGGCATTTAATCCTTAACTTATGTACAAATGCATTCACATTCCCCACGAAAAAAGATGAAGCAGGAATTGCCACCACTTAATACATTCCCATTGCTCTAAACAATGCTGTCTAAGCAGGTAAGATTTTCCCCAACATCTTGATCCATATTTTAAGGCAATGTAGAGCTATCAAGTTTTTCATTTCTGGAAGCAAAACTGAAAAAATAAATCTCCATTCTTTATCAAATACCAGACAGAACACATTAACTGAAAGCAGTAAAACATCATCTATTCAGCAGAAAGCTCATATGTTCACTTGGCTATGCAGCTGTTCCATTCAAGTCAGATTTTTATATCCAAACAGGCTTACTTGATCTCAGCGCTGTTGACTGCAGGCAGAAAACAGTAGCAAGTCTAGTTGATGAATGGAAAAGCAGAGGTGAAATGTAACATTATGAAGCCAGGCTACAAATATATTTGACTCAAAGCTAATGCAATTCCTTCCCAAAACAGATCATTCCAATGCCTACATAACAAAACTTATTTTTAACATCAGGAAAAAGCCAGCAGAAGCCTACCTGACAGTAAACAGTGAATGTGTTTGGGCAACATCATATTAAAGCCATCATGTTTCCCCATTTCCTGAGAGTTTGGTTTCACAATCTTCTGTGGTTTTTACTCCACAGTTTGTACTGTAAATGCAGACTAACCTTCAAGCCTATGACCAATTCAAGACAGCTCTTCAACAGTCACTGCACAAACAACCTAATTTCTCTTCAAAATTCCTATGGAATTTAAACACAGCAGACTCCACATGTAAAAACCTGGAAATCTGTAGGTAAGTATATCAGTTTATCAAACAAAGTGAATCAGGGGTAAAGAAGAAAACTCCCCTGCAAAAATCACAGGCATGACAAAAACCACAAGGATAGCCATCTCATCAGTAGTTACAATGTTTTTACCTTACTGACTGCAAGGAAGAGATGGAAATTCCTATTTGTCATAGTGGGTTTCTGGCATTTATTCCAATACTAATCAGCCATCAGTGAAATACAAACACCTAACAGTTAATGAATAGGGAAATAACAAAAAGAAAAAAGAACCTACTGCACTAAAATATGCAAGTATCTTAACACCAATAAATAAATCTGTCTTAATACAAGGTTTGGAGAAAAATGTTGTCAAAAAGTTTAAAAAAAACATTGCTAATCAAAACTGGTATTTTGTGATGACTGATTGCTGACAAACACTGATGCTTTAGCTGAGAGTTGTGAACTGGATGCTTTTTCTTATTTCTCTAGTTTTTAAGAAACATGCAAGTTCACTTAGCATGAAATGTTGCATTTTTAAGTGATAAGATATAGCAAATGTCAGTGTCCCCTGCATGACTTTGTGCGACACAGGTTTCTATCGAGCCTTCATTGATGACACATACATACACGCGCATACAAAGCGCCTGTGGGGTACCTACTGTCTATCTATTTTTCCAGATTCTTTGAAATATGGTATCTATGAATATTTATCTTTCAAAAAGCATTACACATCGATGCCACCTCCTTCCTTTAAATACAACTTAAAAATTCTTTGCAGAACTACAGATGTACACAGACCAATGTGCACAACAAAAACCACAAACCACTCATAGTTAATAATGTTTGTGCAAGAAAGATCTGAAAGAAAGTAATGTATTTGACGAAGAGAGAGATTTATGCTCATCTTATCCGATCTCCAACTCGGAGCTACTTAACGACTTTTCACCAAATGGTTTCTAAATGAAATCAGAACCGAACTGGGTTTGAGATGCTCAGCCTTGACTGAGACTTGAAATAAGAATTTTCTATCATCTTGAAGCTGTTTCTAACCTCAGTATATAAAGAAATAAACCACCCCTCAACTGATACTTAGTCTGAATTCATGTACTAGCAAACTCCATGCATCGAAAGGCCTTGTTTCAGAGGTGAGAGCTCCAGGATACAAATTTTGGGGTGAAACAGGCACTGTCCTTCCATTCGAAGTAGGGTGTCTCTCTCCAGAGAGGAACTAGGACCTCATGCATGTCAACTTCTCCTGCTGATGCTCAGGCAAGCCCTTACCTAATCTACTGGTGGTTGTGAATCCCACATAAGTTGGCCAACTCTCTTCAGGGGTCCTGATGTCCGACCTAGGGCTGTGTGCTGAAATCCCTCAGTGAGTAAGACAGCAGCTTTTTCCTCCCCTAATCTCTTACGGCAAAACTCTCAGGTCTAAAGCAACAGATTTCGATTTCACGTAGTACTGGTTTCATAAGGTAAAAACACTGTAACTACAAATACCTACTCTAAAATTGGCTGTACAGGGAAGTTAATTATTTACAGATGTTTTATACTAAAACTCAAGCTAGACATAAATGTTGTTTTGACTAAACAAGACAAATGAAATGGTATCTTCTGTATCTAAGCAGAACTGCGAACCCCCAACAAATAAATAGTATCAGTTTCTGCACTGAACCGGAGACTAGTTATTGATCAAAGTATCTGATACGCCTCCATCAAAAACAAGGTTAGCAACATTATGAAATATAAAGTCCAGGTGGTGACAAAAAACATCAACAGCATCTGTGAAGGCACTTGCAAGGCTCTTATTTAACTGTATTTGTGATGTCTGACGTTCCCTCAAAATGAAATATGTATTTCTATTTTTATATGCATTTTAGTGATTACAAAGTTTTGGGGACCAGTTTCATTACAAAAATTAAGGTATTTATTTTTAGGCCAAATGCTTGTTTTGAATGTTAACACTCAGCAAATATATTCAGCATCCTTCCCCAAGCCTGTGCTACCATTCTGGTCTGTATAAACCTTGATTTATTATAAAATGAGACAGCAATATTAAGCACCTGCCTACCTGGTATACAGTTTAGAAATATTCCTGAGACATGCACACTTCATTCACAAACCATAGTGCTTTCCAAATCCAGCTCTGCTATATTCCTAATTGTGTATGTTACCAGTAACCAATACCTTTAAGAGATACTGTCCACTCACATCACGACTAAGCATGACTGGAGCTGCTGGGACAGATGTGCTCATATCTCCTCCCTCCCGGAGGACACAAATAGCTGGAACATGCTGCATTCTTAGTTTCTTTACAATCTTTGAATCTCAAAATCAGTTGACAGCACTGCCAGAAAGACAGAGGACTATGAACGTGACTATGGAATGTATCTGGAATAACCTCTAGTCATTAATAAACATCCTTCACGTCTCCTTCAGGTGACTGCTCATTCAATTATCACCCTCCCTTTCCTCCAGAGAAACAGCAGACCACTCATGGTTACAGCCTTGTGAGGGTCCTTTGCAAAAGACATTGATGCCTGATTAAGATGCCCTGTGAAACACTACCTCAATCAAAGGAAAACGCTAAGGCACCCAACTGAGGCCTGACAGGGAGACACAGGATATCATTTGCATAGGCTAACACTACATTTAAAATTGTCAAGTGCACCTCATGGGGCTGAGAAACCCACACATTTATGTGGCTGAAACAGTCTAGAAGACAAAAGGGGAAGGATTCAGGAAGGGAAGCTGTCCTGGCACTCCAGGGATTCCTGAGCTTTCTTGAAAAGGAGGCAGAAATGCTCAGTAGAAGTGTGTACCTCAGACTGAGGGAGGAGGAAGGCATCCAGTTGCAATTCTGGGAATCAATAAGCTTAGAAACAGAAAAGCCATTGCTTCTTAAAGTAAAAAGAAAGGTAAGCCTTAGAAATTCTTAATTCAAAATGTGTTATCTTGAACCTTTGTCCTGGGCCTCTCACCAGCAGCCCAGATGTTTAACCAAACTGAGTTATCTTGTAAGATAACTTCCCAAAAGTCAATGACTTCCTCACACAGGAGAAAGATCTCATACTTCTGTTTATGTGATATATTAGTTGTTAACAGTCAACACTAAAGCATGACAGCTGTTGATTCAGTGGGAAAATGGCAGACATCCCTTTGTACCACATGGAGCTGCTATGCAGAGGTATACAGAAATGCTGTGCCTTAACCATCCGAGTGTGCTACCACACTGAGGAGAGTGGCTTCCATTTCATCTGAATCTGGATGGACAGTTCCCCAAAAAACCCTTGTCTAGCCTTGCATCATTCAGAAAGAATTTAAAATTCTTAGAAGGCCTGTGGTCACAGCTATCTTCAGGGATCGTTGGTGCCTTGCATCAATTTATGTGGAAGATGGCATGAGATACTATGTCAGATGATGACATCACACATTCCACTATAATAAGGCAGGGTATCATAAACATAAGAAGTGATGTTCATGATGATACCACTGCAAGTGAAATGGAAAATGTACAGTCTGTGTCCAAACACAGAAGAGAGGAAGAAGAAAAAGGAAAATGCACCACTTCTGGCAGGCATTCAAAGGTGTAGTGGTGAGATACCACTTCAGGCAAAGATGAGAAGACAGCCTTTATCAACAACAGCACTGCTTCTTTTTCTGAATATATGGATGAGTAGAAGTGGTCGTAATGTTAAATAACAGAGGCGGAGTTTGCAGTTCTAAAGAAGGTTAAGTTCTGTTTTAGCTTCTTTCAGAGATAGTGAAGAAAATGAACTCCTCAATGGCAGAGCTCTAAGTCCTTGCTGTTGTGACTCCAGCACCTCTTGTAAGGAAAATTCAAAGCAAGATGATCTTCTGGAAGAGTAATGCAGTCAGCTTACTTCTTTGAGAAAAGGAAATTGTTTTAAGTTTTTAAGTCTAGTGAATATAAACTGTTAATGCTGATAGAAACAATTTCAATTTACTGTGCTAATCTGTAGAGTAGCTTGGAAATACAAGTTTTATCACAAGCACCAGGATATATACAGATTTTTGCAAAAAAAGCAGAATAAAGCTGTCAGTTATTTTTCATAGTCAACAGCAATGAGGGAAATCAGTTCAAGATGGATAAAGAAGCCGCCACTGATTTAAGCAGTAAAACCATGTGAAACTTGTGTTTTCCAAGAATTTTGTATAGGTAGAATATGATAGTATTCATTGCTTCTGACATCTGGCAGCAGCTTATCCCAATCCCCATAGCAATCAAATACCAGGAGAAAACCTCAGAGCCTTTGTCAGATTCCTCAGACTTGTCACGAAACATTTCAACAACTTTAGGAAAGGCCCTAAGATCTTTCATGGTAGCAGCAGATGCTGGAGGATTATGCCACCCTTGACCAAGGCAGCAGGGAGGACACTATTTGCAATATCACTGTACTGCAGCAGATGGAGAACAAAGCATGGTTACATCCTTTCTTGTCCTTGTATAAAAGGAAGCATCTTGAGGTTGTATGAGTACAAATAAACTAAAAAAATTATTTATTTTTTAAACGGAGTGAGGCTGACATACGTCAGTAAGGATCATCCAGAAATGATGACTCTGAATGCTGTGTTCACTGGTTGAAAATGTCACCAGGGAGACCTGAGTGTTTCCTGGGATTACAGGGGTTTTGTGCTGACGCTCAAATGGCCAAAGTCTCCACTTATGAGAACAATCCTCTTTGATGGAGGAGGAGAAAGACAAAGGTCTAATGGAATTCTAAGCTGAGTTGTAGTAAAATATTGTATCAGGATTGGTTCCACTGTTATTGCAGTAGTCACCAAAATCACAGAATCACAGATTTGTTAAGGCTGGAAGGGGTCTGCTGAGATCAACCCCACTGCTAAAGCAGGTTGTCCAGGACAGCATCCAGTTGGGTTATGAATATCTCAGAAACCTCTCTGGGCAATCCATTGCACTGTTTGACCACCTCACAGTAAAAAAGTGTATTCCTGTGTTCAGATGATATCTCATACATTTCAATTTGTGCCCAAGGCCTATTGTTCTGTCACTGGCACTACTGAGAAGAATCTGGGTCCCTCTTCTTCCTTGGTAGGATCCCCCTAAGGCTTGGTAAGATCCCCCTGAGGCTTCTCTTCAAGCTTAACAGCCCTCAGCCTCTCCTCCTCACATGAAAAGTCCCTTAATCATTTTTGTGGTTCTTTGTTGGAATTGTTCCAGTAAATCTGTATCTATCTTGTACTGGGGAGCACAGAAGTGGACACAACACTCCATATATGGCCTCTCCAGTGCTGAGAAAAGAAAAATTATCCCTTGATCCTCTCTTTAAGTAATCACTTTCAAACATAAAGAGCAGCTGCACCAAAGGTCTGTTTGTCCCAGAATTCTACCTTCAACAGTGGCCAAAAGCAGGAAGACCACAAGACATCCACAGAGGTACTGACACCAGCCACCCTCCGAACCATCCGCAGCTCAGGATCCATCAGAGGCAGAGACTTGTAGATAATCACATACAACGCAAAAGAATTTAGAAAGCTTTGGAGTTAATACATAAAAATAGAGAAAAATATAAACAGGAAGGATCAGGAACACATTTAAGAGTTCATAAATCTGTAACTTGGGAAATACATTTCATAAGTCATTAGGTTAAAGTTTTTAGCTTGTATAATTAATGTGTAAACAACAGAGGACAATGTCATAGTGATCACTAAGAATTATGACAACATTAACTTAAAGGATTTACATGGGAACTATTCATCTACTCAAACATCCGTGCGACTTTCTCATGTTTTAAAGTTATAAATGCTTTATTTATTATTTACTGGATCCAGTCCCAGTATCAACCTATCTACATTTCCTAAATATTAAAACAGCACTGCAAAATAATGCAGGGTCACAACGACTTTTGGGTAATCCACTGACAAATCTCTTGGGATGTCCAAAGGGCTTTCAGAACCCCTGGAACAGATACATAGATGCCCAAGTGCAGTGAAGAAGCACCACGGACATTCCAACATCTTCAGTTGCTAAAAATGAGAAGCAAAACATTTTCATTGAATAACTGGGAGCTTCTGTTTGCCATGAGTTTGGTGGACAGCAAGTAAGCCATCAGATTTCTTATGAAACCAGTCTGGTGCTTCAGCTGTCTTTGGGACTGAGGACTCCAAAACACATGTCCCCATATGCTGAGTTATGCTGGTTTATACAGTCTCTTCATAAGGAGCAGCTGTTAATCAACAGCTTGTGAAACAATCTGCCAGTACTATTGGAGGACACATCTTGCAGGGCTTGTTAATTCAAGCCTTTGAGTTAAATCCTGTCCATTTGGAGGACTGCACATGATTGTTTGCTTACAACTGAAGCTATCTATGGAAAACCTTCACAACAATAGACAGGGGTAAGAGCTATTTTCTGGAGGTTTTATATTGTCAATTGGATACAAGTTTCCAAAGATACAACTAAATTTTGAATCCAATTCACAAAGCTGTTAACTGTTTGACTTGCATTTCTGCATTTTCTTTGAGTTATAAGACAGTCTAAATGAAAGTTTTTGTAGTCTAGGAGAAAATTTAGGGTTCCATACTCTAAGGGTTATTTTTCCTTTTCTTTATAATTTTAACAAATTTCAGTTGCTGCTGTTTGCAGAAGAGTACAGTGTGGTATGTAATGGAAGGTAAGCAGTTCAAACCCTCAGTAGAACAGTATGTTGGAAAGTCATGAGTTATTTACTCATAAAAACATGACTAAATTTGGAGATACAGAATGTACTGAACATTTTAAAGGAGAATTTTAACCAGAGAAAGAGGTTAAACTTCTTGGTAATTAAAAAAAAAAGTAGCAGCTAACTTTAATTTACATTTCCAAAACTTATTCTCAAGAATCATGAATAATGAGCAAGAAAATGGAAAGTCTAATTGTTAGAAAGAGGATTCAGATACTTCATTCATAGCAGCTTTCATTATTTTAATTCAATGAGGCTTCAGACGGCAGCCTTGAGCTTATGGGGAATTAACTGATAATTGGCAATAAGCTTTAGAGAAGTCCACCTTGGGCATTAGAACTTAACCCTTTATTTGGAAAGCAAAATTAAAATGTTGGTCATATAAAGACAGAGTGCTGCCTTTACCATGAATTTGTAGAATATTTGGATTTTCAGAGCAAAGTTAGTAAACCTATTAAGATTTACTGTACTTGCTGCTTTACCAGTGAGTTAATAGAAGTGTACTGGGTCTAGCTGGCATGGAGTTAACTTTCTTCATAGCAGCCCTTATGCTGGTTTGGATTTGTGACCAAAACAGTGTTGGCAACACCAACATTTTGGTTATTGCTGAGCAGAGTCAAGGCCTCCTCTGTCTCTCGCTCTGCCCCCCTCCCCGCATGTAGCTTGGGAGTGGGCAAGAGGTGGGGAGGTGGCACAGCCGAGGCAGCTGACCCAGGCTGATCAAAGGTATTTTCCATACCATGTAACCCTGTGATCAGGACGGGGGCAGGGTGGGGGGAGTTTAGCTATTGTTCTGGGACTGGCTGAGCACTGGTCTGCTGGTGGTAAATGTTTGCTTTTGCATTACTTGTTTCTCCTCCCCAGCCCCACCCCTGCCTTCACCTACTAAACTGTCTTCATCTTGACCCATGAGGTTTTTTCCTCACTTTTGTCTTTCTGATCCTCTCACTTTCCACTGGGGCGGGGGGAGCAAGTGACTAGGTGGCAAATCCCTAAACAATGTACTCTTCAGCTGCCTCTTGAAGAAGTTGGAAAAAAATCCTAAACAGTAAAATCAGACATCTATGTCTACCAAACCTTCACTACTCTGGTTCAGCAGATAATAAAATACAACTCTAATAGGGAAGCAAGTTACAGCATCTTGGCTTCTGTGTATTGTCTTCATTTGTTCAAGTAGCTCTGTCACAGCTAATGCTATTTTAAGTGATCTTCTGTATTATGGCTTTTAGAGAAGCAGAGAACTGCAGCAAGTAACTCAGGATTCAGTCTAACCAGTGTAAGAAACAATATCATTTTAACTTTTTCATTTATTTTGAAAAAGAGACTGCAGATTAGGATTAAATATTACCAGATTTCCTCCCTTAGTTAATATTTTTAAAAATTCCAGTGCTTCCTAATCACTTTGCATGCACTGACTTACCATTTTTATCAAAAAGCCGTACAGAAACAATTAAGCAACTGCTAACGAAGCATATTTTTAAAACTCTGCATGGTTACTAGTATAAACGTAAGAGTATTTTGACATGCATATGTACATCAGCTACACATTTATTTACTGAGATGTTCATACAGCAGAGGGTTTATCTAAAACACAATACACACACACATGTGGATTGCAGATGCTACATCGGGCACTTCTCACACACATCCTGGAATGCAAACCTGCCACTGCTGACGCTGAGAAGACAGATATTCATAAGAGCCAACTACAGAATTAAATCACTGGACATAGCTAAAGAAAGGCTAAGATTAATGAAAAAATCTCAGTGCCTGGCATCTTTTGTTTTCCATACATCTATTGTACTTAGACATTCTTGGGTCAAATTTCCCTGCATTCCAAGGTAAATCTCTCACTTTACTGTGGCAAGTTGCACTAATAAATGCCAAACACTACAGTGGCACAACATACATGTTATGGATTATAAGAGTTACTCAAAGGCAGCTTTTTCTGGTATGCAAGTTTACATTTGAGAAACAAAGCCAAGCTGTATTCAAATATACTCAATCCTCCAACAAAACAAAACAAAACAAACCACTTTAAAAACCGGCTTAAAGAGAATCAAACACCTTTCCTAAAAATATTTCAGAATCCAAACCCTCTACAAAATTTCCTAAAAAATTCTCATACACAGATGTAGATTGCATTGATTTAAAGCTGAATAAATCACATCTATAATTTAGGAAAACTGCAAAACAGCAAACAACAAAGGGGAATGGAAAAAGGAAAAAAGTGACCTGACCAACTACAAGCCTGTTAGTTTACAGCAGCACTCCAAGTTACAGAAAGCTTTTTGAAGAAAGAGAGGTTAATGAAACTGAAACATAATTGAGAAATGGTTATCTCAAAAGTAGGTCAGGTGAAAATAACCTACTATCTTTCCTGATCTAGACTTACTATATAGAAAGATACTAGTGAACAATTGGTGACTATTAGTGCCTAGTTGGACAGTGGACTTGCCAAAGGAAAAATGATAACAGGGAGTACTGGAAGGGTAAATACCAGGCTAAAAGAAGGTTTCTTCTACAGTTTAGGTAAGGCTAAACCTCACAACATATTTAACCAAAACTTCAGTAATAAAACTTACCTCAAAAGAATGTGTGAGTTTGTGTGCACAGAAAGAAAAAACACGCAGGAAGTGAACAAATCTGAGCAGGGCTAGTTTCAGTGAAATGAAATACAGACGAGTATTTCTAAGTGCAAAGTCAGACTGAGAGACTTTTATGAACACAAACATGTAAGCATTGCCTCCAAATGAAGTGGTTGCACAATTCCCAACCCTCAGACATGTTACACTGACTCTGTTTGCTCCTCCCATCCCAGCCTGAGAGCTCCTTGTGGTAGCATAAGCATCTGTTTAGCTGTATGGCACACCAGATTGCAGAACTGATTCACAGAAAAAAATTGCTGGGGGCGGGGGGGTGGGGGGGGGGAAGCTAACTAATCTCGTGATCAAGTTCCTCAGTCTGATGAACATGAATGTTTCTGCTGACACAAGGAAGGAAATAATACCAGCATGGGAGCAGGACTGAACGACATTTTTGGCAGCCAAAGATGTGTGCGAAATTAGTGCTTACTTGCTTCAATCCTTCAGCAAAGAGAGGATATCATCAACTGGTAACAAAAAGAAAAGGTCTTGTGCCACAAGATCATGACAAATCAACAAATCTGTTACTGCTCTGAAAAAGTTAAGACAACAATGTTGGAATGCACAGATTCTTACCTGCATACAAAGGATGACACAAACACTTGGTATGCAATTAAACAATAAACTACAGCTTCAGCTCTTCTACAGAAACTCAGAAACGGCATGAACTCTGCGGGCTTAAGGATGTCTTGTTTCTTATCCCAAACCCAATGCTAAGCAAATTTCATAATCCCTTTGACCAATTAGAGACCACATAGGTCAAAAAAATGGTTCCAGTCATCTGTTTTCTGTTCTAAGGTTGAAAATTGATTAGCTTACATTACAGTATTTCCTTCAATTACGCAGCCCCTGACCACAGCTACCAGTCCAGTGCTCTAGCTGTATCTCTCATGCCTAATCCTTCACTGCTTGATTACACAGGGACTCCTGCATTTGAAGTAACAGTCACACACCACACTTTTCCAAAAATACTACTCTTGCATAGCCTATTTCTCAGCCCAAATTTCCACTACATTTCACCAGGCATTAAGCATGTTTGGTAAGTCAGGGACATTACCAGCCCTCAACAGCTTTCCCTAAGTGCATTGCATTTCTTTCTATCTACTCACCCTGCACCCAATCTGCCAGCATTTTGACCAGCTCAAGACCCAGATTCAGGCCTGCCATGACAACATCCCTAGCTTGGCTGTTATTGCCTCATACCTGCCTCATCAGCATCAGTGATTGATCCCATTCATTTCAGCAACCACTCCTTTCACTGCACAGCACCCGGTTCTCCTGGAGGAGGTGGGCAAGAAGCCGACACCAGAGCCACTCCCCGTGACAATCTGGGATCACACCAGCTCAATGCTCACCCAACAGGCTTCCTTTGAGGCTCACGTACCCACAATCCCAACACCCACTGATGCTTGAAATGTTGTATTTTTCAATATAAACAAACATCGCTGAGCTTCTCTCCTGCTGACTGGGTATTTATCTTATTAAACTGGGCCTTCTTCACCCTCAAGTCAACTCTGGATGAGCAGCTACCTCGGCAGCACATGCTCAGAACAAACTCTATTTAAACTTCTTTGCTTGAAACAAGGATAACTTCACCTTTGCCCACAGATTTTCCACCATTCTTGCAATTAGCTCAAATGGATGAATCCTGCCAATGCTTGCTAACAAAGCGATCTGTACTGTTTCTCACACACAGAAAGTGAAGGGGCCAAACACACCGCATCTCTTTTTGCTTCAGTCAGGACTTCACAGCCTTGGCATGCACTAGAGCTGAATCCACCCAGGACCTCACAGCCCCATATGCCCTTGAGCTCCAAAAGCATCTGCTACACCATCACACACACTGCTCAGAGCAGCTTTCACAGCTAAGCATGTCTTGCCATACGTTTGCTACTAATGTGCATAACGATCCAATGGTAAAGCGGCCAGATGAGCCTGTGTGTTGATGATTAGTCTTTCAGGCTGTACCAGAAATGCTGCCGCAATACAACGACAGTTAATGCCAAGGTGTATCTATGGCTGTGGCACCATGAAACCCTTAGCAGAAGAGCCGATGCATCTCGCTCCAGTAAGAAAAGAAAAGAAAAAAATCATGAGAAGTAATTCCAGCACAGACAGCTTTATCTAGAGGTGCTATTTACGACACACGTGTATGTACGTATGTAAACAAAAGTATGTATGTACCTACACTGTTCAGGAGAGCATGATTCAAACCAGAGGAAATGCAAAGGAAGAGCGTAGCAGTCGAGGGGAGGGAGTGCCTATCCTGTAGCAGCAGGCAGAAGAGTTTGGCTTATTTACTCTTTCAACACACAAGCTCATTACAGAAGGCCTCAGTATAAAAACATCAGGGGCTGAGCAGCAGGTAATGGAAAGAATTATTTCAGCTCACAGGCTGATATGAAAACAAGTGAGAACAGACCAGCCACAAAAACAGGTAAAACTTTAAACATCAGGAGCCTCCAGTACTAGAGCTATCCTCCACAGTGTACACAGCGTGCAAGCACCTGCACAGAATTAAAATGAAGTTTGACTGCAACATGAGATGCAGTTGCTTGCTACAAGGGGACCTGGAGCCTGTGATTCAGAAGACAGGCTTCTGCCAGTTAACCTCTTCCTAAAACACAGCCACCACCAGCCTAATGAAATTGGTATGAGCGTATACAGGACCAAGACAAAAGCAGAAGACCTCTTTATTATAAACCTTACCTTATGAAAAAGAATTAGGGGATGTCTCAATAATTAAGGCAAAAATTCTGGCAAGTTTCACCTGATTTCAAGTTAACAGCATAAACATTAGCAAAAAATATTTAGCATGCATCCCAAGGTGATCAGTGATAAAACACTAGAAAAGATTCTCTATGAATTGAATTGAATTGGATAGTATTTGATATTATTTTAAGAACACTGAAATTTATGTCCAGAGACATAATATTATTTAAAAAAATTGTACAGCCAGTGGAACTAACAAAATTGCCCATAATTCGTTTGATTCTGATATACTTCATGTTATGAATATTAGTAAGCTAAATTTCATTAAATTAATCTTCCCACTAAACAAAAGAAAAATAAAATCAACATTTAATAAAGTCATAGACAATTTTCTACTCCTGCCATGTCAAAAATTATTTTAAAGGCTTCAAGTATTATAAATGTAGTTTTTTCTTTCAGGAAAGAAGCTTGATAAGTGACTTTTTTTCACAGTTTCTATTTGGAAAACAGTGGAAGAGAAGAATTTGAGTGAAAGTGGCGGATGACTGCATAAAGAGAGTTGGTTTCAGTCTATGACTGGAAAAGCTTGTGCTGGTTTTAACATGCATCTGCTGAAGCATTTTCTTAACAGTTCAGATTCCTAGCTTCAAGTTCTCTAGTAAGGAAGGCAGTATCAGTCACCAGGGGATTCGTTTCCTTGCATAGTCTCTACAACAAATATATTCATTTTTTGCAAGAGGGCAAACAGCTGCACTTCCTGGAATGTGCTGTAACTAGTCATCTTTACCACCAGGTAATGTTAGCAAAGCTCAATGCATTCAAAACCAAAACTGACGTTATGCGAAGGACACTCTGTAAAGTTTCCTTATTATATGGCTATTGACAAAGTATGCTACCTTACAGCTATCCTGTGCCAGATGTTGTAGTTAACACGAAGAGGTGCTTTAATTGCTATTCTGAGTTACTGTTAGAATTTCATTCTAGGCTACACAAGTAACTTCAGCAGGGTTACAAATTTCCATACTTTTACCTCTGAAAAGCAGGTTTCCAATCTACATATGCTACCCAAGCAAGTGTGAAAAGGCCTGAAAGCGCACACTTCCCACGACTGGCAAACAACAAAGGTGTTCTCGCAAGACAGGAAAGATGCAGTCCCTGAAGCAGCACCTTCCTATCAAGACTATAAAGTGGAACCTGTGAATGTCATACACCAGGAGTCACTCTCTGTGTTTCTGCGGTCAAGCTCTGCTTAACACATACACAGGAATCATAGGAAAAAACCCACCAAAATAAGTAATACTTACAAAAATACACAGAACCGATCAAAAAATACATTTTCTGAATATAAATTTTAAAAACAACTCCTTTAAAAGTTGCAGTACTCTACACTGAACTGTATCTTTCTTCTAAACGATCTCAATAGAAGATAGTCTTCTATTTAAATCTTCCAGAAGTCATATGTAGATCTGGAAATGTTTCACAAAAAAAATACAAAATTCTTAAACATGTACATGATACCACAAGTCAAAAGCCATACAGTAACAATAGGATCTGAACGTTTTGTAGCTAAAAGTTAAATGAATTAAGCCTCATGCAACCTGCATCTTCTTTTGCATTAGCTAGGAATGTCTCCTTTTGGAAACGGGACTCTATTCCACATGCAGGTATGTAATTCTCAACAGGCAAAAATAATAAACGTAATTAAGTCTTCCTTGAAAATTCTGACTACACTCCAGTGCTATAAAAGCCACTGAGGCTGTCACCTGCCACAGTTAAATGACCACTTTCACTGTTCTCACCTTACTTTTCCTTCCTGGAGGATTAAGGCCATGCATTGCTTTGCATAAAACTAAGTGTACTTTCCCTGAAAATAATACAGACTAGCAGGTTTTAAAGCAGAATAACTTATGACTTTCACTATAGGGCCTTCCTTTCTTTTTGGAACCAGCTATTGCCTACCTGTAACAGTTTAGCTGCACAGGTTAAGGACTGCGGTGGGAACTGTACATATATTCACACGCATGGAAGGGAATCTAAAATAAAAATAGGGGAAATTAGAAAACATAATCTGTTTTGCACTTTCTTTGTTATGATAAAGCAGCTATAACAACAGCTTAAACAATCAGACAGCTGCCATATATTTTCAACTCCAGAATAAACCATCTATAATGTACTACCCAATCCCTGAAAATAAAGGATTTAATGTTAACGTTCTGTACTTACAAGTCTTAGAAATATGCAAAAATTATATTTGGATTTCTAAATAGTAAATAAGGACACCTAAGAGTACTAAATAAGATTAAGGAAATACCCACCAAAACTACACTAGGATAAAAGAGAAGGACTTGGGGGTACCAGTGGATGAAAAATTGGATGTGTGCTGGCACTGTGCGCTCACAGCCCAGAAAGCCAATCATATCCTGGGCTACATCAAAAGAAGTATGAGCAGCAGGTCAAGGGAGGTGATTCTCCACCTCTACGCTCTTGTGAGACCCCACCTGGAGTACTTCATCCAGCTCTGGGGCCCCCAATGGAAGAAGGAGATGGACCTGTTAGAGCAGGCCCAAAGAAGGGCTACAAAAATGATCAGGGGGCTGGAGCACCTTTCCTATGAAGAAAGGCTGAGAGACTTGGGGTTGTTTAGCCTGGAGAAGAGAAGGCTCTGGGGAGACCTTAGGGTGGCCTTTCAGTATATAAAGGCAGCTTATAAGAGAGATGGAGGGAGACTTTTTACCAGGGCCTGTAGTGACAGGACTAGGGGGATTGGTTTTAAACTAAAAGTGGATAGGTTTACATTAGATACAAGGAAGGCTTTTTCTACAATGAAGGTGGTAAGACACTGGAACAGGTTGCCCAGAGAAGCTGTGAATTCCCCATCCCTGGAAGTGTTCAAGGCCAGGTTGGACGGGGCTTTGAGAGCAACCTGACATAGTGGAAGATGTCACTGCCCATGGCAGGGGCATTGGACCTAGGTGATCTTTGAAGGTCCCTTCCAACCCAAACTATTCTATGATTCTGACAAAAGTGAGAGCACATAGTCAAGGAGAAAAAATAGAATGATAGGATGCTGTGATTATCTCTATACTAGGCATTTTCCCAAGAAAATTCAGGGTTAAAGGTTTGCTAAAAAAATATTTAAAGAGTTAAGAATGACAGTGTAGAGTCTGAGTATCTTGAGCAACTTTCTTCAGTCCTATAGCGATAGATTAATGGAACAGGCGGGAAAAAAAAAAAAATTAGTTTTTGAGAAGCAATTTACCTTGTGGTCCCAAGCACTGAAAAGCTTTAATCACAGTAATTTCTGTATGCTATTAATGCAGCAGAGAACACTGCTCAGACATATACTTGCTCAGTGTATGTGTAACTATATGCAGCCGTTACAGAGAAATTTAGAGAAACCTGTCTGGATTTGGCACTCTGCAAAAAAAAATCAAGAGAAGAGATACGAATCGTAAGGAGAAAGACAAATTTTAAAGCACCCTGCATTTAATGAATCAATTCAATAAACAAGCATTAAAAACAAGTGTCTGAGAAGCCCTCCTGTTTATAACAACATTTAGCTGAGTATGAATTACCTCTTAAACTGTACACAAAAATGGGTGTGTGTTAGGTAAGAAAACCACCTCAAATCATACTCAGGATCAAATATTATTGGTTACTGAAAACTCCTCATCTAAATGATTGCAAAACACAACAGAAATCAAGTTTTATCCAAACAGAAAAGTATGAACTGTTCCACTCATGTTGAGTAAACAGAGCTTAAAATTTCAGAGAATGCCTTCCTCCACCAGACCCCTTTCAGCTTGGTTTAGGTTTGTTCAAAACAGACAACACTTCAACATCCATAAACATATTTACCCTGGATCACACAACCAGCTCTACAGCCACCAGCTATAGCCACTACTCACTTATACACCTCTACTATCAATACAAGATTTTGTGTACTCAAAGAGGAACCCGTTTTCCTTTTGCATCGATTATTTCTTATTGGGTTATCTCAGGCTGCTTTCACCTTACACTATTCAAATATCTCCAGGGGTTTTCTGGAGAAGAGCATGAGAAGGAAGAATTTAGTACAAGTCCTGTAAGAAAGGATCACAGAAACAACAGGAACTGTAAGGCGTGCTAGTCGAAGTAAACTTTTATATGTACATGGGTGTAAAATTAATTAGTTTATTTCCTTTAGAGCCCTGAAGAAAAAAAAAAGGTAGTAAGGGAGCAGGCAAGTTATTGCCTGAAGTCTTTCCACAGTTTTTGAATTTCATCTTATTTCACTAGCTTATGTTAGAATAATTTCTTTAGTTTATATTCCCATTTTCTCTCAGCTGTTAAGATGGGCTGCCAAAATATCATTACTCTAACTTTTGTCCTAAACTGCATGGATTTGTGAACAGCCTCGGGATTCCCATTTGAAGTATCAGAACTACTCCATCAATGCCTTTTTATAGCTAAAAATTGTTAGTGCATAAATACCACACCTTGAAATAATTTTAAAGAAAAAAAAAGGGCTAATGTTTTTGAAGCACTTCAACTTTTATTCCTTCAAAACAATCTTGCGTTGAAAGTTTCAAGAGCCAGGTCCAAAACAGGAGTTAGTTTTGCTATAAGGTGCCACTCTTCAAGTATTACAGAATAACTGATGCACAATAATCACGTTCGTACAGGCAGCTATTTCCTATTTCTATTCTTACTGTATGCAGCTGAAGTCTTCACATACAGTAGCATAACTTTTGGGACATGATGGCCTGGCAGTGTGCTCTGCTGCCAGCTCAGCACATGCCGGGAGTCCCAGAAGTCAAAAGTAACAGGAGTTGTGGGAGCCCATCACGCTTGGATGTACCCCACCATCCTCCCTCATCACCCACCATATGTCTCTTATCTTCCATGTGGGTACTTTCAACAGCACATCTCCTGAAACTGTCATCAGACAAAACAGATGCTTCAGCTCTGAAATCAACTACACGTAGATACAACTTTTGTATGGCAAGTTCTGAGAGCTAGTTACTCTACCACCATGCTATTTGGACAGACATAGCAATGCATGTACCAGGGAAATACCATCAAATTGTTGTTTGAGACTTATTTGTTCCTCAGGCAGATCCATTTAGGTGATCTGGTCTTCAGCTGCTTGTAAAGGACTGTGATGCCAAACTAAGGTGATCAGCACTGGTGACTTGAACAAGTGGTGAAACATGCTCTGTGGCCACACATGGAGAACAGAGTTGATAAAGTCACAATATGCTTTTTTTAACTGAAAATTCTAGCAGGGTCTAACAGGTCTTTGTATGTTTAATTTTGGAGAAAGTTATTGTTTTCCTAGTACTTTCTTTCAATAAAAGGGGTTGAGGGTAGGATGGGGGTTGTCCAGAGTACAGGATTTCCCCAGCTCTGACTATGAAGGGCTTCTGCTAACAGGACACATAGCTTTCAGCAAGCAGCCCCCACTCCATAGCTTGAAAATCCTCATTACAATATGGTCTTATTTAAGGTATAAACAAGCTTAAGGCATGTTATTTTCAGGGTTACCCTGCAGCAACACTAAGCACCTCAACAAATTACCTCCAAATTAGTCAGGCACTGTAGTGTTGCCCTTAAGGGAACTTCAGCTGAATTTACCTGAGTTGAGGAAATTAAGCAATGGTCACCGCTCTTCCTGCTGTCTGTGTAGCAACAATTGACAAAATGTTTATTTCCCTCAATTGTGCAGCATAACCTCAGAAGTTGTGTACTTGGTCACCTGCCTGAATACAGGAGACAAAAATACCCCTCCTTGTCGGATACCAGAGCATTACTGAAGGCGGATAGTTACTCCAGGTATGTAACTACAATCTCATGACACGTGAGGGCTTTGCAAGGCACTTTATGTGATGTGCCTGCCCCCCAGCAGGCCACCCCCAGAAGATGTGGGCTGCCCACAGCAGCCGTGGCACATCGAGTGCTTCTGCTCCATGCGTCCCCGCAGTCCAAGGCACTGCGCCGGCTACGGACCCTCACAAAGGGCCATGCCCCAGTTGTGAGCTTCCATTAACGATACAGGCAGGTCTGCCAGCTTCTCTTGACACAAGCATGTGCTCTAAAGCCAGCAAGCCTTCAACGTGTTTTTACCATAGTGAAATTCCCTGTTTTCAGCTCATATCCACCCAAAACAGAAATCATATCTAGAAAAGCTTTAGTTCACTGATTCTACCACTTTGTCATAGCAAGCCCTTCGTTCATTGAGCACAGAAAAAAACCTGCACTGTCAGATAGTTTCAGACTGTCACATTGGGTACCTAAACCACTTCTTCTGTAGCATGAAGAGGTTTTGAAAAAGACCTCTCTTCTGCCTGTCACTGTTGTCAAATGTTTTTGATTAGCTTTAGGTTACTTTATTACGGTCTTATCCAGCTCTTCATATTAAGAAAAAAAGTCACAAACATACATGAAGTTTTTATTTTCAGTCTGGTTTTAATCTCAAGAAGTCCATTTTAGCTCCTCGAGACTTCTCCTTATCTCTATCCCAGAATTTGATCAAGTTCTGAATTCATTCCTCCTAGCTAACTATTTAATTATTGCTCTGCCTATCTGTTAATTGCCATTCTTCTCCATCAATGTATTTATTGCCATCAAGACACAGAACACCAACTTTGAGATTTTTGCTGTAACTATTCACTTTTTAAACAACGTGGTTGTAAGACAAATAAAGGCGAAATTGGTCATAACTCCATTTTTAGCTCTGGTCTCCTGCGCTACTTTTCTCACATCAGTTGTGTCATGGTTTAACTCCAGCCAGCAACTAGGCACCACACAGCTGCTCGCTCACTCTTCACCGCTCCCAGTGGGATGGGGAGGAGAATTGAAAAACAAAAAAGTAAAACTAGTGCGTTGAGGCAAGAATGATTTAATAACTAAAGTAAAATATAATACTAACAACAACAATAATAAAATATAATAATAATAGTAATAATTGTAATGAAAAGGAATATAATACACGCCCCCCCAACAACAACAACAAAACCACACCACCACCACACCACACCCCCCCCCAAACCCTCAGAAAAGACAAGTGATGCACAACGCAATTGCTCACCACCCAATGACTGATGTCCAAGCAGTGATCCTCGCCTCCCGGCCAACTTCCCCCAGTTTATATATTGGCCATGACATTTTATGGTATGGAATATCCCTTTGGCTAGTTTGGGTCAGCCATCCTGGCTATGCTCCTTCCCAGCTTCTTGCCCGCCTGCTTGCTGGCAAAGCATGGGAAACTGAAAAATCCTTAACTTAGGATCAGCACTACTTAACAACAACTAAAACATCAGTGTGTTATCAACATTATCCTCATGCTAAATCCAAAACACACTATACCAGCTACTAAGAAAATTAACTCTAACCCAGTCAAAACCAGGACAAGTTGTAAAACTAGCAGATTGTTAAATTATGCATGCTGCATTTAAGCTTGGCTAGTACAGACATCTGCTTTGTTATAATTTTAAAACTTAATATCAAAGTCCACTGTAACAACACACTCTCCTTCCCCAAACTCAGTCACCTACAGACAACCTCATGTGCCTGAGCAGAAAATAGCAGGTTTTGTGACATGGTTTCCTGTGCACATGACAGCATCACATACTCTGGTTCTAGGCCCTTGAAGGTTTTATAAGTCTCAAATCCTGACTGCCCATTGCTTGGACCCAAACACTCTGAAGACGATTTCAATACACCATGTTTACAATCAATGAACCTAAATACATGGCTTGATATGTAGAACTGGGTACTTCTTCTAAAGCAGGATCTTTACACAAATATGGGGGTTATTTTTTAAAATGTCTTAAATTTTAAAGCAAGTAATTAGAAAATGAGTATGCTGAAATACTGAAAAACTTCTAAAAAAACGCAGATAAAACCCACAAAGCTTATTTGCAAACACAGGTAAACAATCAGTATTTAGGGATGCCAGGCGAGATGGACAGCACTGTACAAACCGCAGTTAATAGCAAGGGCCATGTCCTGTGCTCTTCATCTTCTGGTGTCACCTAGAACATGCTTTCAACAGATGGATCTTTTTGTTAATAATCCAGACTTCCAGCACTCTCTCCTTTCCAGATTAATATCTGAGGTGGAAGAAACATATAAACTGCCAATCATCTCAGATTACATTTGAACACCTTAGAGGAATAAATAAATAAAAATGTTCACATTATTTTATTGCCTATCACCGACTTCGCATTCAGTACTCCTCCTCATCTATTCCCCAGTTACCCTCCTAGTATTAACACCAAAGTTCATATTTCAAGTGACTTTAAACTATCCACCTGCATATTCAAAAGCATTTGTACAGCAAATCCTGCTAGCAAATCTGCACAAAAGCATTCGGTCGCAGTCAGCATACTTTCTGCATCACTGACCACTGTGGTGTTTTGCAGACCAGTACAACACAAATTCATAGCTTGGATTACACCGATTTCTCTACAATTGAAAGGTTAATCACATTTCCACTATTATTCAATGCTACATGTAACTTTTAATAAGTTTTCAAAAGCTCCAAGCAAAAATGGATTTGCAGATTTCTTTTTCTTTAACATGAGGCTAATCTAATACACAGAAGTACTACAACAAACATTTTAATGGATAATAAATTAAGTGGATGTGCCTGGAAATAATAAATTGAATTCACATAAAGTAGCAGATAAGACCTTGATATGAAATTCATGGAAATACAGAAGTATCATATAAACCATTTCTAGAATGACGTCTTCAATCAAGAAACAATTCCACCTGTCAATATGTTGTCAACTACTAGGGGAAAAAAAAGGGCTGGCAGCTAAAAAAACACAAACCAGTATCAAGATTCCCATTACACTGGTTGTAGTAACAGATCTGTATGATCTTATCTCATTATTTCATCAGACAGGAGGCTAAAGCATTCTGTCATTTATCCACATTATTATTAACATTAAATACTACCCAGTGATACAAGAAAAGAAAACTGTAGTCAAACAGAGAAAAACCATTAGCTTCCCCTCAGTGTGTTTAAATTATTCTGAAACTGCTGGAAACCACATGAAGATGTCAGAAAAACTTTGCTACACTCATCATGGATCTACTTGAGAGTTCAGCAGGAGATAGCCCTACAAATGAACTTCACATATTTTATATAATTGCTTTTATTAACATATAAGACGTTGGGGGGAATACGAAATATTAAACCTGTTACCCCACCAATGCAGATCTGTCCTTTAGCTCAAATGCAAGAGAGTCAGTTTGCATCACAAGGTTAAAATAAAACAACACAGCTTCTCGATTTTATTACAGAAAAATGTGGTGATAATTTTTGTTGCACAAAAATGTCAAGAACAGCACAGATACAAAAAGTCATTGAGCTGTATTATTCCATATTTCACTGTAATAATAGCCATAACTAAACAGATAAAGAGAAATGTTATCAACTGCTTTCTTCTAACTTGACTCGCAAAGTTTTGGACAGCTAAGCAAACTAAAAGGCTCTTAAATAAGCTCAGTTTTGTATCTCTTGGTCTACCCTCTATTTACATTCTCCTTTTCTTCCCTGTATCTCATGCAAAAGGTTTCTAATTTTTAATCTCATAAAAAGTATAATGAAGTTCCAAATGCCACTACCCCCCTCAGCTGTTTACAAAACAATTCCAATCATGCCAAAAAGATAACATAGCTAAAGATCTAGCAATACTATAAATAAAACCAAGCCTAGACTATTTGAGAGACAGGTTTTAGGTCTGGAATCCTAAACACTACAATTTGGAGGCCCAACAGCAGCAAATTGTTTTCCTCAATATCAACTCAACAATTAAAATATATCAAGGATATAAAGCTTTATGTAGGCTGGCAAGGTATCCTCAGAAGGGGAATTTTTTTAAAAAATAAAACAATTCTACAGCTAGTAGTCATAAAGATAGTACTATGCACAGCAGGATTAGACAAAATCTTAGCATCAACATTTATTGACTATAAAACACAAAGATGACCTGGAATTTAAAAAAAATATTTGCTGAACAATTTTTGTTGTTTTTTGTTTCACCTTGTAAAGAAGCATGAAATACAAAATTCAGCTGAAGTGCAGCTGATAAAATGCAGAGTTTGTGTTCCAAATTGAGGAGGAAGGATGTGTGGTGAGCTGAAGATGGTCAAAGATTCCTCCACAGGGCTTGAAAATTGCTTTAATACACTAAAGAAAATAAGCTAAGCGAATATACCAACCAAATACTCTTCTACCAAATAGTGGAAGGATATCATAAACAAACACATATCTAATTATGAATACTCTAAATTGGCTCAACAATTAGGACTAAATTACAGGCTATTTAACTAGACTTACCTTATCTAGGATTTTTTATGCCTGTGCGTAGTTACCACTCGGACAGTACCTTCTACAGCAGATGAGTCAGAAAGTCACAGGTACCTTTTAGCACCAACTAGTATTTCTCTACAACATTCCAAACCCACAGTATCTAAATAAACAAAAAATCTACAAAATGTTTGCAAAAGATGGAGGTATGGTTTTGCTACATATTTAATATTAATTAACCACAATATACCAGAGAGAGCTCTAAAAACTGACTGCTTCATACAGAACTGTGATGCTTTATTAAGAATAATTAACACAGCAGCAACTTCCTCTTCATTCCTCAAGGCAAAGCAGCACCAAAACCCCCTTCGTAACTATTTGTATAAAAATAATACTAGGACACTTTCAGTAAGTCAAGAGGCAGTTAATTTCTTTGGACATTGTAACAAAAAAAGTTGAACCATACTTTAGGAGCATTTTGCTATTTGTGTCCAGTGACACCAATGACTTGGTTATGCCTTAGATTTCTGCAGAACTGGCGAAAGCAGGAAGTTAAGGTTTTGTTTCTTCTAGGACTGAGCAACAGCAGCGATATGTTTATGCTTGGAGTGCTAGCTAGCACACCCACCCAACAGATTTCTGACAGAGAATGCTCCTCATCACCTGAAACCTACTTTTAATAACTTTTTTTCAGGATTTCCAGATTAACTTCCAGAACTTCAGCTTTACTTGTAGTTAAAATAAGTTCTTCCGGCAAGTATGATATTCTGCAGTAATGCCAACATACTTTTGATAGCTCAGTACTACCCATCAAATTGGAAGTGGCTGACACTGCTATATGGGAATTGGGTCCAAAACAACTTACTTCAGCTAGAAACTAAAGGGAAATTCATCTTCATAGCGAATCAGAGTGGTTATATTTCCCAATCAGTCATTGAAATGTGGTAGCATTTTGTTTGATAAACTACACTTTAGCATGTCTTTGAATAAAATTATTATCTCCTTCTTAAACATTTTTTTCCCTAACAGATGAAAGATTTTCTTTGCCTCCCTGGATCACTTATTACTTAATTACTTAAAATGCCTCTCAAGACAGCCAATTTTACAATGTTACCTGGGTGTCGTATGTATGCTGGAGAAGATAGAGGGCTTGAAAATCAGTTACGTGTAACTAGAGGTTTTTATTTTCTTCACAAATTAGGTATTCAACTTCAAAGCTCAAGAGACAAACGTTTGAAAATAACCACGTGCAGGTATGCTTTCTCAGTTTAGAGCATATTTTCCCACTTCTCAGTACCTTACAATTTAATATAGTCCATCCTTTTACACATATTTGCTACATAAAGGAGTAACATGGACTATAGTTACAGGTTTTTCTTCAGTTCAGCTATTTAGGACAGCCAATCCTGAATACATTGGAGCCCCAGTAACTTCTGCAGACAACACACTCAACAAGAAAAACCATATTGTCTCTATAAAGATATTCAATTAGCAGAAAGTTAGTTTATAGACATCGGATGAAGACACCAAAATAAAGTAAGCACATAAAATCTTCAACTATTGAACACCAGCCACTTTTGTTTAAAACAGTTTGCTTTCCTCTCCTACTTCCTGAATCGCTCTCAAGACCAGCTCCTTAGCAAGGACACAGCACTCAGACATGCTCCCATAAAGCTGCAATACTAAAGCAAATACTAAGCCATTCGTTGAGGAAGGCTTAAGCACACCACACAATAAAAATTTTGCTATTGATCCAGCTAACAAATATCAAATTCATATGCCAAACATAATTTCCACCAGTTCATTCTGAATTCTGGGGCCTCCAGACACAAACACAAAGCAGGCCAAATACTCTGCTGTGGATGTAGAGTCCAACCCATTGCTCACCCACACCTCCTCCAGATGATGTATCAACTATCACTCATGGTCAGACATGTATCCAAATAACTGCCATTAGCAATGACTGCACCCAGCCTGATTTCCATAGGATAACACTACAGTATTCTTTGCTGCATTATTCAAAAAATGGGAAGAAAATGCTGGGTTTTAATGTGTCTAGTTTTGCTGATCCTGTAATATAAATTGCACTTCAAAACTAGATTATTTAAAATTACCAAACCCTGTTTCTGGAAGAAAAATGAGATCTTGGATGAATCCAGCCATATTTAATACTAAAATTCACCCATTAGGAGATACGCTTTTAGCCAAAGAGAAACCATTGAAAGAAATGTAGATTTTGGTACTGATATCTTCTGGACTTAATCCTCAACATACATCTTATTAACTTACGAATGCCAACTAATGGTTTCATCATTTAAAAGGCATGTAACACCTCTGAACTCCCTGTAAGGTTTGCTCAAGAGCCGAGACACTTATTTTCACCATCTGGGTTTCCAAACAAAAACAGAATTGAAATTAATGAGTAGCTTTAACTTGCATTATTTAAAGGCTATGTATTTTCTTTGACACTCCATCTCACACACCTGCTTTACTAAATTCAAGGCTGCTGCAGAGATCCCAGGAACCACCACAGCAAAATAAAGAAAAAGAAGGAAGTGTTTTGGCTCCAAGTGACCCTGTCAATGATCAATTCAGAAAACAGCATCTGAAGCGAGGGATTATCAGCTTCTAATTTAAATTGTGTATTCTGTACTCTTCCCCTTCTTTGAGACTTGTTAGAGATGCTAATGAAACAGGCGCGTGCTACTGCTTTGCAAATTACATACCTCAGTCTCAGGGCACAGAGCTCACACTTCTCAGTGGGGGTGAGGTCAGTGTATGTTCAAGTTAAAAAAGGAAATTCTGGTTTGAGCAAAGCATTACTCGAGAAAGAGAGTGTAAAAATGTGCCCCTTCTTGCTCACTTGCTTAACTGACAAAATGCCATCTTAACTTCTACTTGACCACACATAACGTTTATTCTGGGTCTCGTGATCTGAAGACGCTGGAGGCATAAAGGAAACCGCCCCCCCCCGCCCCGTAACTAATTTCAAGCCATACTCACTTTCTTTATCAAGTCAGTTTCAAATAAAGAGGACTCAATTTTCTGCTACATCACAGTTGAAAAATGTTGCAAACATTTCTGTTACTGATCAAATAGACAACATGGCTGCTCATGGCTGTGAGCATATAGACACAAAAAACCCCAAACCAACCCTAAAAATTCCCTCAGTTACTTTGCCATTAAATCATCAGCTCCTGGAGCACCACATTCTGTGTATTGATACTCCAAATAAAAGGCAAGAGTACTAGAATTTGTTAAATTGAGATACAAATCACTGGAATACGTCTTGATTCTTGTTCAAGATATATTTTATACAAGGTATACATTTCCTGTGAGAAAATTCTTCCAATATACTTGTCAGTTAGATTTTATTTTGTTCATCAGATCAATCTGATCCACAAACCTAACTTAAAGCATAAGAAATTTTTCAGTGGTGGAAGATAAAAGTAGTTTGAATGATCTACCTAAAGGTGGGAGAATACAAGAAAGAGCAAGAAACATACTTACAAAGAATGAAAAAAAAAAAAAAAGAAAGAAAAAAAAAAGTAAAGCAAGCAAAATACAGTCCAAATGCCTTGCATTGTATCTCAGTGGTGTAAGAAGCTGTAAACCAAATTTACCCAGATGGTAGCAAAAGCTGCACTAGAAGGTAATCAATACAGTAAAAACGTGCCTTTTTTTTTTTTTTTTTTTTTTTTTTTTTTTAGTATGTAGGGAAACATACTGCCAACCATTTAGATTAAGCAGGCAGTTTAAGTGGGTATATCCAACTTTAAGATTATGACAAATATCACTTGGTAACTTTTTTTCCTTTTTATCTTTTTACTGTTCATGTATAAGAATTAATAAAGAAATTAAAGGGGAAATTCTAGGCCAAAACCTCTATTGAGAGGTAAACTCAAGAGTGAACACCTGCAACCTAGAAGAAAATTCATCATAAAGATGTAACTTATCTCAAACCAGCTACTGTTTACACACCGTACTTTGTTACTCAGTACTTTTGTTATTTATATAAAAGTATTCTCTAAGGATGCATTATCTGCTTTAAAGGTTATTAGGCATTTTATGGTCCCTCGCTTGGAGGGCTCATCTTGACATACTGAAATAAGAAGTTGAGGGAGTTTGAGATTTCTCAACCATTTGATTATTTCCTCAGCTATTTGAAGCAGCAATTACTATTCTTTACCTAGCAGCAAGTATTTAAAGAAAACTCAAAATAGGCAAATTAAGCCACAAAGTACACTGAAATTTAGGTTTAGTCAGATTAGGCTAGTTACTATTGAACGGAAACGAGCAGCTTCCTGTTTTCAGGGCAAACAGCGAGCGACTTCCATTTCAAGCCTCAGTGCTTTGTGCTCCTGCAAAGATCTGCACCATAACCTATGTTTTGATAATATTCCATGTGAAATTTGCTTCCAGGTTATATAAAAATTAGTATGTAAATGTACTAGAACATTTTAGTTCCTTCTTTCTGCTTCTAAGCATGTTCCAAGTTCACCAAATTTTGCCTTCCAAATAAAGCTCTTGGACCTCCTTCCACTGGAAAACTCTTCTTCTCCGGATTTTTTTTCCCTACCAATGCCTGTTTAGATCCTCCGCAAACTTTTATACAGTTTATTTGACAGACAGCAGATAAGTCCCACCTCTTAGAAAACAGACTTCTGGGATGAAGCAGTGAGAAATATCTAAACACCTTCTCCTAATACTTGAGTAACTGATTCCCTTGCGGATGATTTTTTTCTCCTCCACTTTATCATTTTTCAAATGAGGCAAAGGTAGAAATGTATCCTTTTCATGTAACATGCAGTACATGCATCCTTTGCTTGTTTATTTAACTGCAAACACATGATTTTACCTTATTGCACTATTAATACGTGGCAACAATATAAGTAGCAGGATGAGAAAGGGAACACATTCAGCCTCATTTCAACTTACAATAGCCCAGACTCGCGCTGTCTCCAAAGTTTACTAAAACACTCATTAATCACTGCAAGGCAGAAATAATAATCAGAAACTGCCACCACAAAGAAATACAGATTCCTACCAAAACCCATTAAATGGAGGAGTTACAAGCCACACACAGTGTCCATGGCTTTTCCTGCTTTTAAACAACATCCACCTATCTAACGTGCTTCCCACCACGGGAACAGGAGCGGTGTGCAGGATCAGGACCCCGACTCGGCGCGTCTATGCCTTTACAGATATAGCAGGGCGCGACCTGCGCTGCCCCTGCAATACCTGCCCGGGGTCTGCCAACTCTGGATCTCACAGCGATGCCCACAAGCGATTCGCTTCACACCAGCGACGACTTCCAGACCAGACCCGTGGTCTGCGGCAACCAAAAGGCTAGTCCGCCGTCGCAAGGGCTGCAAGCGCCCGGCTCCGCTGTCAGCGCTCTTCCAAAGCGAATTTCCTATTCGGAGCTGACAACAGATAGGCAGAGCGGGCAGCAGTCAACCCAGCCAGAGAGTGCAACTGAGAGCTCCTCGTCTGGGGTATCCCGACTGCTCGGAGAAGTTTTGACAGGGCAGTTTGTAACGTGCACAGTTTCACTAGTCAGTTACGTGAAACAATTTGCAAAGGAGCATAACCGAAGCAAGGCACGTGCAGAGCGAGATATCATTCGGACTGCATTTTGCTTTACCAATGCATACGCGTAAGATCGGGAACCCGCACCTCTAGAGGCACAGACCTCCAGCGTGGACAGTCTGACCGTCCGGGTTTCTAAAAAGGAAAAACCCACGCTGAACCGTGGCCTCTCTTCTTTAATTAGCGGCACGTAAATAAGATACAAACGTATTTTACTGGCAGAATTTTTGCTACCAGTATTTCTGAACCAGACTCGTGCGCCTCAGAAAACTTCGTCGTCTACCAGCACCACGCCGAGTTCAGCCGTGTTACCACGCTGGCTGCCTCTGCCTCAACAGCTGCAGATCTGTTTTGTGCGAGCTCAAGCACACCCTGAGGAGGGCGACGGCTCACTCCGGGCGAAAGAAGGAATACTTCCGAAAAGAGCCGAAAACTGCCCCGCTGCCCGGGAAGGGCGATAGAGGGAAGGCGGGCGGTGAGGTTTCCCCGAACAGAAACCCACGTACGGCTTTTCCCCCAAATACGTTTTCGCCTGACCGAACTCTCAACGTGAGTGCTTTGGGGCAGCTCTCGCCGGGAGAGCCGC